>NC_080751.1:70626332-70935947 GCF_020826845.1 Diceros bicornis minor | reverse complement strand
GGACTTCCTGGATTAATCCTCTGATTTAATTTTTTTCTCTATTTTCCAGCTTTTTTCTTTTCTCTTTTCTTATATAAGACTTTCTCAACTTTGTCTTCCAACTTCTCCTGATTTACTGATTTTTTCCTTTAAATATTTTTCATTAAATCATTCATAAAAATTATATACATTTCCCTCTTTGAAAATTCTTATAATGAATAAAAGTAACAAAATGAGAGAATTTGCACAACAAAAGAAAACAAGCACTCGAAACACACCCAAATGTGTGTGTAAAGACAATGCACCTTTCAACTAGTTCACTGTGTTCCATTGTTTTATAATTACCACTTAGGAAATATATCAACCACTTAGGAAATATAAGTGAGAACATGAAGAAATATGAGATCCACCTCATGTTTCTAATTTTCACAGTATCAACACTAGACTCATAATAGCATCTTCATTGACTCAATGTTAAATGTTTCCAAACTTAATTCTTATAGCCTGTTGAGCAGGTTTTGCTGAAATAGTGGATTTCACTATACTTACAAGGAGAATCTGACTCAAAGTAAAATAGCATGAGTAATAAAGAACACAAAAGAAATATCACTGAGTAATATCTACACATATTAAAGTATTAATCTGAACCATGTTCCAATTGAATTGAATGCTCATTAAATCAGCCAAATTTGTATATCGTAAGACGTAACACCATATCAAAGAATATGAATTCACCCATCAGAAGTGTCCAAATACCTAACGCCAAATTATATTTGTACACTTGTTAAGAATTACAGTTTATTTGGAAAAGAAAAACAGAAACAAACACACATGCATCTTTATAATTTAAAATATTTCATATTACACATTAACAATGTTCAGATGTAAGTTTTGAACTGTTTACTTTTCCCTGTTATATTTATGTCATCAAGGCTTTCTTAAAAAGATAATTCTTAACTATATGAATTAGACAAATTTATAGTAGTATTTCCAATGCCCAGTTTCTTCCTATTGAGATATGAAAGTATAAACCTATTCTGAACAAAGATATTTGTCAAGATCTGGGGTGTAAACATTTTGTCAGGCAAACAATTTAGTGAAAAAAATTGACCTTCATCTTAAAATGTATATAATCTCATAATAAGCCCCTGGATTTCCAGGTTGAAGTACATCTGGATTTCTAGAGAAGACACATGCTTTATTTAAAAGGAGGAGAGTGAGTTATAAACTCACCAACGTATGGAAAATCCATTGGTTTTAGAAAAACCAATACTGCTTCTGAAGATGTGGGCAGTGGGTTATAACATGGACATGAATTTCACACAATATTACTTCTCCCCTTCAATAGTATTCCTGTAGAAGGTAAAATACATCTTTGACCTTGGGCAGTGCTCTCATTTGATGGTCTATGTAACATATTTAATTCTATATATACAAACCAAGCATTTCCTCCTGAAGATATCGTATTCATAAAGTGAAAACTTATAGTTACAGTTAGAAAAGTAATAGAGATAGAGCCAAATGAGCCATTATTCTTTACTGCTAACAAGGTAGAAATTCTGAACAATATTTGCATCCATGGTTATTTTGATATCTGTGAGAGCTATGGCACAAGATAAAATTCTCGTCAACCTTAAAGTAGCAGTGAAAACAAAAAGTTCAATCGTGGAGAGTTTTCCACTCTCCCCAACACAAGGTCAATTCACCAATATAAAGCACAAACGCAGTGATGCAGTAGAGGCAAACTAGGGCTCAAAGGTGACACCGAATTATGCAGAAAAAGAATATTCCTTCTGAGGTCATAACTATTCTAATTTGCTACTTGTGTTCTCATCTGGAGAATTAAATAAATCTAATTCAACACAAATGGGTAAGCAAAATTAGCATTAATGGTCCCAGTATTAGAAATTTTAGGAACTCTGATTTTGCCTTTAAAACTTCCGCAAATGACAAAGTCAAGATGAAACGAACTCACTGATATAATTGAGCAGCTCATTGAGATTTTTGAGAATATTAAAAAATTCATATGAACTGCATGAAATTATTTCATTAAGTATTAGTTATTGCTCATTTATTCACAAAATATTTGTTTACTGAAGAGATAATAGAAACATATCTAGCAGTGTTTCCATGAACACTGCAAACCTCCTTTACTATATGTCTAACCTCAGTGCACATATCACCTTTCGCTTAATTCTCATGCACATTATAGGAGCTTTGACAATTGGGAAGCACGATGGTTAATTAAACATAATTTTTTATTAGCTGAAATTTTATTTGTAGATATAAATAAAACAAAGTATATTTTGTTATTATATCAGTGGGTCAAATTTTTTCAAAAGACACTTTTAAAATTCTAATATGATGGTAGATTAAATAGATATGAAATAGGCAAAAATCAAATTAAAAAGAACTTATTTCAATCAATAAAATTGAGAGACTCCTTTTATCTCTATTATTTTAATCTTTCAGTAACAAAATATGTATTTGAACGAGACATTATAGCTTCAATCTGAAAACTGAGCCATTTTCAGCCCTGAGAGGGAGGGAGAAAGAAGACTGAAACTCTATGAGCCTTTGCTCAAAATCATTAGCGTCAATAATAAAGTAAGAAATAAAGAATTATTAAATGAACATCAAACTGCCAAGGACCTTGGGCATGCTTAATTACGTCAACCAAGGATCTTACAGTATGTTTCATTAACTACTGGGTAGAGTGTGGATAGATTGATATAAAACCAACTTAATTGCTGAAAAATACAACTCAAGTGTGTGGGGTCAGGGGAATCAGCTTTTTCGTTTCCTCTGTCCACAATCATTATCACAGTATTCATGGTAAAGAAAAAATGTGGCCAAAATGAAACAAACAGAAGGATCTATGTATGGTTCAACAAATTTGCTCAAAATGTCACTTCTAATATTTTTGGACTTCCAAAATGGTTGAATTGTTTTTAATAGCTGCAGCCTGATATGCTATCAAGCATTTTTTTAATATATAGAAACTCATATTCTAATTCCTAACTTTTTTACATGCCACTTCTAGAATACAAAGTTGCTTCGACATAGCCAAATATTTAACCACTGGTTTTAGAGCAGGAAAAGCCACCTATAGCCCTCCAGTTTAACAAATGGGAAAACTGAGGCACAGAGATGTATATTAATTTTCCCAAGTCCGCAGAGCACTTGAGTGGCAGAGCAGAAACTTCAAGCCAAATCTTAGTGTCCAGCACTGTCCAGAACCTACTCTGTGCCAGTGTTCTACCAGGGACGTGAGAGAGTTACAGAGAGCATACCAAGGACTTAACATGCATGAGAATACAAGGTACAGCCTTCCACACCCAAGGCAACGTGAAACAACTAAGAACAATACAAGGCTACGTGTGATAATTAAAAAAACAAAAACAAAATACTAAAGTAGTATAGGTGTTCAGAGAAGGGAGATCATTTAAGTTTGAGGATTGAGAAATAGTTTCATGGACTATATCTCAGAACATTAGAACTTTTTCTTAACTATTTATCTGCAAATAATTTCAGCCTTAAAATAATTACAAATATAAAAATAGTGTAAGGAACATTTGTATACGCTTTATCCAGATTCAGATTCACCTATTGTTAACATTTTACTCCATTTGCTTTGTCATTTGCACTTTCTATTTACTTCTTTCTTGCTTCGTTCATTCATTTATTTTACATACACTTTTTTTTTTTATCATTTAAGGTAATTTACATTTAATCATTTAAGGTAAGTTACATACATCATGGCCCATTATCCCTAAATGTTTCAGTGTGTATTTTTTCATATTAGAGATTTTCTCTTAAATAACCACAATACAGATATCAACTTTATAAATTATATTGACACGTGATGCTTTTATCTAATCTACCAATCTACAATCCATATTCCAATTTTGCCAGTTGATCTAACAGCATTTTTTAATCTTAGGGCATTTTTCCCACTACAGGATCCACTCTAGGGTCAGGTATTGCATTGAGTTATGAGGTCTCTTTTAGCCTTGTTCAATTTGGAACATTTCCACAGCCTTTCTTTGTCTTTCATGACATTGACGCTTCTGAAGACTATAGTTCTAGCTCCCACTAACTTTTCTTTTCTTTAATATAACGTTCCTCATTTTGTGCTTATCTGATATTTCCTTTGTGATTGGATTGGGATAACACTGCATAGGCGATGTTGTATTCTTTGCATATGATATCATGGGCCTTCATAGGTGACGTTCATTTTGGTCACCTAGTCAAGATATTGTCTGATCTCTCTACTCTATAATTATTGTTTATTTTTCTCCCTTGCAACTAATAAGTAATTTTATTAGAAGGCAACACATTAAGTCCTTGCAAATATCCTGCTGCTCATCAATATTTCCCTTAAACTTAGCAGCCACTGATTGCTGAGTCAATCTTTACCATGATGGTTGCAAAATGGGGATTTTCCAACTCCAGCATTCCCACCACATGTAACATTTGGCTTCAGCATTCTGGTGTAAGAGCGAGCCCTCCCTCCTTTTCGCCTATCGATTGATTGATTGATTGATCTTTTTCTTTCCTCCTTCCTTCCTTTCTTCTTGTTTATTTATTTGATTTCCCATTTTTAAGTGGTTTATAATTCATTATTGTACTTAATTATTTTGGTGGGTAATTGTCCCAGGTTTGGCCATTGGGAGCCCCTTCCCTATAATATTTTTGAGCACTTCCTTACTTCCTGGCATATGGAAGAATTTCTGGAACAATATGTTCCAAGCACATCTTGAACCTACTCTGCCCCAGCCCTGAGGGAAGAAATAACCTAGAAATAACCAATCTCTTGTACTGTGGGACCTCCTTGTACTGTGGGTAGTTTATGAAGATGGGTGGAATTTCCATAGGCAGAGAGAATGGAAATTAGCATTTTAGGTTCAAACAAGAAATATGCTGAACACAGAGAAAGGATTTCACCTTCCCCCTTTGTATCAGTTTTCTATAGTTATGTAAAAAATTATCCCCCAGAAAAATAGTTACTTAAAACAACCATTCTGTGGATCTTCAACTGGGGCAAGGCTCAATGGGAAGGGTTTGTCTCTGATCCACACAGCGTCAGCTGGGCTCAATTAAGACTAGAGGCTCCAAGATGGCCCCACTCATGTCTCCGACCTTGGTGCTGCCTGTTGGCTGGGGCACTAGCTGCTGAGGCTGCAGTAACAGTCCTGCAAGTTCTGAGTAGTAAAATCAGTACTACTACTCTTCAGACAGAGGTTAAAAACAACTCTGTCAGTTAACCAAGCTTCATGGGTTTTTTAAATGGTATTTGACATTTAAGTCAATTAGGTCTTTTAGAGATATTAGAAGAAAACAGTCTTGAGTGTACTTGATCAGAAATCTGTTAGCTAATTCTGATTTTGGCATGACAGGAACTACGTTGTTATTACCATCTTTAGATGCCTGAACTTTTCACTAGTGACAGTTACTTTAATTCAAAGCCTATAGCTATACAGCCTGTATTTCTTGAAATATAAACAGAATAATGCATTTTATTTACTTATACAGTATGCATATGATTTCCAATATAAATATCCTTACAATACATATCAGGAAACTAACAGTACCCTTAAGTCGGTAATTTAACATGCACATAGACAAGAGAAAATGTAAATCATGGCTTACAGTTAAAAGAAAAACCAAACAAATGTTGCAAGAGCCAGATTTCTCCTGTCTACGGAATGCCTAGGTTTAAAAACTGAGCACAAAAATACCTGTCTCTATCCCAGAAGGTTTGTATGCACTGAACCAAATGAACGTTCTACCCAACTTTTATGAACCAGATTGCCCTTCAGGACCAGAGAAAAGTGTCCAGTGAGAGCCAGCAACATAACCTTTTGCTTCGTTTTGCAAATCTAGACTTCTTGAAACGATGAGAATTTAAAAACTGTTTAGTTGAGAACTTTCTATCTTTTTACCATCTGGAAGGCAGATGATATTTCATGTTTAATTCTGATTGTCATAAGCAAAATGAGAAGAATGTTAAAATACAGGTACATGTTCGGGGGGAGGAAAATCTGGATTCATTTGTGAACTGCCTCAGATTTAAACATGTTTTGGGGAATGCTTTATTGCTTAATATAGAAGTTATTCTTTTGAAATATCCATAGTTAACATATATTAAGATAAAGCAGCATGAAGTTGAAATTTGTCTTCCACTCAATCTAGCAAAATATGCCTTCAGCCAACATGGAAATTTTTTCTTCTGAAGTTTGCTCAGAAGGAAGAACACTTACTGGAACAACACTCTTGAGTAAGGCTACTGGTCTGAAAAAGATTAGCCAATATTGTGGAGGGATACAAAAGAAATAGAAGGTCTTGAAAAACTGGGCTACAAAGTCCTCATTTTGATGAGAGGGGCTCCAGTGCTGTTTCTTGAATTGAGGTGTCACGATGGAATGACGCTTGACAAACTTCGTGGTAGTGGAGAGGCGTAACCCACAGTGACATTGCGATGTGAGATAGACCTGCCAGCTGTTTGCAGCACCTTGGAAGAGAAGGTACAAGGACCAGGCCTCAAATAATGACTGGACTCTTGCTATTGAACCCAAAGTTTCAGAATCATAACTCTAAGAAAGTGTCCCAATATTTTTAGGGAACAAAGAAAGGAAAAATGAACCTGTATACAAGGATTGATATTTGTATTCTGTCCTCTTTTAAAGAAAACCCAGAGCTGGATAGTAGTTAAAGCAATAAAAACAGATTTTAACCAGGAACTATTGGCATAGGGGAAAAGAGACCTCAGCATAGAACTGGGCTCAATTCTGATTACAGCACAGACAAATGGGAATTTGTAGCCAAGGAGTGGGGTGGGGGTCAGTGGATGGAAAATTACTAAGAGGAAATGTCAGGGGTAAGGGAGGCATTCTGGCCAAACCAACCTAATAGGATTCTTGCTATGACTAGACAGTGCAGAGACAAACACAGAAGTGGAAAAGTCACAGCATAATCGAAAATTTCAGAGGAGCCTGAGTAGAGTTTGGTCAAAGAGAGAATCTTTGTCTTCTCTTCCAAAATGGATTTGATTTGGAGTACCACAGAAATTATGACTGTAATAAAATCATTAATGGAACAACAAAAAGAAAATGACCATGTATTAGTGAGGGAAGATAAGGAAAAATTATAATAGAAATTTTGGGCTGAGAAAATCTACTGCAAATAAGCACATAACCAGCTCTGAGTTTATTGAGGATGGAGACGAAGAGGGAAACACAACATATTTTTCATTGCCTTAGAAAAGAGCAGTGCTGTCCAGTAGAATTTTCTGTGATGATGGAAATGCTCTCTCTTTCTCTGCTCTGTCCAGTACTCTAGCCACTGGCCACATGTGGCTATTGAGCACTTTAAATGTGGCTAGTGCAACTGACTTTTTAGTAGAGCTGAATTTTTTATTTTATTTAATTTTAATTAATTTAAATTTAAGTAGCCACATGTGGATAATGGCTATTCTATTGGACAGTACAGTCTTAGCAGACCCTGTATATCTTTCAGTTCATCATGAAACAAGAGTTTGCTGGCTCTGGTATCTGAGAGAAACTTCTCCATTGAGTAGATATCATAAATAGCATACCAGATAGTGTCCTCTCAGTAGTTTCACAAAGAAGGCACAGAAGTTGTACTTATGACTATTTCTTATATGGCCTTGTGATAATAGTTGAGGCGTAATGTGAAGTTTTCTTTTATGACAAAGGTGCCAAGGGGATACAAGTAGAGTCCACACTTTCTAGAGATTTGGTTTGATACAGGGATAAAACTTGGAGAACCTTAGGAACAAGGCCCTTCCAAATAATCAGTTGTCTCTGCTGGACTTTTGACATGAACTTTGTTTGGACAATCCATAACTTGAGTCTATAATAAGTAGCTGAAGGGCGGATAACCAGTATTGTAAACTGAAAGGTGATCCAAACTCTCCAGTTACGAGGCATGAGGCGCCCTCTTGTGAACACTGAGGAGCCCGTGTTGTATTCTTACCAAATGGAAGGCTATCCTCTCCACTCCTGGGGTTGGACCACAGGACACAGGAAGATACTTTAATTATATGAATTTTTTATTCAGATTTAGTTTTTTCCGCAGCAAGATTTGAAAGTCAATTTTATATCAGAGTTGGTCGAAATTGAATATCCCTGAGGGTTATTTCCAATTTTTCTGTCATTATTTAAAGTGCTTCTTTCCAGATCTTCTTTTAGTCTCTGATATTAGCCTTTCCACTAAGTGGTTTCATCTACTGTACTTTAATAGAACTTTTCCCCCATAATATATCAAAAATTATCTGTTTTTCTTGTTCTCAACAACTGCACAGATAGCCCATCAGAAAAATATTCAACATGTTGTATTTTGAAGAGATATCTGGTAATCAATGTTTTGTGCATAGTGGGGTTGTTATGGCTTTATCTTATCTACATGGCTTCTATCCTCTTATTTCTCTCCTGGTTAAGATGTACAGGGTCCACTAAGACTGTACTGTCCAATAAAATAGCCATTATCCACATGTGGCTACTTAAATTTAAATTAATTAAAATTAAATAAAATAAATAATTCAGCTCTACTAAAAAGTCAGTTGCACTAGCCACATTTAAAGTGCTCAATAGCCACATGTGGCCAGTGGCTAGAGTACTGGACAGAGCAGAGAAAGAGAGAGCATTTCCATCATCACAGAAAATTCCACTGGACAGCACTTCTCTAAGAAATAAAATGTCTGGGCTATCAGTACAAGATATAATCCATAAAGTCATAGCTAAGCAGATTAGTGAAATTGGTGACAACTGGAACGTACCTGAGACCCAAAGAGAAAGGATTTTAGTCTAACAAGAATACAAAAAATGATTAAAACAGTAGTTCATTTGGGGCTGGAGGTGGAAATAATGTGTATTCATGACAAGAATCATAATCATAAAAATTAAGGTCCAGGAGAAGGACAACCGTCTGACCAAAATGGAGTATGACTGGAAGGGAGTATTTGGTGGAGCTTTCTATTATTGCACAAAAAAGTGTTTTTTGGTCCAATCATTTGAGAAAATGTGAGTTAACATCAGAAGGATTTCTGTATTTTCAGGACTCCTCTGAGTCTCTCACATTCTAATATCTCTAAGATTTATGCAGTGTTTCTCAGTCTTACTTGAGTTTGGGTTCTTTTTCTAAATTGAGTCATGTTCTGGGGAAACCCTCTGGTTTAGGACATGGTTGAGGAGCGGCTTCTGTTTTGATTCTTCCTCATACCACACTGACTTGCCACAGTCTTGCTCATCCCCAAACGTATTTATAACCAAAAATCCTTAGCATAAGCTCCATGGCACTTTGTTAGTCCATGAGGTTTCCTTGGTTTGAAAGGTGCGTATTTGTTTCTTACTCTGTTGCAGTCTCTTTGTATTCTGATATTCCATATTCTGGTGGACAGATTAGCCCATAAATGGCGCCCCGTCCAAATGATGCTGCAGACATTACCAAAGCGTCGTGAGAGCATTTCAAGCTGAATGTCAAAAAGCAAGTTTTACACCAAGGAGATAAAAAATGGTGGAGAAAACGGAGATTAGTGATCAGCAGGGAATTAAGGATGAGTGGAAGTCCTATAACATCTTGAAGGGTATCATAAAATCACTGTAGCCTGAGAGGATTGACCAAGTACATGAAGGGTAGCCAGAAGTACCGATAGCCTGAGCACGCAGTGACTTCTAAGGGTTTGAAGAGAACTAAAGAGCAGTTGCCACCGTACCGTGCCAGAACTCGTCTCCACAAGGAACATGCAGTACGGCTCCCAGCCCCTTCTGGTGCTGATTTGCTTACAGCTTCGACTTCTAGGATGCATTCCCTGGGCTAAATGTGGGTCAAGCAAAACTCTTGTGATATAATTGTTTCCATTAACTGAATGCTTACTATGTGCTGGGAACTAGGCTAAGTGCTTTTCACGAACTATCTTGTTTAATCTTCACAGCAACAGTAGAGGGAATTTTTATTATACCCATTTTACAGAGAAGAAAACTGAGATGTAGCAAGAATAAGTACCTTGACCATAGTCATGCTTTTAGGAAATTGTAGAGCTAGGACTCAGAGTTTACCTTCAGAGACTGAGCTCCCAGCTCTTTGTCATAGCGTCTGGAATGTAGTTCAACTTTCTAGAGTTGTACCCTCTAACTTCTTTCAGACTCTGAAGGTCCATTTTAACAAGCCATTTGAACTGGGACATGGTGGGCATGGTGAGAAAGAAGGTGTACCTGAGAAGAGGTAGTTGGGAAAAGCAAAGTCTTTGATGTATTTTATCTTCCTTCTAAACCAGTGGGATGGTCTACTGGTCAAAGCACCAGTAGATAAACCTGGGGAGACAGCGATGGGGAATGCCCAGTGCCTATTTTATCATACTCCAGCTTTCCTCCACAACATCTCCATTTGAGTGCCTCTCTGACACCTGACACTTAACGCTTCAAAAACCAGGCTCCTCTTTTTCCCCTTCAAATAGTGGTAGGAAACTCTCAATCCTCCACTTTTACACTCTTCAAGAGATTTTATACTAACTCAACTTTTTGACAACACGTTCCAATTTCTCCAGTCTATCGTCTTCTTGTCAATTCTTTTATCATTAATATCTCTAAAAAATGTTTCTTCTTTGCCATTTCCACTTTATCAACTTAGCCCAGGTCTGATCAGAGGTGTATCAGTCTAGTTTTAAACTACAATAAGAAAGCAAGCACCATTTTACATGTTGACGGCAGGGACTTATTGTATTTCGGGCACTAGTTTCTGGAAGCTACTTATAGTCTTAGTTACTCCCTAGGAGAACAGCGTACTATCTATTACACCAAAGTCAAAATCATCTATTTAGCTAGCGTTCAGATAGATAATGCCAAACAACTCTACTTAATAGATTAACTTGTTCTAATGATCTGGAGATTGTTTTGTGAATAACTTATCTAGACCCTTATGTTTTTTTACAGATGTGCTGCATTAAATTAGAAGTTGGTGTTTGATAATCAGTTTCTTTCCTAAAACTCTTAGGCCTTTCCTGCTTGAGAAAGAGAAAATTGGCCTTCAGTTTAGTGATAGTTTGAGCATTTGACGAGCTTTGAAATAGTAGTAACTTGAAGTACATGACGGGGAAGTGCTAGTAAAGGACAGTTGCTTATTTCCAGTGTTGACTGGAATGTTTATTGTTTTAGACACTTGGGATTCATCAGTAAATAAAACAAAGTCCCTGCTCTTATAAAGCTTGCATTTCAAGGAGAAACTGAAAATAACAATTTGGAAAGATACATTTTAAATAATAAAGCCAAACATGAAAATCCAGTGATGTGCTTGTAACTGTTTAACAATTGGCTCTGGAAAAACTAAAGAGACCTGACTTGTAGGGTTTACCAATTTCCATGGTGTAAATACTCCCACTATGGCCAATTTCAGATATCAACAAGATGTCACTGAATGTAGAGTTAGGAACACGTGCAAACACAGCTCTCAGGAACTGATGTGAGCCAACTCCAGCACACCACTGGATCTGCATCAGCTCTGTTATAATTTAGATTTTCAGACAGCTCGATGGAGAGTTAGGTTTAAAGAAAATGAAATTAGAAATCAAAAGCAAAAAGCCCTAAAATATACAAAAATTTTACACATCAAATAATGTGCAAAACAGAAAAATCTCTTTATTCTTTTAACATATCATCTAATAAAGAATAATAAAATCCAAGTAATGGGGAGCAAGTTCTGTGCAGGCTCTATCAGTTTGCAGTTTAAACCTTTAAAACGGAAAAACCTTTTTCATGGGGCTGGCCTCGTGGTGTAGTGGTTAAGTTTGGCGTGCTCCACTTCGGCGGCCTGGGTTCACGGGTTTGGATCCTGAGTGTGGACCTACACCACTCATCAGCCATGCTGTGGCAGCAACCCACATACAAAATACAGGAAGATTGGCACAGATGTTACCTCAGGGCAAATCTTCCTCAGCAAAAACAAAAAGAAAGAAAGAAAACCCAGAAAAAGTTTTTTCAAACAGCTGGCTTTCATTCTGTAACCCTTCAGACTCATTCTTATCTAAATTGTGCAGTTAATCACAACATTTTAGAAATATGTTTTCATCAATTAATGACAATGACCATTTATTGAGTCCTTAATACGCACTGGATATTTTAATGCAAAGTAGTTATTATCCTATTTTAGAGATGAAGAAACTAAGGCTCAGAGAGATCAGTTTACCTAAGGTCTTCCGTTAGTAATAAACTCAACCTGGGATTCATATCAATGTCCATCTGACTCAAAAGCCTGTGTTTTTTCATGTTGAATGCCTTTGGTTTACGAACAGGTTCAAAACAAAATCTAATTTTCAGAAATGTTTGGTGTATTCATTAATCCCTGGGAATTTAGGTCTTAGAACTCTCCTCTAAGGTAGGAGGTAATTTTAAAGCAATGGACTCAGGTCCCGTGGTGTAGGTTTATACTTTGGCTGCCCAGGAGCACCATGGCAGCAAAGCACACCTCACTAGGCTGCAGGCAGGACCCTGGTGTTTATTCACTTCATGATGGCTCCTAGGTTGTTGACTATCCTACTGGGTGGGCACCTAGCAGGGTCAACTCAGGGCAGTCAAACAAAATACCTCTCCCTAATCCTGCAGTTAAGTACCTCAGAGCTTCCTGTGCAATTGCACGCATAGCCCCTCATGTTAATATGTGACACAGAGACTCTGAATCACTCTAGTGAACCCTCAAAAGCAATTAGTATTTTAAATAAATATAAAAAAATAAAATTTTATAACCAGATAGGACTTTAGAGGTTATCTAGTTCAACCCCTCATGTTGGAGGCAAAGAAGTCAAGGCCCAGCAACATTCAGAAAGTCATACAAGTAGTTAGCAACCTAACTCAGGCACCTCTTGAGGTCTGATCCCAAGTCAGGTGCTCTTTCCACCCTACCACATGGGTCTCCTCGATGAGGAAACCAGCATGCACAAGTCCCCAGGGGGACACGTTTTACAGAGTTTATACTTTGGGTGGAACACATAGAATAGAAAAAAAAGCTCTCTGGAATCTTGATAGCATAACCAGTAAAGGGCCCAATAATGGTACTTGTTCCTTTTTACACAACTGAAAATTCCTTTGCATGCATTATGTTTATAGGTATGGTGTTATAGGCACTAATAATAATATCTTACGTGTTTATAACATTTTATAATTTGTAGAATACTTTTTCACATGTCGTCTCATGATTATGAAACTTGTTGAGTAGCCAGGGATTAGGATCCCCGTTTGATAGATGAGGAACTGAAATTCAAAGAAGTTCAAATGTCTTGCTGCACAGCGAGTGACAAAGATGAGACTGGAGCCTGTGTCTGCCTCCTAGTCCAGTGCTCTTTTCTCATGATACCTGAGAAGAGGCATCAGAGTAGCAGGCTTTGATATACTCATGTTAAAGAGAACTAAGGCATGGGGCTCTCATTTAGGGACTTTATCCAAGATGGCATACACAATCTGTAGCAGAGTTGGTCCAAGACCTAAGTATTTCACAAGCTATTCTTCCAACCACAACATAGGACTTCCCTCACCTTTGTTAATCCTGTGAACAGAATACTATTTTATGTTATATACCAAAAACACACAAGCCTTTCCAAATTGGGCAAATCTCATTCTGCTAGGCAACACAACCGGAAAATCTAATATCTCAAGTGCGTTTGTGCTCCTGCCAAATTCAAGTCACGTGCATCTGTGGCTTTTTCCCTCCCTCGTGTAATGAGTTAAAATCCTTTTGGAAGGTGCTTCCTCACAAGTAAAGATAATAGAGATTCTTTCTCTCATGAGCCTCATGATGAAATAATTACTTGGCAGTTAACAAGAAAAGTCTTTCCTGCCAATTTGGAATTGCACAAGAAAAGAGCTGGGGGAAATTCCAAGATACGGTTCAGAATTTGACCCTCAAAATATGAATTAAAAGAGATTATGGTTGAAAGGGAAACATTCTTGACAGTAGGGGCAGAATTTCAGTGTATCTTTTAGAGAGTATGCTTAGTTTTCTCTCTTGTAAGTGTCTGGAGAGATAAAAGTTCTAATGTTTATGTTTAGGAGATCATCACATAATTGAGGGTGGAATGATCTAGGTTAAATGTCAGAAGAACTTCTTGCTCTTATTACACTAGATGGTAATAATTTGTTTTACTATCTGTGAGTGTATCAAAAATATTTACTGTTGTAAATTCCCATAAATTCATTTATATCTTTTTGATTGTAAAGTTTTCAAAGTAGAATTCATTAATCTTGACGCAACTGTTAAAGAAATACTTAGACATTATAGAATATGTGGAAATACAGAAAGTCATAAAAAAGAAAAATGTCACCGAAAGGCATTTGATATATTCTTAAGAGTGCAACTGAAACAGTTGGTTAAACAATCTTTTTTATTCCAAGCTTTTTGGAGACACCATTTTTCCCTGGGCCTACTATGTTATGGAAGTAATTCTAATCTGCTTTCAAATCCAAATTGTGTAGCTTCTGCCAAATATATCTCAACATATCTCAGAACTCTGGCTACATAATATGTGAAGTGTTTATCTCATGGCTCAAGTTATCTTAACGGCCCTCCTATATAAAATTTAGACTACGTAATTTTTGTTTTTAGTGTGTTTTAGTAGTTTTACTATGTAAGTTTTTAGACTATGTAATTTTGTTTTTCAAAGTGTAATATTGCCTTTGGACACTCTCCCCATAAAGGCGTGGGATCTCTAGAGACACCTTGAACAACTTAGGAAAAGATAGCAGGGATCTGCTCTGGTTGTTTGGAACAAAGCTGCAAAAGTCACTGTTACTTGTATGAGTCTGAAGCTCTAAAACATTTCTTAGCCAGTACTAAATCTCTGTAAATAGGAGGGGAACCGCAGATTTACTGAGTACATGAGATTATCTCAATAAAGCATGCAGATATTAAATATGAAATGAATATATAGGGCTAACCAATAGTTCAAATAAATAATTGAATACATTTAATCCATGGTTTTAAGTTGACAATATATGGAGATACATTATGCTACTTCTCAGAATGCTTTGAGAAAAACTATTATGCCAAGCAAAATAATTTTAAAACCTATATAGAAAGCTGGCATTCAAATTGATTCTGCATGCCAGAATGCAATAAAACAAATCTGTTCATCTAAATCCTGTTTGTTGAATTACACAGCCTCCTTCTCCTTGCCAATTTATTTGCCAAGTTTTATTGATTCCTTGGGACAGTAATTTTAAACACTAGCTTTTGAGGTTTTCCTGTCAGTACATACTACCTGACTTTCCAAGAACTTCTTCACCCTATGTTTCAGGTCTCATCTGGTTTAGGAGTTTGTTTGAGATTGAAAAGACCCAGAAAGATATGTCTCTTTTTGCTATGATATGGAACTCTTTCCAAGATAACTGAAGATCCGGTGGCATTTCACCTGCAGTAAAGAGCGATTTCTGATTCAAGAAAGGTTCGTGAAATGTGCTGGACTGCTCTCTCGGGAAGAAGAAATCCTGTATTTACTCATTGTACTGGTTGTGTGACTGTCACTTACGATAACACAGTCTTGAAAATAAATACCAAAAAAATCTGCAGCTTCTTGTGTGCTGACTTTCTCCCACGGGCCTCCGTTCTCTTCTGCCGATCTTCTTACTTTGGGAAACAGTAAAAAAAAGTTCAACAAAGGACTAGCTGTTTTAAGATGGCTGAAAGATGTTCCCACCTCCTTCTCCTCTTGAAAATCATCCAAAAACAAAAAAGGAAAAGGAAAAGAAAAATTAGAAACACAAATTTCATTTTTGATAAAGTCAAGAGACATCTGAAACCCCAAACCTAAATTCTGCTCTCGCCCCAAAAAAACTGGTTTGCCACCTGATCACACTATGGTGAGGCCCAATGGTCCACAACTCCTATTGCCCGTCCTCCCTCACCTTAGCACACAGACACACTCACACATGCCACACACCACACATACACAACATACACACGTATACCACATACACACACACACAACTTCCAATCAGCTTTTTTTGTGTCCCACTCTTAAATATGAGATTTAAGGATTGCTAGGTATTTGAGGAACGGCGTCAACAAACAGGTGAAAACTAATGAAGAGAAAAAAAGAATTCAGAGGAAATGAGTCAATGTAAATATAAGTTAACGTTAATATCCCGAGAGAGATGAGAAAAGATATTGTATCCACAAAACAAGAACAGAAATGTATTTATTTTTAAAAGGTATCATAAGAGAACAAGAAAGACCTCATCTCTTGGAAATTAAAAATAGATAGCCAAGGGACCAGCCCGGTGGCCTAGTGGTTCAGTTCACACGTCCCGCTTCAGCGGCCCGGGGTTCGCAGATTCAAATCCCAGGTGCGGACCTATGCACTGTCAAGCCATGCTGTGGCGGGCATCCTACATATAAAGTGGAGGAAAATGGGCGCAGATGTCAGCCCAGGGCCAATCTTCCTCAGCAAAAAGAGGAGGATTGGCAGCGAACGTTAGCTCTGGGCTAATCTTCCTCGCAAAAAAAAAAAAAAAATAGATGGCCAAAAAAATTTTACGTCAGTGAAAGGATTGAAAGATAAAGTTGAAGAAATCCCTCTGAAGTAAAATAAGGAGACAGAGATGGAAAAGAAGAGAGACACGTAAAACTTTAAAAGATCATCCAGGAAGTCCAGCATCTGAGTAATAGGAATTCTACAGAGAAAAGAGTGAGGGAGAAATGATCAGAGAAGCAATATAAGGACATTTCCTCAAACTGAAACACGAGTCCCCAGAAGAAAAGGACTCACTTGGTATCCAGCACAATGCATGATGAGAAGACCAAGAGCAAGACATATTGTAATGAAAGTTCAGAATATCAAGTATAAAAAAATGATCATAAAAACTTTCGGAGAGACAAAAATGAGGCAGCTGCTAAGGATTCAGATGCCCTATCAGAATAGCATAAACTTCTTAAAAGCCACACTGAATGCCAGAAGACTGTGGAGGGATGCCTTCAACAGTGCTGAGTGAAAATAATTTCTATACTTGAATTCTAATCCTAACCAAACTATATATATAAAGGTAGAGAGAAAGACATTTTTAGTCACATAGTTAAAAAATAATTTATCTTCCATGCATTTTCTCAGGAAACTACTGGAGTCTATATTCCACCAAAATAAAGGAATAAATTAAAATAGAGGAGAAGTGGGATCCAGGAAATGAGAGAACTAACGGGAGAAAGAGGTCATGGTGATTCCCAGGACTCGCTGAAGGGAAGTCCAGGCCAGCCTAGGCAGGAGCAAGAGGACTGAGGCTCAAGGAGCAGCTCCCAGAAAAACTGCAGTGAGGAGATGATGAGTGTAAGCACGCAGAGTGCTGTGGAGGTTTGGGCAGGAGTTATTTGTGGGGAGCAAGAAGTGTAGGGGGACAAACACACCAAAAGGATGTCTCCAGAAAAAGAGAGGAATTGATAGATTAGCTGATAGGTTTGGCGCTGTGGAAACAGAGGCTATTGGAGGGTATGGAAAGATGTAGGCATGCGTTCAAAGAAATTAAAGAAACAGCAACAATAAAAATGAGGCTACTGCTAATTCTGGGAAAAGTAGACTTTTTACAAGAAAGGAAATAATAACAGAATATCTCTTGGCTCAGCAGAGAATATATTTACATATACACAATAGTTTAAATACTGAATAGTGACGTAACCAAAACTTGTAAAACTATATGAGGTTTTCAACAAACGGTCCTGGGACAAAGGAGTATATACATGCAAAAGAATGAAATTGGATCCCTACCTCACACAATATACAAAAAATTAAGTCAAAATGGCTCATAGACCTAAATGTAAGGGCTAAAACTATAAAACTCTTATAAGAAAATATAAAAATAAATCTTTTTGATTTTGGATTAAACAATGATTTCTTAGATATGACACCAAAAGCACAAGTGACAAAAGAAAAAATAGATAAATTGGGCTACATCAAAATTAATAACCCTTGTGCTTCAAAGGACACCATCGAGAAAGTGAAAAAACATTCACAGAATGGGAGAAAATATTTGCAAATATTGTATCTGATAAGGGACTTGTGTCCAGAGTATAAAAAGAACTCTTACAACTTATAACAATAAAAAAACAAGTAACTCAATTTAGAAATGGGCAAAGAATTTGAATAGACATTTCTCCAAAGATAAATAAATGGCTAAAAGCACATGAAAAGATGCTCAACATCATTAGCCATTAATGAAATGCAAATCAAAACCACAATAAGATATCACTTCACACCCACTAGCATTTCTAAAATATAAAAGACAAGTATTGGCAAGGATGTGAAGAAATTGGTACCTTCATACTTTGCTAGTGGGAACGTAAAATGATGCAGCCACTTTGGAAAACAGTTTGGCAATTCCTCAGAAAGTTCAGCATAGAGTTTCACTATGTTACACAATTTCACTCCTAGGTATATACTCCAGAGAATTGAAAACATATGTGCACACGAAAACGGGTACACAAATGTTCATAATTATTCATAATAGCCAAAAAAGTGGAAACAACCGAGAAGCCTGTCAACTGATGAATAAAGAAAATGTAGTTTATTCATACAATAGAATATTAATTCAGTTATTAAAAAGAGTGAAGTACTGATACATGCTACAACGTGGACGAACCTTGAAAACATCATGATAAATGAAAGAAGCCAGACACAAAGTGCCACATATTGTATGATTCTATTTATATGAAAGGTTCAGAATAGGCAAATTCATAGAGACAGAAAATAGATTAGTGCTTGGCTAGGCTGAGGGGAGGAAAGAATGGGGAGGGACTACCAATGGGTACAAAGTTTCTTTTGGGGTGATGAAAATGTTCTAAAACTACATAGTAGTGATGGTTGTACAACTCTGTGAATACACAAAAAACTCTTGAATCGTACACTTCAAAAGGGTGAATTGTATGGCATGTGAATTCTGTCTCAATAAAGCTGTTATACAAAAAAACTATATTAGGAAGATGATGGGATGGGAGGCACGATCATAGAGCTAAATCCTTATCTACTGCGATTGGACATCAATATGTTGTGTCTAAAATTTACGGATTAAAGAACACTGATTTGCAAATTATTTTAAAATATGGAAGTATACTCCAGAAGAAATAGCTGAAGGAGTGCAGTCATTGCTTCTGGGAAGCAGGCAATGGAGGGAAGATAAGCAAGAGATTGTTCTCTTTGATTATGAACCTTTTAAGACCTTTGGGAAAATTATAAACCGTGTGCCTGTATTGCTCTGATAAAAGTAAAATTTAAAAATGTATGCTCAAAATTACTAACATTGCAAAATAATAATATTAATAATTCAAGTACTGTTTAAGCCTACCTCCTAAAGGAGCAGGCAAAGGATTCATCAAGAAGAGTAATGCCAGTTAAATATTTGGACAGCGTGCAAAGAGCTTCCTGGAAAGTTTTAAATGAGCAACAAGGCAGTGTCGCTCTCTCTTGGTTTCTCCTGACAAAGGAAATCTTTGCAGCCTCTAAGAATTTTACTGTATTCCCTTCCAGAGTCAATTTAAAGTCTTATCTTTAGAATGATTAGTAAATGATTGTTCAAAAGCATGATATGAACAAGTCAGACAGACCTGGGTTGGAAATAGCACTCTGCAACACTTGCTGTGTCACTTTGTGTGAGTGACTGATTTCTGAGCCTTAGTTTCTTCATCTGTAAAATGGGGACTATAAGACCCTCAAACAATTGCTATTGGGATTGGATGAGGTAATGCCTAAGAAAGTATCTAGTAAGGGCATAACGAAAGTGCTCAACAAATGTTCTTTTCATTCATTGATTTGTTCAAAATGAAATGAATCATGATCCAAAAAGAAAAAAAAAGAACAAGATTCCCCCCAAAGGCAGATGTGATCAGTGTGATTATTCTGTTCTGCAAAAGAAAAACAGAATTATGTTCCAGACATTGCAACTAATGTTCTAATCAAGGGAAAATTGCTTTATCATTGTGTGACTCCACGTTTCCTAAAGTTTCATACACATAGTCAGAATAATTTATGAGGATTAATTTGTGACAGCTCTAGAATTCTTTGAATCTCTTAGTTAGTTACTATAAATACAAAATATCATTAAAGAGAAATGGTATATCCTCCAGCCTCTTTACTTTGTGTTCCCTCCTTGAGAAGCACACAAAGAACTGTACAGAGCAAAGCCCTCTCTTTGAATCAAGAAGATGTGGGCTCAAAGTCTGATTCTTCCGTGTGCTTACCTGGGCAACCTCTCTGAGTTCGGATTTGCTCATCTGTAAATTTGGGATAATTTATTATTACCCCAAAAGCTAGGTTTATATACCTTGCTGGGTTGTTTTGAGGATTAAATAAGATACTGCATGAGACAGTGACAACCACATAAGAACCATTCAATAATGTTAATTTCCTTCTTTTTTGCAGTGCACCTCAACCACCTTTTCGCCTTACTTCTCAAAGAACCTGAAATACCTTCTGAGGTATGTTTTTACATTGTTGCAAGTTCTTTCTTCTCACTTTGATGTATGTTTGATCATCTGTCCAGATAATTCTCTCTTCTTCTATAATTATCTGGATGGCCTTCATTCCAGTCTTCTCTCCCTTTCTGTATTGCAAATACACAGGAAGGAATAGTAATGATGTAACCATTACTTTTGTACCTCCACAAAAATCTTAATATTTTCCCATATTTACCTCAGATACATCTTTTTTTAAAAAGTCATATAATAGAGTTGAAGCCCTCTATTTTGAAGTTAGAATACATGATTCTCAGGCATGTTTTTAGGCTTTCATTATACATGCATGTATACATGTGTACAATACATGATATTGTTTTGCAAATTTTTAGTTAAAAAATGTGTCATATTCTATGCAGTGTTCTGTGACTTGCTTTTTTCACCCCACATTGTTTTTGAGATTTATCCAAGTTGATTTATTTTAGTTTCTATATAGAATTCCATTATGTGAATATACAGCAACATATTCATCTACGCTCCTGTGATGGACATTTAGAGTGTGTCCACATTTTCACTGTTACCAACAATCTTGCAGTGGATGTTTTTGAACAGTTCTCCTTGGTTGCATGTTCCACAATTTCTCTGGGGCAGCAGTTCTCAAACATTTTTGTCTCAGGACCCCTTTACAGTCTTGAAGTTTATTTAGGACCCCAATGAGGTTTTGTTTGTGTGTGTCAGAGCTATCAATATTTATCATTTTAGAGACTAAAAGTGAAAAAATGTTTAAATATTTATTAATTCATTTAAAAATAGCAATAATAAATCCATGACATGTTAGTTGTTACATTAAAGTTATGCATAGCTTTAAATTTACAACATTTTGCCAAACTCTCCAAAGCGACCGAATGCATACTTTCATTGTAGCATATGAGCATTCCTATTTCTTCATGTCTTCTCCAACACTTGGTCTGGTAGGGCTTGTTAATTTTTGCCAATCTGATGATTAGGTTAAGATATTTCATTATTGTTTTAATTTCCATTTCCTACAACAAATAGGTCCTTTATTAACTCTCCTCAAATTACCAAGTTTGTGTATGCCAGGGTCCTGATGTAGTAGGTCACTTTACATAATTTTGTTTTAAAGTAGTTGTTTGGAACTCAGAACACAGTATTATTACCATTAAACCTAGAAACATGTTATAAACAGTGGTCACTGTTCCAGACCAGCCCACAAAATCTGAGTTTCCCTATAATGTACAGGATTAAGAGGTCTAAAGTTGCTGACAGCACGGTGTGGTAAGAGGAGTGCTGGACTCAAAGTATGATGACTGTCTCTAGGTCCTACTCTGTCATTACTCATCTTGTAGCCTCTCAGAATCTCTATTTTCTCAATTATAAAATGATGGAACACACATTTTGCCTACCTCAAAGGGTTATTGCAAGGATCAAATAAGACATGAAAATCCATTAGAACTCTAAGCGATGGTATATCCACACAGTGGAGTACTATGCAGCTGTAAAAAAGAATACAAAAGATATCTGTAAAATGATGTGCAGTGATTTCTAGAATATGTTATTAAGCATAAAAAAAAGTCAAAGAGCAAAAGAGTATATTTTGGTATCTTTTGTGTATGGAAAGTGATAGATAGATAGATATAAAGACAGAAATAAAGATAGAGATCTCCACCAATTTATTTTTGTAAAAAAGAAACATAGGACAGGTGAAGTAGAAACTAATGAGATTAGTTACCTACAGAGGAAGAAAGGAAGAAGGGAGTCAGTGGAAGGAATGGGGAAGGGACTGTCACATCTCTGAGTATACCTTTTTGTATAGGAGGGACTTTTAGAACCACATTAATGTGTATACACTCCAAAATTAAATTTAATTAATTAATTTAATTGAGTCAATAGGATGGAAGAGGGGAAAAAAATTCTGAAATGGAATACAGAAACAAATGAACTTAATTGTATTTAAAATTAAAAGCATAACCATACTGAAGACAAGGGGAACTAACATGAGTAAATTTTTTTAAAAAACATCTTTCTTGAGGTACAATTCACATATCATAAAATTCACCCTCCCCCCAAAATTTTTTTGAACGCAGTGTTTTGACTATAAAGACAAAACCAGTTGCAAACACATCTTGAAGTCTATTTAGTAAGGTTTGTTTCAGCAGTGATGTGAGTTAGCGATTCTGAAACAACTTTCTACATATTGCAGGACTCAACAAACGAGTCACATATTGATAATGTCGAGAAGGGACACAATCATGGAATGGCAAAAGGCTAAGAATTCTGCGGTGAGGATCGAAATCGGAGGTATTAGCATGAACTCACGGCTTTAGAATACACAGACATAGACATTGATATATTCATGAGTATGTGTGTGTATTCTCTAGTTGTGTCTGCTGAAAGGACCTAGAAACAAGGACACCCCAAAAGCAATGAACACACCTAGCACTCAGATGTTGGATTCTAAATACTGTTTCCCACTAAAGAGAACCAGAGCTTTTTGAAAAAATGGCTGATTACAAGGCTGAGGCAGGGAAAGTACAAGATAAACCTGAAACACTTTGTTAGGCCATAAAATAAAGAAGTACTCAAAATATGATGGGACATGTTAAAAGCACATAGGAGCAGCTTGAAGGAGCTCCCACTGACCAACAGCCGGGAAAAGTTGAGCATCAAGATCAATAATGATAATAACAGGTTATAACCCATGGAGTAAAGTAAGAATCCATAAGTCCATACTGATTAAATAACAAATAAATACAGAAGAAAGAAGGGAAAGGTCTTTTAATGTAACTAATAAATTTAGAGAGAATGGTGGACTTAGAAAATTACCATTTTGCAACTATCATATGAATGATTGAGGCGAGACTCCTCAATGAATGCTGAAACCAGGTGTGGAATCTCACCACAAATTATTGCCTTTGAGAGAACACTTACTATGAGTTAGGCAATTTATGTTTAATCATCTCAGCTCAGTGACGTGGCTACAATTGTAGTTATCCCCATTCTACAGATTAGGAACTGAAATTTAGATATTAAGTAACTAAGGCCACATGTTCTGGGGACAGGACTCAAATCCAGCCAGAGCTGTCCCTCTTCCCCTAGGCCCCATGACCTCCTGCCTGGGCCCAGTCGGGACCCTGGGTGGCTCCACCTGCAGGGCGACCTGGTCTCTGGTGTCCCAAGCTCTAGTGGGAAGAGATGGGTGGGTGAGGGTCCAGCCTGTGGGGAGGACACAGTGTGGCTTTGGGGACCCCACAGCATTAGCAGCCGGGCCACGTGGCGAGGTGTGGTCAGGGCGACAGCTGTTCATATGGAACGATATTCAGTCGTCCTCATTCCAGTTCCCCTAATTCAGGCTTGGGTCTCTTGCTTTGCTTTTAAAAGCAGAGTTAGAGAAGATGTTACCTGAATTAGCCAGATATTCATCTCATCTCTGCGTTTATTTCGGCCTGTGTAAACATAGATTCAAACTACTCCAGTCAGCAGAAATCTTGTATCTCTCTCTTCCAGAAGTGGCCACTAAGACCAGGGCCCATCTCTTGTATTATCCATGCACATCAGGGCCTATTTACACATGGCCTCAGATTCAGCTGTTCAACGTTCTCTCTGAATAGGTTCTATAAATAGTTACAGAGATACACTGGCAGGATTAAAAGAAGATTTCCATCATGCCACTTCAGTGGTTAAATGTAAACATTAAAAATATATCACAATTTTATAATCTTGTCTTGAGAATGCTTATTGTTTGTTTTTTAAGTACATTATAAAAATGGAAGAGATGGAGGCCTCTGTCTCTCTCTGGATAATCCCAATTTGTATGTTTGTTTCCTGCTTTAGAGTTTAATTTCTTTGTGGTTATATGAGATCACATGATGGTTAACGGAGTTTGTTGAATAAAATAAAGATCTTACTTTGTCAATCTTTCAACCATTATATCACCAATTTTAGAAGCTCTGGAATAAACACCACCAACAGCAAGGAGAACTCTTACAGAACTGTAGCAAATGGAAATTCTAGCAATAAATAGTCAAGATGACTAGCTGGTTTTTGGCTAATTTGATTATGATTTTTGCTGAAATGTCATTGTTTTTCCTGGTTTTGAAATCATCTTTCTTTTGTTTATTGCTTATCATGCCACTTTATTTACCTGGACATAAAGTGGCATTTTTATTTAGGGATTGCTTATTGAAATGGCATTATAAGTATCTAATTGAATATCAAAAAACAAATATTAAGTTCTGTTTGCAAAGTGTTCCTTGTTCTTAATGGATAGTTTCATGTTTTTCTTTTGGAATAAAAATTAAAGGAATATCACCTTTTAGAGCAAAACAATACATCACAGTAATTAACACAAAAGAGTGGGGCACACACAGGATAATCATACTCTTGGAGTTCAAGGTTACCGAGAAGGACAATGTAACATTCCAGGTGCATGATTATGTGCTGTCACCCCTCTGATGCCATAGATTGTCAATATGTCTGGAATACACACTCAACACTACAGGATGAGGTTTGGACAGATCCCTAAGGCCTTTGGGCTTCTGTAATTTCAAATACATTTGCTATCAACTTTCCCTATCCCAACTCCTCCCAAATTCTGATATTTTGTCGGGTGCTGAGGAAATGTGTGTTCACTCTTTCCCCTAAGTTTGAGCACATAAACTTCATGTTAACTAATATACACAATATCCTCTTTGCAAAAAATCATTGCTTTTACCTCTTTATTACTAGAAAAGAAATTGTTTATTTAACAATTAGGTAAGTTAGAGGCAAGTTAAGTAAGAGGTAAAGGTAAATTAGAGACCCAAAAAGCATCTTTAAACTGAAAATTTTAGAAACATTTTTTGAGGATCTATAGTATACCAGCTGTGGTTTTCATGAAAACCTCATAAGGTCAGATTCCCATTTTATGGATGAGGACAACGACACTCCATTAAGTTATTTGCAGAATTTTGCAGTGAATAAATGACAGAATTGGTATTTAAACCCAAGTCATACTGTGTTTCACGTGACACTGCCTTTCATCGCTTTCTCCCATTCCCCACCTCTCCACATGCATTCCCGGGTGGTAACGTGCTTCCTGGACTCCCCAGGGGCTCAGAGAAGAGCACGGAGACGACATGCATCAGTGGTTTTTAGAAGCAGAATATGGAACTATACGTTACCTTTTCTGTTTTTCTCAAAATTCTCACCCGGCTAGAGGCTAACTCGCTTCAGATCCTGGTCTACTTTCCAGTAAGCAGTGAGTATAGCTGGGTGGATTCTGTCTGCAGGTGAGGCCAGAAGTGGGTGGGGTAAATTCAACTTGGAGCACTGATAACATTCTACTTCCCACAAATCAAGGCCACAGCCTCATCTCCTTCAGTCTGGGTCCTGTGTCCGTTTCTCAGTTGAACTCAAATTCTGGAGGGTAAGCAAGCAATACTGCGTCTATCCCCTCCTCTGCTCTAAAGCCCCAACACGTGTAGAGTCCTGCTGGTTCCACAAAATGCCTGCAACTGACAACCTTTGACTCCAGAATATTCCCTCCCTCTGTCTGCTCAGTACTCTCATGCTCTTCTCTCCCATGACAGTCGTGTTCCATGTGATCTGGGCTCTAGGTTCAGCTCCCTGTGACCCATTTGTGTCACGATGGTCAGCTGTGAGGTCTGCAGGGCCAGGAGTCCATTGTGTATCTCAACACGAGGACCTGATACATAGACTGTCCTCGATAAACACCATTTAGGGAATGAATGTAAGGGTTATATTTCATTCCCTTGGGCAAAAAAGTAATTTTCTACTTGAGAATAAGTTTTGGAAGTGGCCCAGCATCAGTAGTGAATCAGAAAATATTTGTTTCTGCTTCTCTTTCAGAACACAAACAAACAAGAGACATTGTTTCTGACCCCAACGATCTTACAATTATATTCATATACATACAAAAAATTAATAATGATTCATGAGGGTATATGACAAATGCCAAATCAATTGCACAAATAGGAAGTGCTACAGATAATCAAAAATGTCCATTGCAAAAGGGAGCTTTGAAATAAGTGGGCTCTGAAAGATGGCTGGGATTTAAGGAGAGCAAGTGTAGTGAAGATGATATTTAAATGAGCAGAGGTGTGGTAGAGGATTGAACAGGATGTGTTTAAGAATACAGAGTTTGCCAGGCAGATTGGAGAAAAAGTTTCGATTAAGAAGCCATAAGAAATAAGGGTGAGGTGTCGGCCCCATGGCGTAGTGGTTAAGTGCGCATGCTCCGCTGCTGGCGGCCCCAAGTTCAGATCCCAGGCGCCCACCGATGCACCATTTGTCAGGCCATGCTGTGGTGGCATCCCACATAAAGTGGAGGAAGATGGGCACGGATGTTAGCTCAGGGCCAGTATTCCTCAGCAAAAAGAGGAGGATTAGAGGCCGGCCCCGTGGCACAAGCGGTTAAGTGCGCGTGCTCTGCTGTGGCAGCCCGGGGTTCGCCAGTTCTGATCCTGGGACCACACTGACACACTGCTTGGCAAGCCCTGCTGTGGTGGCATCCCATATAAAGTAGAGGAAGATGGGCACAGATGTTAGCCCAGGGCCAGTCTTCCTAGGCAGAAAAAAGAGGAGGATTGGCAGATGTTAGCACAGGGCTGATCTTCCTCACAAAAAAAAAAGAAAGAAGGTTGAAAAGATAAGAGAAGGCTAGACTATAGAGAGCTTTAAAAGCAGTTCTGAGGAGTTCGGACTGTGTTTTGTAAGAAATAAGCATGTATGTTAGTTAGGATTACTTTGGCTGCATATGACATAACAAACGCAAGCTAGTTTAAAAGGAGAAAGGAATCTTTTTAAAGAATTTGGGATATCTTGCACATGGTAATTACCTTATATATAGTTGCTATAGTGAATTGAAGTTTTAGAATAATGTTCCTTTAAAATGGATGGGAAAAATAAAGAGAACAATAGATATGATGAGGAGAAAAAGGTTGTTGCAAGAATATCTATTAGATGACCTTGAGCTCAATAAAAGAGAAGTTGAGGTGGTTCTAATTCAGTAATCTTCTGCTCCACTCCTCATCCCCTGGGGCACTTGGTCATCCCCAAAGGCATGTGTATGACAGAGAAGAACTGGGTCTTCCTGACTGCTTTCTCTCTGCCTCCTCTGCAATCAGGGCCTGAGAGGTTCCTATGGAAGGAAAACACTTTCATAGGAGCTCCTTCCTTTTCCTCTCCAGTTTGTTCCATCATCAGGCACACAAAATACTGTCATCGTGTCTCATTCTGTACAAAGCAGGACAGTCAGGTAACGTTATTTCTTTTAAAAAACAAGGGAAAGAATAATTCACTGGATGATAGATAGTCATAATTTTTATAGTGCATTTTCCTTAATTGCACATCTCAATCTCATTTTATTTTGAGAATTAATTCAGAGGGTAAACTCCACTCAGCCTGTTAATATTAGAATACGCAGCTGTGAAAGCACGAATTGTTTAAAAAGCTGTGAGTATAGGTCAGACAAAACCAACATTTCTTCATTTGTTCATTCTTTGATAAAAAAACAAATTAAAAGGAACATTGAGATCAGAGAAGAAAGCAGTCTGGGGAAATGTGAACAAGCAAATTTTCTCATATCCTTTTTTTTCTTTTAAAAAAGAACTTGTACGACTTTATAGAAAGAAAATGTAACATTAAACTGCAGTTACTATCATTCCAATTTTATTTCAAATCTTTTCATGTACAATTATAGACTTTATATTGTTATAAGTAAGGTACACCTAATATGTTATATTCTTATTTTACATTTTTTTATTTTATATAACATGTCTGTGTACTGACTTTAGTTAGCACA
Source organism: Diceros bicornis minor (assembly GCF_020826845.1). Lineage (NCBI taxonomy): Eukaryota > Metazoa > Chordata > Mammalia > Perissodactyla > Rhinocerotidae > Diceros > Diceros bicornis. Next base: position 70,907,710 of record NC_080751.1, on the reverse strand, counting down.
CTTGTCATTTTAATATCCCTGTAGCATTCTATCATGTTGGCATAATCTCTGTGTACTTGGGAGCTGGAGAATAAGTCAGTGGGGTTTAACAGTGTTACAAGGCTTTTCTCCAACTACAAATGGACTTGGTATGTGTAGAAGAGCAGTGAAGTGGAGCCTTAAAAAGGAAGAGCGAGGAAAGTCCTTGTGTGAAGGATTCTGTTAGGACTGTTATTTTCAGGAGTAAGATCTTCTCAGTAGCTTCTGCTTGTGAGTTTTCCTTTACCATAAAAATCCCACTGAGGCAAATGATAATTCATTCCAGAGTGCTGAAAGGATAGACTGCAGAGATCTGTGTCCCGTTATTGAGTTATTGTCTATTATCTCTGAATTCACTCTTTTATGCTCTGTTTTGTGGTGCTGAAGCTGAGACTCTGCAAACTACCTTTCCCCTTTGCCAGCGGCTCCACGTTTGGCTCTGCCAAAAGGGGCACTAGAGGGAGTCTACAAGACTGGCAGGGAAGAAGGGATTTGTTGCTTCCTAGTTGCTTCCTGGGTGACTTCCTATCTACTTCCTGTGTGACTTCTGTCTACTGCGTGTGACTTCCTGTCTACTTCCTGTGTGCTTCTCCCTGCTGTGTGTGACTTCCTGTCTGCTTGCTCTTCCTGTGAATGTTACCTCACAACACTTCCTCACCCTGTCAGCAACAGTTCCCTCCTAAAGTATCAGAATCCAGTTTGCAATTTTTCCAACACTTGCAGAATGAGCTCTACTGCCTCCGCTCACCCTGCCATGCCAACCTCAGAGATTCCAGCACCAGCTGAGCAGTGCTCCCTCCTAAGAGGTCTGGGTTTCCATTCATCATTTTTCTTTGCTTAATTTTTTTCTTTTTACCTGCTTTCTACTGAAATGATAACATTTTTAAAAACCTTTTCAGAAATGAACAAAAGCTGGTGGGAGAGGGAATCAGGGAAATGTTGGTCAGAGCTATATAGTTTCACTTTAAAAAACTGAATCAGACTATTATATAAATCTTGCTTCACGTTACGGGCTGAATTGTGTCCCTCCAAAATTCATATGTTGAAGTCCTAACTGCCGATACCACAGAACGTGACGGTGTTTGGAGATAGGGTCTTTAAAAAGGTAATTAGTTTAAATGAAGTCATTAGGATGGGCCCTGATCCAATATGACTGGTGTCCTTGTAAGAAGAGGAAATCAGGACATAGACATGACAGAAGGAAGATCAAGTAAAGACACAGGGAGAAGACAGCCATCTACAAACCAAGGAGAGAGGCCTCTCAGAAGAAACCAATCCACCTGACACCTTGATCTCAGACCTCTAGGCTGCAGAACTGTGAGAAAATGATTTCTGTTGTTTAAACCACCCAGTCTGTGGTACTTGGTTATGGAAGCCCTGGCAAACTAATATACTGGTTGGTAATAGATACATATTTTGATATTAAATTTGATTAAGATCCATCAAACTAGATGAACTTGAGCATCTTAAAATTATGTTGTTTTGAAAATGAGTATGTACAACTTCTGACTTCTTCTTGGGGTCCACAACAGAATAAGAAAAACAGGATAACACAATAAATATCCCTATCCGGAAAGGAGTGGGGTGACGATGGAGGAAGGGATCTTCAGCAGCTCTATACATTGGCCCTTGGTTTGGGCCAGAAGATCCCCTAGGCATCAGTTTGTGGAGTTTCTCTTCCCTGGCAGTGAAGTGGGTTGCTGGAGTGGGTCTCTTGATCAGGTTTTGGCCACTGGGAAGATTTGCTTTTTCTGGTTTGCTTAAGTACCACATCTGAGAAGAGTATTATGAAGTAAAGAACTACCCTTTGGCTGGGAAAGTGTGAGTGAGTGAGTGAGTGAGTGAGTGTGTGAGTGTGTGTGTGTGGCATATCCCTAGCAGACCTCTTCCACTATGGTCCTCATTCTTTGTAGCTGGGTCTGAGAAAGGCTACAGAGGCTGAGATTCTCTGTTAAGACAGGCATGGATCTCTTATCACCAGAATTGGTTTGTTTTTTTCTGGAGTGAACTCCTGGAGAACCAAAGGGGGATGTCTGTCAGTTTCACCTGGGGCAGACTCTGCTATAAACAACGCCAGGGACTTAATCTCATTGATCTCAGATTCTCCGAGAGACTGAGTGGGCTGTATAGTGTGATGGTGAAGAGTGTAGGCTCTGAAGTCAGACTGACCTGTTTGGGAATCTTGGCTCTTCCTAATTATGTGCTCTTACACAAGTTTTAACCCTCTGAATCTATTTCCACAGCTATGAAGAGTAATAATAAGACTGCTCACATAAAGTCATTGGTGAATAGAGCGCATGAAACAGCTAGGAATGGCAAATACAAAACACCGAACAAATATTATTTATGATGGTTATTGTGATGTTTATTAGGCTTCTTAGAAACAGCAGCAATAGCACTAAGCTGTGTTTTCATGGCTCCTCTTACTTAACAGCAATCTTGGGTGGATTAGCAACATTCTTCTTCTCTTAACAGTGTTGGCATAAGAACACCGATGGGGAATAGCAGGTTATGCTAGTTTAAGACTTTCCTTTGTATGTAGCCTCCTGTTGCATCCCAGCCCCAACTGGAAAAAAACTTTGGAGGGTTTGGGGGATCAGAGCTCACCACATTCACACAGCCAGCTCTAGTCCATCTGACAGAATGCCCACTCTTTTCTAATCAGGGCATTAACTTTAGACACAGGAAATTAGCTGACCAAATTCTGAAGGGTACAAAATTAATTTCTGCATCAGGCCCTCCAACCTGTCAGAACAATGGCTCTGCTTTCCTTTGTCCATTTTAGAGACACCTCTCAATATCCATAAATAAACTCTTTCATGTCAAGAATGTCTTCTTTAATAATTTCTTAATTGCAGTGTCTGATTTCTTTGATACCAATATTATTACTAGGTTAAATCTTATTCAGTTATCTGGGGTGGTTTGTTTTACTGGCATCCTTACCATCTGTGCATATAATTTAGCTGTAATTTGGGTTTTCTCTGCTGGTGTATTGTTGGTCCCACTGTGTCTTTGCTGCCACTGTTCTGCTCTTGACAACTCCTACTGATGTCTGAGGTTTCTCTAAGAACATTTATAGTGCAGCACAGTCTCTCTGAGATGCAGAGCGTTCCTTTTTAACAGTCTGTCTTTTCCCTTTTCTATCTTTTATGAGAGTAGTTGGTATCAGTTCATTCAAGTCTCCTTTAAACAATTCTGTTGCTTCTGTGACTGTAGGTGTGTTGTCAGCGTTCATTTTCATTGTTTTGAATACTTTTATTGAGGTTTTCTTTGATATGTTTAGCTTGGTGTGATGTTACTTTTATCCTTCTGGCAAATGTTCTATCATTTATTATCATTAAAGGAGTATATTAATTTAACATATCTATCTCATTATGCTATGCTACGGCTAACCATGATTTTCTCTAGTAAGGTCTATTTAAACAAGACATATCTGGTTTTCTTATCCAGGCAGCACTAATTTTATTATAATTATATTTTGTCTAATTTAATCTTTAACTTGGCAACGTATCCTAAATACTGCACTTGCTCAATTTTCTAGTGATATTAGAAAAAGAATTTAAATAAGAACATTACAACATTAATAACATTAGATGGAGAAAATAATTGTTAGCATCATTTGGAATTCTTTGCCACAAAGAAATCTGAAGGCAAAGAGTAGGTGACAAAAGGGATGGGATATTGGAAAGGGAATCCATGTTTTAGCTGGAAGCCATGACTGCATGGTCCTTAGAGTGTCCTCCAACAGTGAGATTCTATGTTCTCTAAGGAGTATAGACTTGCTCAACTCCTATGCAAGGTTATTGTATATCCCCTTTTGCTCTATTGCTTCTCCATCACCTTTATGGTGCTATTTCTGAGCAAATACCTGAGAGGCAGCATTACCAAATAAGGAAGCACCAGTTGTTAAATTACAGCATCTTAGGATCAAAGCAAAACCTACTCTAAGATTTTTCCTACTTTAAAAACAAGCAAACAAAAAAGCCTACATGTGCCAGGCACCTCTCTTGCTCCACTTCAAACCACTTTACTCCAGCCGCTGCTCTGGTTTTGACCAGCTCTGCGCAGGTGCAACCTGACAGACCTAGCCTGAGGCCACACATCGCACCTCTCCCTTCCTGCACAGCACTTCCTGGCAGGGATGAACTGTGAGAATCTCTGCATTCAGGATTGCATGACCCACAAGCGTGGGGGCTTAACACCGCACTTTACCACCCTGGTGTGGGAGTCGAAGAATAAATGCTCCTTCCTTGGAACCCTGTCCAGAGTTCTGAGGTGCATTTCCTCAAGGCTCCTGTGATCCCAGGGGACTGAGAGCTGGTTGCCTCCAGTGGTAGCTGTTTGGGAAATATAATCAGAAACAAAATCTTTTCCCAACACAGATATCCTCTCCACAAAGATAATAGAAAAAGAAACCACTTTTATTATTGAATAAGCATTAAACTTCATCACAGGCAATCCACTAAGAGATTGCAAAGACAGAAAGAAATCTCACCTCCTTATATAGCCAGGCAGGAACTGCCCAACCCATACGTGTTCTCAAGGCAAGCAACAGCTAGTCGTCAAGTGCGATGACTTGACAGTACCATTTGTCACACATAGTTCATCCGAACTTTACCTGGTAATTGGGGTGACATCTGTGTTAGCTTATTGGTTTTATCCAGTGGAAAAACAAGCTCCTCCTATCTTTATGATGGGAGGTAGTTTTGCAAATTGGAGCAAGAAAGCCACCAAAGTTAGGCTCCTCCCTCCCCTCAGGAATTGGGAGGCAGGGGAACTACCTCTTTGGATGCTTGTATTTCAAAAAGATAGCTTTTAATAAGCTTGCCTTTTAAAGAGATGGCTCCCAGGTTCTTGAGAAAGACATTCCTGGGTCATTAAAACTAAAAAAAAAAAAAAAAAAAAAGGCCACCTTACAAAAGACCTCTCTAGTCTTCAAAGGAATACATTTTAAAGAGATGAGACAGCACTTATGCATTTGCTAAGGTAAATGCTCCAAGAAGAAGAAGGGAAAGGAGAGAAATCTCTTTCCCTATTTTCAACAGGGAGAATTAAGCCTCTTATTTTTAGTTTGCGTTTGTCCTTACATAGCCATTGCAATAGTGCATCCTGTACTGGCTTGCCCTCCTTCCCTCTCCGCTGTCCTTCCCTCCTCTCTGCTCCCGGGGATCACTTAACACAAATCCACCCCCCTCAAAAGCTGCTTCTCAGGGAGCTCCAAGTAAGATGTTCATAACAAAGGCACTCTATGAGAAAAAGTATTCTAAAACAAAACATCATAATCGAAATTAAAAGGCAAAGAAATTGGGGAAAATATTTGTTACAACGAGGGACAAAGAATTAATATTCCTAATATATTTTAAAAGGGTACAAATTAACAAAAATGATAGCCCTCTCCCTGAAATTGCAAAATTAAGTTAGAAATCTTTTTTTCCACCAGTTATTAAACATTTTAAAAGATAATATTGTATTTTGTCAAATCTGAGATGCATCGACTATACGATGTATCTTTATGCTATGAACCATTAAGAAAGGAAAAATGCTGCCTATTCAGCCATGACCCATCTTTTTCACTTGATGTATAATTTTATTTAACGTAAAATAAAATGAAGGCATTGAGCCTTGAACATGGGCTTCTGGAACGTGAATCTCTGATGTTTGTGAGTCAGAGCTGGAATTCAAATTTAGAGTCTCTCCTCTAGAATTTTAATTATTGCAAGGTTTCCAAGGCCTGAAGGACCATTTACATTATAGTTGTCACCTAAATGAGCACTAAATCAAAAAGACAGAAAACCAGATATAAACAACAGCTACTGGAACCCTTTAGTGGGTTGAGTACCAGCAACATACAAATTTTGTCTCTGTTTTGTTTCTTAATAAACTTATTTTAGAAGAATTTTATATTTACAGAAAAATTGCAAAGACGATACAGAGAGTTCCCATATACCCCACACCCAGTTTTTCCTATTGTTAACATCAGACATCAGTAATATACGGTTGTCACAATTAATGAGCCAATACTGATATATTATTATTAAGTAAAGTCCATATTGTTTTTATATTTTCTTAGCTTTTACCTAATGTCCTATTTCTGTTCCAGGATATCACATTATATTTAGTTGTCATGTCTCCTTGGGCTCCTGGGAAAGTTTCTCAGACTTCCCTTGTGTTTGAAGACCTTGACAGTTTTAAACAGTACTGGTCAGGTATCAAGTGGGATTTGTCTGATGTTGTTCTCATGATTAGACTGGGGTTTTAGGTTTTGAGGAGGAAGACCATAAAAGTGAACTGCCATTTCTATCGTATCATATAAAGTGTACATACTATAAACATGACTTATCATGGTTGATATTGACCTTGATCATCTGGCTGAGGTGTGTTTGTCAGGTCTCTCCACTGTAAAGTTACCCTTTCTCCCCCGGTCCATACTGTCCTCTTTGAAGGAAGTCACTCTGTGCAGCTCACACTTAAGGAGGGAGGGGTTATGCTCCACCTCCTTAAGGGCAGAATATCTACATAAACTATTGGGAATTCTTCTGCACAAGAGATTTGTCTCTTTTCCTTCATTTATCTATTTATTCAATCATTTATTTATATCAATATGGACTCATGGATATTTACTTTGTACTTTGGGTTATAATTCAATACTATTTTATTGATTTTGCTACACAAGTTGTTCCAACTTTAGACACTGGGTGCTGTTTCAGTTGGCTCCCATGTCTCTTTGACATACCCCCATCGTTGTGGGTTTTTTGGTTTTGTTTTTGGTTTTTAGCACTTCCTTATTTTCCGGCACTACAAGGCACTCCAGAATCATCTTGTATATTTCCAGTCCTAGAATCTGCCATTTCTCCAAGGAGCCCTGGTTCCTTTTATTGAAGCATGGTATTAGAAACCAAGAGCTGGGCATCAGGTGTGCTCATTGCTACTGGGGTGTCATTGCTTCTGGTCCTTCTCAGCTGACAAAGAAAAGAAATACATATGTGTATACTAAACCATGTATATACATATATCTATAAATAGTTCCATATGTAACCATCTCTATCTATATTAAGCTAAACATGAGTTCATAGTGATGTCTTCAACTCGAATCCAGTACCACATGGATCATTCTGGCCTCCTCCTCTTGCTTATCTGTAAACTCTCACTTCAGCATTGAGAAACCTGGCTCCCACCATAACATCTACTTACTTAATTGTTCGATTCCAGTATACATGTATAGCAATATCAGAATTGTTACCCAAACCCCTATGGGAAACAACTTTATCAACTAGAGTACAGTATTTATGTACAGTTAATTTTGCCTTTATTTTACAGACTCTGCTTATTTCCAAAGTTACTTAGGTCAGCACTTTTCCTACACTCCCTTCAGTGAGGCTGTTTCATACATTCGTAATTTGATTAGATTCTTTTTGTCACATTCTGCCTTTCATCCTGAGATCTCATGACCTTCTAGATTATTTTTTTTTTGCATACATTAAAGGTCACTCTTTGTGTTGTACAGCTCTATGGGTTTTGACAAATGCATAATATTATGTGTCCATTACTACATTATCACGCAGAATAGTTTCAGTGCCCTAAAAAAATCCCCTGTGCTTCATCTATTTAACCCTCCCTTTCCCCTCGAATCCCTGGCAACCAATGATCTGTTTATCTTCTCTACAGTTTTGCCTTTTCCAGAACATAATATCAGTGGAATCATACAGTACATGGCCTTTTCAGACTGGCTTCTTTCACTTCGCAGGATGCCCTTAACATTCATCCATGTCTTTGCATGGCTTGACAGCCCATTCATTTTTATCACTGAATAGTATTCCATTGTCTGGATGTACTGCAGTATATAGATTCATTTACCTGTTGAAGGACATTGGTTGCTTCCAGTTTTGAATAAAGCTGCTGTAGGGGCCGGCCCGGTGGTTAAGTTGGCGCGCTCTGCTTCGGCAGCCTAGGGTTCGCCTGTTTGGATCCTGGGCGCGGACCTACACACTGCTCATCAAACCATGCTGGGGCAGCGTCCCACATAGAGCAACTAGAAGGATGTACATCTATGACATACAACTATCTACTGGGGCTTTGGGGACAAAAAAGGAGGAAGATTGGCAACAGATGTTAGCTCAGGGCCAATCTTCCCCAAAAAAGAAAAAGGTGCTGTAAACATTCATGTGCACATTTTTGTGTGGACATAAGTTTTCAAATCAGTTGGGTAAATACTTAAGAGTGCAATTGCTGGCTCCTAAGGTAAGGCCATGCTTAGCTTTGTAAGAAACCGCCAAACTGTCTTCCAAAGTAGCTGTAACATTTTGCATCTCCGCCAGTAACGAACGCGAGTTGCTGTTGCTCCACATCCTCTTCAGCAAAATTCTCTGGCTATTTAAGCCAAACATGATTTCATTACAAGGATAGTAGAAAGCTCGGATAACCCATCTCTGGGAGTGCCAAACTTGGGGTCTGTAGCTCACTTCCCAGGACCATGTCCGCTTGTGCCACCAAATATGCTCTAGTGAAACTCGACAGCCACCACTTCCCAACACGGGGGCCGCACACAGGTGCTCCTCCACCGCAGCCCTTGAAATCCATATGCCCCCGCCACCACCCTTGCCAGGCAATCCACATCCCTCTGCAAGGCGGCCTCATAGCATTGCCCACCTCCGAGGCTAAGTGTCACCAGGTTTATCTGAATCTATGCCTCAGCCTGCAACTGCAGCCCAAAGGAGTCTGTGAAGGTGGACTTCTGACTTCTGCCTTGCCAAGGCAGGCCTCGGAAAGTGGGAAGTGACCAAATTATCCAAATGTGGGGATGGTGGTCAAAGACGTTCCACGGCTAAACATGACACCTGTCCACTATAGATGGTCATTGTAATGTATAACAGCAAATACATATAGTGAGAAACAACCTTAGTGTTCAATAAAAGAGCAGTGATCAAATAAACTACAAACTAGCCATGAGATGAAATATCATGCAGCCACTAAAAATTATATTTTTCAAGAATTTCTAGTGATCTCAGAATTCTGTATACTCATGCTGTGATGTTACAAGGGAAAAAGCAGCATGCAATTCTGTATATACAGATAATCCCAATTTCCAAAATAAAATTCTATGTATGTATAGAGTAAGCCTGGAAGAACAGAACACAAAATATTGACAGTGGGTTCTTCTGAGTTGATTTTACTTTTCCTCTTAATCATTTTCTAATTTTCAAGTTTTCTATAAAGAATTAAATTTTTCTTAAAAAATGTATAATGTGTTCTTTGTAAATATATCAGTATACAGTATTTTCCTCCCTCTGCCAAAGAGATTTTCATACTCTAGTCCAAAAGAAAATGCCATCCGTCATTGAAATAAAATCTACTTAAAGGTTCTTATAGGTCTAAAAATAAAATCAATTATAACAGATTTTTTTAAAGGAGGAAGCAGTTTAGCCTGCTTTATCAGCATGTATAGTTGATTGTAATTTCTCCATGACAAAGTCTGACTCAAGCTCTCACTTGCTAGAACTAAGATATAAGTATAAGCTAAGCTGCTCTAACAAAAAGATTCTAAAACATGGTGGCTTTAAAAAGTTAAGTTTATTTCTTCTTCAAGTAACAGTCCAGGGTTAGTGAGGTGGCTCTGCGTTGTGGGGTCGGTCACTGATCTGGGTCCCATTCCTCTGCTGTCTGTGCCCCTCCCAGGGCACTGTCCTCATCAGATGCTGGAAGCTGACTCACCTCTATGCATGTCTGTGTTCCAGCCCATGGGAAGGAGGAAAGAGAAACTCCAGGTCACACCACTTGGTCTCCAAGGGGATGAGTCAGAAGCTTTTCAGACCACACCTATGCACACCTAGCTGCAAGGAGGCTGGGAACTGTAGTATCTACCTGGGCGGCTATGAGACCCTTAAATAGAAGAAGGGGAGGATGGGTGCTGGGGAACAATTAGCCATCAGCTACGCTGAGGTTGTCGGGAGATCAAATACCAGCCTCCACGAAGACTCCCACGTTCACAGTTCTTCTAGGCATACGCGCAGCTGTCCCCACCCAAGGCCCTTTAACATGTCCCTGCTTCCTACCTGCCCTTCCCAGTCTCAAAGAATCCAACTTCACTTGCAGAGACCTCTCCCTTCTTAAATCCTTAAATCCCCAGTCTGAGTCCTTCTGTTTCTTAGACAATACAGCTAATTCCCTTAGGGCATAGACCTTCCATACAAAAGTCTAGGATGAGTAGTCTCCAGGATATCCTACTCAGGCCTGGAATCTTCTATCCTTTCAAACATCAAAAATAAACAAACAAATGACTCTCCTTCTGAGGGAACGGAGCGCTCAGGCTTCCAGAGGATGGGAGAAATATTTTACTTTAATTTTTACCAGATGGGTCTACAGCAATAAAAACAAATTGTCAGGCAAATATCAATATATCTCCATCCTACATAAAAGTATAAACAAATCTTTATGCCACACATGTGTTATGGCCGAATATGTCCCCCTAAAATTCATATGCTAAATTCCTAACCCCCAGTACCCCAGAGTATAACCTTACTTGAACATAGGGTCTTTAAAGAGATAATTAAGTTAAAATGAGGTCATTAGGATGGGCCATAATCCAATATGACTAGTGTCTTTATAAGAAGAGATTAGGACACAGACACACACAGAGGGAAGACCATGTGAAGACACAGGGAAAGGTGGCCATCTACGAGCCACGGAGAGAGGTCTCAGAAGACACCAACCCTGCTGACACCCTGATCTCGGACTTCTAGCCTCCAGGACTGTGAGGGAATACGTCTCTGTTGTTTAAACCACTCAGTCTGTGGTACGTTGTTATGGCAGCTCTAACAACTGAATACAACATGATTTCTGAGCATAATGCAGGTATTGTAGCAGGAGATTTGTAAACATTTGCTGATTTATAATTATAGATTAATAACGGTAGGAATTATCTGAAGGAGTAGGGACTGCAAGTCTGGACTTGTGAGTTTCAATTCCAGGTCAGGACTTCACTATCTACCTGGCCTGGTATCTGCCCTGTAACTTCTCTAGACCTGGGATTTCTTGTTTGTATAATCAAAAGGTTTGACTAGATCACCTTTAAGCTCTCGGTTTCTGAGTCCATGCTTGATAAAATTGTTAGAAACCCCCAACTGAGTAACTCTATTCCAGCTTTTACAAAGTGTTCTTTGTGCAACACTAGAACTGAAAGATAATGGGCACCTCCACAGAAAAAGGTCAAATAAATTTAGGAAACTCTGTATTCTACATCCCACTTTTGGAAAGACCAAAGGCCCATTAGCATTTTAAAGGATCTGAAAAAGTCCTACAGGAAAGAAAACTGTTGATTTAACCAAGCATTTCTTAAGCTTATGGGAACCCAGAACCCTTTTTCCAAGGCTGCAACATTTATAAACATCCTGAGGTGTTAATATTCCACAGATCTTGCTTGGACAATGCTGTGCTGTCACTTTCCAGTGTTAAAGAAAAAGTATCCTGACACTTGCTAAACCAGTAAAGGAGACTTTATTCAGGACTTTTGCAAGAGGGGTCGACTCAATCACAACAGGGGAGAGAGATCGAGCTCAACTCCCAATACAGCAAGGACAAGAGGGGATTCATAGCCAATGAGCAGAATGAGGGAGTGAGTGGAGGGAAAATAACTAAAAGGAGATATCAAGAGTTGGGGGATTCTAGCTAAACTGACCCTACAGGACTCTTGCTGAAGGCAGGCCAGGTGATCAGATATTAAGCATGGGGGATGAGGAATTTGATCAGGTATTGAGGGTGATCAGATATCAAGGGTGGGGGTATTCTTGCTAAAAATTACTTAGCAGGATTCTTGCTAAAATTACTTAGCAGGATTCTTGCTAAAACCGGGCTAGGCAGGCTGAAGACAAGGCCCAAGTGTTACAGAACCAAGTGGGCTTGCCTCCTGGTGAGTTAAATAAGACTCTACACCAGTGGAAGTTGTCTCACAAAGTAAAGTGTATTTGCAGCAAATAGGAGGCCATGAGGAATCATTTCCAAAGTCATGGCGTCCCTGAACAAAGGGAAGCAGGAACTTTTATTTGGTCGGGGAATGAATATTCAAAAGGGAGAGGAAGGTATTTCCTCACCCAGGCTCAGCTGGAGAACATGCTTCCACATACAGTGCAGATTACGGTAATGAGGCCTAATCTCCTGAAGAGATCTTCATATTAAAATTAAGGCAAGGTCATGGGCGTAGCTCTTGTAGGCAGGCTTGGTTAGCTTCAGGGTGGCTACTGGCTGTCTCCTTAGCATAATAACAGTTGAATGCTTCCAAACCCACTCTTGAGTTCCCCGGGGCACCTAGTTGGTGACACAATGACTAGGTCTAGTCAAAGAGAAGGCTCAGAGGAGCCTGACTCAGATCTGGTCAAGGAGGGGGTCTTCGTCACCAAGTCTGCCAAGAAGTGGTTGTGAAATCTTTATCATTCAATCTGCTTTTATTTTCTCAGTAACCAATTTCAAGAGAGTCTCATTTTCCAAGAGGGAAAAACAATGGGAATCCAACAATAGGATTTCAACTGTGTTGGTTTCAGTCTAATTACTTACACAATCTACTGTGAAAACAGGAAAATACGCCTGAAGTCAGCTAGTGCAGAGGCTAACCCTGATCCCACTGACCCCGCAGCACAGGCCTTGGACCTGACGGTGCCTGACAGTTGTCCACACTCAAAAATTCACCAGGCTGTTTCCAATGAGCCAGAGGAGCTGGACGACAGGGGAGCCCCTGGGCCCACTGTGGCCAAGAAAAGTCGGAAGACTATTTCCAGAGTGTTACCATATCTGCTCCCTTCTGTCTGTCACCTCATTTTATTCACAGCAGCTGTAGGACATTTCTGTGGTAAGGTGACAGCCTCCTGCTTCACTGGAATGTGGATTTGTGTGAAGTGAGAATGCTGTGCTGTGGCAGATCAGTGGTGGTGTGTTTTCCTCCCCCCCAAATTTCACTGTTTATCAGAAAGCTATTTGTGACAAAGGCGTAAAACCCAATTGCAATGAGATGGGGTTATAGAAACACTTCCTTTGTACCTATACATATCCCTAGGACTAAAACTAAACTCTAAGAAAATTAAATAATAGTAAAAGTGGAATGAACATTAAGAACCACCTGGTTCAATGATTCCCATCCTCCCTGGATTAGAATCATGTGCAGGGCTTGAAAACCTACTGATTCTGATTCCGTTAATCTAGGGAGAGGGAGAGACAGGGAGAGATACTTTCAGCTTTTAAAAGAAAATTTAAATTTAGATTGTCCCCCCTCAGGTGACTTTAATGTCCAATCAGGGTTGAGACCATTGATTTATTCAGCCTCCTCGATTTACGGATGAGGAAATTGAGGCCCAGAGAAGGGGAGTAGCTTGTGAAAAGTCACACAGCTAATTAGTGGCAAAGCCGAAAAATAAAACTGGTATTATGCAGCAGGTTTTAAGAGGTTTACTTAACTTCGCCTGGTAACCTCAGTTGGCACACGTGTTCACTTATAGTCTTAGAAAACAAGGAACAAAATCTAGAAACTTCTGACTAGTGTTCATCTGAATTCACTCATGACTTGGATGTGCTGATTACAAGAATATGAGGTTGACTAAGAGTAACTGGAAAAAAAAGTTAAATTTCAACACTTGTGTTTATACATTTCTAATTATTTATCATTATATGTGTTCTGTAGTATATGCATCGTGTCAAATATATGTCATTGTAATATAATTATCTGAAGATAATTGATACCAGGAAGAATCACAAAAAAATAAAACAGGAACTGAATTTTTACAGAAAATAGTGGAAAATGTTGACTGGGACTTTATCTCAAAAAATGAAAATATGCCTTATATTTATAATTGCTATGACAAACTACCTCTTAAAATGAACTAAGAAGTAACCAAATGTTGATTGCTTTTATTGACATTATTTCCTCCAAGCACATCCGTAACTTTCTATTGGACTTTCAACAAATGAGCTTAAAGAGAGGCACGTCTACAAAAACGCTCCAGAGATTCACGAATTTTCCCAAAGCTTTCTCTTAATCCTTTGTTATTCAGATCCTTCTCTTTTCAGGCAGATTCTTGTGTTCTTCAGGGTTGTTCACCCATCTTCACTGGCTACCAGCCCTTCTCCAACCTCATTTCACCAACTTTGTGAAAATCCTGCTTCTTTGGAAAACTTTACAATATCACTTCACAAGCAATTTACACGTATTCGCATTATATTTCCATATATAATTACAATTTGTGAGAGATTGATGCAGATGTAGCTGGAGTTATCAGGATAGATGCTAATATTAAGCAAGAGTGGCATTTGAATAGGGACTGATTTTACAAGTGGTCAGTTCTTAATGAATATTTCCTGATATAACAAGTCTTCTCCATACAGTCATTTAAAATTGTGGAGACTTGGATAATGACCCGTCAGACAATGAGTACACCCTACACAAGGTGGTAATCCTAGTGGATTAACATGGCACATTTGGAAATGGAATCTGCCATCTTTGCAGGCAGAGGAAGCAGGCTTTGCGTCTCATCTATCTGTGGTGGCTGTTCTCTGCCTAGAACGCCTCTCTTACCTTGTTGTGGTTACAGACCCAGCCCCCTAATTACGGTGGGTGGACACCTGTCCACACTGGGCCAATCATTGTACCCCATGCTTTGGGGTTGGTAACAGGACCTTCCTTCCTCCATAAGTGAAAATCCCACTTCTAGACCAGTAGTTTCTCAGCTAGCCTCGTGTCCAGCAGTGGTCCATACAGACCAGGTGTGGCCCTAGCTGCCTGGAACCTGAGTGTGGTGGTTCAGCTCTGAAGATGCAAGATAAGTTAGTAATACCCCTCTGCCTTAAGGACTTGATATCTGTGGATGTCTTCTTGTTCAGATTTATCTGCTGTTTGGCACACATAGCAGCTGCAGCTGTCTGACATCTCGATGGCTCTCCTTGTCCTGTGCTGTTACCACAGGAGGTTGAACAGCAGCCTTCCCAAGGAAAAGGAGATGGGAGGGTGTCTTCTTAAGGACGGAAACAAGACACTTAAATACTCACGCTTCCTGACTGTACGTTGAAGGGACAAAGCAAAGACATTTTGGCCCCCATCCCTCAGTTCAGAACCATCTGAGGCTACAGTCGCTCTGCTGCCTGAAAGCGGTTTTATAGAAAAATAATTTCTACTAAAGTGCAGGAATGGACCTGAGGCAGGCCTGACTCTTGGGTCTGCTTAGTGATATGATGAGTAGGGAATTGACTTTCGATTAATCCAGAGTCATAGCAACTGTTCGTTGTGTGCTGGGGGTGTTTTGTACCAGTTGCTTGCACGTGGTGAGGAGTTAGGCATGTAGACGGTCTCCAGAGTCAGGTTCGGTGGTGCAGGAGATGAGAATTTAAGCCCCACCCTCCCCACGAGAATGGCAAAGGCAAGCTGCTCTTCCGTGGTGGAGTCCTCATGCCGGGCAGCGATGCTACAGCTGGTGAGCCCTTGGGGTTCCGGGAAACGGCATTTACGTCTGCGTGGTCTCTCACCTTGTATCACGATCTCCATATAATTTTTTATCCTTCACCATTAAGTTGACTTTATAACCTCTTCTAACTATGTATCTTTCCATCCATCACACTGGCATCCGTTCGTGACAAGCCTGTAGTGAGGTTTAGACCACAGGTAGCAAAAGACTTAACTGTCTCAGAATGTCAGATCTGAGGTCAGGGATCCTTGCAGGAGGATTCCTTCATTCTGGCTCTGTTAGGCCACAGTGCTGTAAATGATTGCCTGTAGGTGGCCCATGAGAGACCCAAGGTTAGGACAAACGCACAGGAATAGTCTCTTTCTCTCTTTTCCTTTCAGAAAGGCAGTTATTTGCTGAACAAGACAGCAAGTTCCACCAACCCTAACTCAGTTAACCTCGATGGCACCATAAAGTGAAATTCACAGAATAAGCTAGTTCATGTGAGCAGCTGGTTCAGGAGATGGCTGGAAGGGTCTGAAATTAAATGTCGTAATATGGGTACCTCATACCAGCACTGCTTTCAAAAGTTATCGCTCAGTCTGGAGACCTTCAAAAGACTGTGAGTCCAATTTTCCACTTTGACATGTTAAAAATCATCATGGGTAAATTGTTCCACAGATAGTTTTGGGTTTTATGCCAATGCAATTTCCTATGAAGTGAACAAAATTGCTCTTATAGTATTGAAAGGCCTATATTTTATCTGTGGAAAAAAGACTTTGACATTATTCCTTCTGACCTAGGTTGTATGGGATTTGTACTATTGGCAATGTGACCCCGGTTATCTTGATCCATAAAAACAGCATCCAATTCATTTCTACCACCATATTTCAGAAAATGGTTCTGTGGAACAGTCTTCGCCATGCATGGAGCCTCCAAAGCCGTGAGAGAAAGCCAAAAGCCATTTCCTTTCCCTTAAAGCCACATCAGATAACTGCCTATCAGTTGGACTGTAAAGGCCCTGACATTGAAGTTGCGTCTATAAACTGTGAAGCATTAATAGCACAAATGACCATCTTGGGAAGGTATGTGCCCTAACAGGCTCAGAGTGCTGTATAAGTGTCCCAGAGAATTCAGTTGGGATTAATTAGGACATAAAAAGATGGAAGATGAGATAGCCAGCCTTCTAAAGATTCATGCCCAGAGAGAGACTTGTTCGTTGCTCCAATTGACCCCTGGGAGTACGAGAAGCTCGTGAAGGCAGATTGTGCTTATACATTCTGAATTGCTGGAGATTTACCTCATTTCCCTACCCCCTTAAAAAAGCAAAAGATTTACCTTGCTGAGAATTAAGGCAGGGTATACTAATATATATATGGAAATAGAACTCAGAAGGGGAAGTGAGAAGAGGAAATGATGAAACTCCAGCAAATTCAAAGATGGAGGCATGTGAAGTCAGAAACATTCGGCAAGTGGATGACAACCGGACCCACTTAAAGCAGGCAACTGACACTGAAAGTGAATTCTTGGAAGAGTCAAATAACTTAAGAAAAAAGCACTTATGGAGATTCAGTTAGATCATAAGATGGAATTTTGAGAATTAAAATGAAATAAATTTCAAATTTAAAAATTCAGTGTTAAGTTTAACTGAGAAAGAGAGTGTTCACTTGTGGCCTGTATCATGATCTGGAGGACGTAAGGCTTCTCTAAACACTGAGCAAAAATAGAGTTGGAAATCATGAGGGAAAGGAGAAGGTGCTTGGAGGAGTGAATTAGGAGACTTAACAGGGAAAAACAGGAATCTTGGAAAGTGAAAAGTATAGGAGATGAAGAAGGATAACAAAGTAATAGAAAAAAAATGTTCTCAATGAAGAGACAGAAATCTACAGATTGAGTCCCCCCAAATCAAGCAAGATTGAAGAAAAGAGACACACGTCTGAGCACATTCTTATAAAATTCCTATATTCCAAAGAGTAGGACTCCTTCCAAGAGATGGTTTAAACTAAGGAATACCTGGAGACGACTTTGGTTCAAACAATCACATGCTGAGCACTCGAGAATGTGCTTGTGTTGTTTGTACCTGTCATTTGCCCTTGGAGCACATAGCCAGATCTCCAGGAGAGTCCGGAGGGGCCAAAAAGGTATTTTTAAAACCTGAAAAAGCAAAAGTGGGCTTCTCGTGCCCTGCGGACTACCGCTCTGAGAGGGTGATGTCTTCAGCAATGGGCATGTCTATGAGGAGTTGGAGGATCCGGGATGCTCACGTCCAGCTATGACGCTGCTGCATCATCTCCGCCTTTGTGGAGCCATCTCTGCAGAAAAGTTTTCACGTCCTTCGCTGTTAAGGAAAACTCATATCCCTTGGAATTTTCCAAACATTGATCACCATCTTAACATGACATACCCATTTAAAAATAAAATCTTCCAAGCTTCCAAATGGAAGGAATGAATTACTTAAAAAGGAAATAGAATCAGACTGGCATCAGATTCTTATCTGTAACTCTGGAAACTAAACAATGGAGTAGAATCTACAGACTACTGGGGGGAAAATAACACAACTCCAAGAATCCAAGGATATGAGAAGACACACAAAATTAATCTCAATGTTGTGTTATTGTGTCAAGTGTTTTGTCCCTTAGGATGTCAGGTGGAGTTGAAAAGCTCCTTCCTCTGGATAATGATGTTTTTGGAAGGAGGTATACACGTTGTTGTTTTTTTTCTTAACAATTGGATTGTCTAGCGAGGGAATATAATTTTAATTCTATTTTTAGGTATGTTACAGTATATCCACATTAAAAGCCTCAGGTCTTTTAGGTAAAAATAACACTCCAAGTTTAAATAAAGCAGACTTTGCAACTGTAGATAGACTTAAAGTCAGGGGCAAACAGTTACTGTTAGTACCGAGGGAGTTAACTCTCCATATTAGTAAATTCCACAGTCTTTAACTCCTCTTAGGATCCAGGTGGAGTACACATAAATACAAACTAAAATGTGAACAATTTATCCAGAAGATTTTCTTTTCAACTCATTGGCCTTAGATTTTAGCCACAAGGTCTGCATTAAAGTTAGCTATGTTATCTAATCAGCTGATCATACTGAGTGGGAGAAGTGTTTCTCCAGTGACTCTTACCATTATTACAGGTCAGTAAGATGGTAAGATGTACACCAAATAAAGATAAATAGGAAATCATAGCTTTCAAGATTCTTTTCTTTTAAAAACAACATAGTGGGCCGGCCCTGTGGCTTGGTGGTTAAGTGCGCGCGCTGCGATGCTGGTGGCCCGGGTTCGGATCCCGGGTACGCATTGAGGCACCACTTCTCCGTTCATCCTGAGGCCGAGTCCCACATACAGCAACTAGAAGGATGTGCAGCTACGACATACAACTATCCACTGGGGCTTTGGGGGAAAAAATAAAATAAATAAAATCTAAAAAAAAAAAAAAAAAAAAAAAAAACATAGTAACATTGGAGTTAATTTTTGAGGAAATAGTCATAATCTCACCATTCTAATATAAAAATTATTTTTATTTTTACATATGTCTTCCATTCTTTGGCCATATATGAACATTTCCATGTTGTTGCAACCATATCATACATATAGTTTTGCAGTCTGCTTTTAAATTTTTATATCATAAAATATTTTGAAGTTTATACATACTCTTAAAAATGATCATGTTTTATGAAGGCTGCATGTTGATGAACTATCATTTTTCAGACATTCTCTTTGGGTTGGATATTTTAGTTACATATACCTTTTGTTTTACCAGAGAACATGGCAGTGAACAAATATCAATATTTTTCTCTCTGATAAGGTTGCACAACCATACTAGCTAAAAGTTCCGGTTTCATCAGGCCTTCACCAGCATGCAGCATTATCACTTTTATATGTTTTGATAATTTGGTGTGAAAAGTTCCCTCGAGTTTACTTTAATTTACATTCCTTTGGTTATGAGGGAGAAGGAAATTTTTGTATGTATTTGTTTACTATTATTAGAGAGCTAAAAATAAAATGAAAAGGAATGAAATAAATAATTGAGTAATTCTAGTAAATTAACCACATAGATTCTACCTACTGACTGGAGGAGCTTTGATTTTGTTCCCATATGTCAACTTCATTACTTATTGAACAATTAGAAATCTCTACGTCATTATGGGTTTTCTCACCATCTCTACCCTTATTCCCCTGAAATAGAGAGCCATATCTTCTGTTATTGTGCTCAGTGTAGTCCGTAAGGTAGAATACAAAATGGCCTCCATAAATATAGTCCAACTCCATTATGCTTTTTGTAGTACTGTTATCCATATCTCACAGAAAAGAAAAATTGAGGCTAAGAGGGCAAATTTCTTACTTAAGGTCATACAGGTAGTGATTTGGCTAAGTCAGGGTTTGGATCCATTTATGTCCCTCTCAAGTTCCTTGTTTCTCCAATATGCTGCCTACCCCAGTTGATCACAAAATTAACCTACCCAAATAGTTCTAATGGGCAGCTCATTAAAAATTTGCCTCAACCCTCTTTGCAAATAGGAAGTTGGGTATAGATTCTTGGTAGCATGAATGTATTTTCTGATGATGAGTTTAGTAGGACATGAGGCCTTCCCCATGTCCGTCTCAGACAGTGTGATTCCATTAAAAACAAGACTATGAGAGAAGGACCAACACTCTTGACAAAGTCTGGGCCCTGTCTTCACTGTTGCTCGGGAACCACGTGTAATTATCTCTTGCTTATTGATTTAATTAAGATTCAAGAACCACTGATTCACATCCAAAAATGCATTCATCACGATAAAATCTACTGGACAGAAGTCTGTTGATGTGCTAATTACTAAAACATATGGCTTTTCTTTTAGTTGCTTCGTCTTTGAGTACTTTTCCAAACAGTCCCTTTAGGAGCTAATGCATTTTTCATTTTTTTTTCCCTTTACACCACTTATGAAACCTTGGTTACTATATGATTCAAGGGAGTCATGGTAAACAATGTTGTTCTACTCACCACACATCCAGTCATTTGACAGGTGATCAGTGACTGTGCAATCCTGGCTGCAGGCACCAGCTCAGCAGAATGTCCTTTTCTTTTGAGTGTTGGATGGAGCCAAGAATTCTGAATAGTTTCTAACTTGGTGATTGGAACAACTGGGGCTTAGTTCTGCTTTTGGTGAGAGGTAGGTACACTAAAATACTTAAGCTTCCAAAGTATACTGATAGAAATTGTGGATGGGGTTGGTGGGAGATGCTTGATCTCTTGCAAAAAATAAAGTTGAGAATGAAGATTATCTATGATAACTCACAGCAAATGCCATTTAAATCAAATATTCCTTTAAAGTCCAGCTAACAAGCAGCCATATGATACAGGATATGTGATCAGAAAAGTATCTTGTTGGGGCCGGCCTGGTGGCGCAAGCAGTTGGGTGCACGCGCTCGGCTGCGGCGGCCCGGGCTTCGCCGGCCCGGATCCCGGGCAAGCACCCGACACGCCGCTTGGCAAGTCATGCTGTGGCGGCGTCCCATATAAGGCGGAGGAAGATGGGCATGGATGTTAGCCCAGGGCCAGTCTTCCTCAGCAAAAAGAGGAGCATTTGCAAATGTTAGCTCAGGGCTGATCTTCCTCACACAAAAAAATAAAAAGTATCTTGTTTAAACTGATGTTAATCCCAGTTCCACCACTAACTACCTAAGGCACTAGAGCACATAATAATATTGAATATATATGGAGTATCTAGTATAGGCCAGTCACTGAACTAAGTACTTATTTATGAAATGTATCTTATTTAATTCTCACATCCTGTAAGATAGAAACCATTATTATCCCCATTCTACAAACAAACAAAAAAAGGAGGCATAGAGCGATTATATAATTTGTCCAAGATTATAAAAATTTGTCCAAGATTATATAAAACAGCAAAGCCAAAATATTTAAAATTTAATTGAAATATAATATGTATACAGAAATGTGTGCACCCCGTAAGTGTATAGTTTGATGAATTATCCCCAAGTGAATACACTCATCTAATCACCATCCAGGACAAGAAATGGAACCCTAAAAGCACCCCAGAAGCTGTCCCCCTGGCCCTCCCAGAGACTAGCCTGTCCTTTCTTCCCAAAGGCAACTGCTGTCCTGACTTCCAACATCATATATTATTTTTGTACTTCCATATAAATGGAATCATACAATATGTGGCCTTTTGTGTCTGGCTTCTTTCACTTACAGAATTGATTTTTATGTCTGGTGTAAGGTAGTAGCCAAGTTTCATTGGTTTTCATCCATCACCATTTGTTTTTTTTTTTGTGAGGAAGATCAGCCCTGAGCTAACATCCATGCTAATCCTCCTCTTTTTGCTGAGGAAGACCAGCTCTGAGCTAACATCTATTGCCAATCCTCCTCATTATTTTTCCCCAAAGCCTCAGTAGATAGTTGTATGTCATAGTTGCACATCCTTCTAGTTGCTGTATGTGGGACGCGGCCTCAGCATGGCCAGAGAAGTGGTGTGTCGGTGCGCCCGGGGTCCGAACCCCGGGCCGCCAGTAGCGGAGCGCGCGCACTTAACCGCTAAGCCACGGGGCCGGCCCAATCATCACCATTTATTGAAAAGAGATTCTTGTCCCTGCTGCTCTGCAGTAGCGCTTTTGTCATAAATCAAGCGTTGCCATGTGTGTGGGTCTTCTGGGCTTTCTGCTTTGTTCCAATCATCTATTTGTCTTTCTTTGTGTCAATACCACATTGACATATTTCTGAAATCTTGGTATCCATTTGAAAAATTCTTCCAATTTTGTTCTTCTTAAAAATTGCTTATCATATAACTTCTAGAATCAACCTATTAACTTTCACAAAATATCTACTGGACTTTTTTACTGGAATTGCATTGAACCTATAGATCAATTTGAGAAGAACTGACATCTTTAGATTGTTGAATTTTCTTTTTTTTTTCCACTTTTTTTTTTTTTGAGGAAGATTAGCCCTGAGCTAACATCCGGTGCCAATCCTCCTCTTTTTGCTAAGGAAGATTGGCCCTGGGCTAACATCTGTGCCCATCTTCCCTTACTTTATATGGGACGCCGCCACAGCATGGCTTGACAAGCGGTGTGTTGGTCTGCACCTGAGATCCGAACCTGTGAACCCTGGGCTGCTGAAGCAGAGCGCACAAACTTAACCATTACACCACTGGCCCGGCCCCTGGATGGTTGAATTTTCAATCCATAAACGTTTCCATTTATTTAGGTTTTCTTTTATATATTTTTTTAGTGTTTTGTAGTTTGTAGCATTGAAGTCTTGAATATGTTTTTGTTGGATTTATTTCTGGTTATTAGATTTTAAAATGCTATCTTTTAAATAAAATGTACAATTGTATTTTTATAATTGATTTTAATAAATTGACTGTGTTTCCAACAAATTTGCTGAATTCACTTACTAAATCAAATAGCTTATCTGTAGTTTCTTTGTGCAAATAATGGCAGTTTTATGTCTTCCTTTTCAATCCCTATACCTTTTATTTCTTTTTCTTGCCTTCTTGCATTAGCCATGACCTTAAGTAAAACGTTGACTAGCAGGGAGCTGTTCAAGAGAGTATCTTTGTCTTATTTCTGTTCTTAGAAGGAAAACTCATAAAACAATTTGCCCCTATGTGTTTGCTATGGATGTTTAAAATAGATATCTTTTTATCAGATTAAGGAAGTTCCCTTCTATTTCCAGTGCTCCAAGAATTTTTTAAGGACTGCATGTTGAATTTTACCAAATGCTGTTTCTACATTTATTGAATTATATAATTTTTCTCCTTTGTTCTATTAATGTGATTGAAGAACTCTGATCAGTTTTCCAATGATAAACCAGCTTTGCTTTCCTAGAATCAAGCCAATTTGGCTGTGATGTATTCTCATTTTTTATGTAATGCTGTATTTGGTTTGCTAATATTTTGTTTAGGATTTTTGCTTTTTATCTCCTTGAATGAAATGGGCCTACAAATTTCTTTTTTGTAATATCATCAGCAAATTTTAGTAGAGCGCGCACACTTAACCGCTAAGCCACAGGGCAGGCCCAATCCTCATCAAATTTTAGAATCAAGGTTTTTCTGCCTCATAAAAATCTTAAGAAATCTTTCCTCTTTTCTGTTTTCTGGAAGAGTTGTGTAATATTGATGATATTTCTTCCTTAAACGTTTGATAGCATTCACTTGAGAAGCCATCTGGGTCTGGAGTATTCTCTGAGGGAAGGTTTTTAAATGATGTATTCACTTATTTAGATTTTCTATTTATTCTTGTGTTGATTTTGGTAAGTTTGTGTTTCTAGGAATTTATATATTTCCAAATTTATTGACATAAAGTTGTTCATAATGTTCTCTTATTTTTTAAAATGGCTTTAGAATCTATCCAGCAAGCCCCATTTTCATTCCTGATACTGTTATTTGTGCTCTGTTTTTCTTCATCAGTCTATCAGAAATTTATCAATTTTATTAGTCTTTTCAAATAACCAATTTTGGATTCATTCATCTTCTATTGTAAATCTGTTTTGTATTTCATGAATTTCTACTTATATCTTTACTATTTATTTCCTTTTGTTTTCTTTGGGTTTAATTTACAGTTCTTTTCTAACTTCTTAGATTATTTATTTTTAGTCTTTTTTCAGTACATCCCCTCTAAGCACAAATTCACTTACATCCCACAAATATTTATTTATAATAGTTACGTTATAATTCAGTTCAAAATATGTTCTAATTTCCATTGTCATTTCATCTTTGACTCGTGGTTTATTTAGAAGTGTATTTGTTAATTTCCAAACACATTGGGATTTTCTAGTTATCTTTTTGTTGTTGATTTCTAGCTTAATAATAAGAGAATATACTCTGTGTGATTTTAATCCTTTGACATTTTTTAGGACTTGTTTTATGGCTCAGCATATGGTCAGGTTTTATAAAAAGTCTGTGTGCACCTGAAATTAATGTGTATTCTGCAGCTGTTGGTGCACAATATTCTTCTATGTCATTAAAATCAAATTTGTTAAATAAGTTTTTCAAATCATCTATATTTGTACTGATGTTCATCTATTTATTCTATAATTTACTGAAAGATGCATGTTAATTTTTCCTACTGTGGTTATGAATTTGTTTACCCCTCTTTATAGTCTGTCCATTTTTGCTTTATATAATTTGAAGTTATGTTATTAAGCATACAAATTTTTGTATTATTACATCTTTCTGGTGAATCGAATGTTTTGTAATTATGTATGTCTGTCCCTCTTTGTCTGTAGTAATGCTTGTTGACTTATAGTCTGTCTGATATTAGTATAGCTAAATTAGCTTTCTTCTGTTTTACTTTTGTTTGCATGGAATTATTTTTTCCAAACTTACTTTTCAGTTTCAATAGCCTTACATTTAAAATTTATCTACTGTAAGCAGCACATAGTTGGGTTTTTAAAACCCATTTTGTCAATTTCTAAATTTTAGTTGTGTAGAATTCATTTACATTTAATGTAAATATTGTTATATTTCAATTTAAATCTACCATCTCACTATTTGCTTTCCATTTGTCCCACATCTTTTATATTCCCTTTCTCTTTTCTTGTCTTCTTTTGTATTCATTAAATATTTATTATTCCATTTTCCACATTCTTTTAGCTTGTTGGTTAGGGGTAAATCTAGGTTCTGTGGGGGCCTAAAGCTTATACAATTTTAGGTACCCTTATTAAGAAAAATAATAAAACATTATAATATAAAACTAGGAATAAGAAGAATTATATATATACAATCATATATTGCTTAACAACGAGGATATGTTCCGAGAAATGTGTTGTTAGGTGATTTCGCTGTTGTGTGTACATCATAGAGTGTATTACACATACACTAGATGGTATAGCCTACTACACAGCTAGGTCATATGGTACTAATTTTATGGGACCACTGTTATATATGTCGTCCATTGTTGACCGAAACGTCATTATGTGCCACGTGATTGTATATATAAAAGAAATCACAACAAATTTCGAATTTTAAAAAGCTGACCAGGGCCAGCCCCGTGGCTTAGCGGTTAAGTGCGTGCGCTCGGCTACTGGCGGCCCGGGTTCGGATCCCAGGCACGCACTGACGCACCGCTTCTCTGGCCATGCTGAGGCCACGTCCCACATACAGCAACTAGAAGGATGTGCAACTATGACATACAACTATCTACTGGGGCTTTGGGGGGAAAAAACAGCTGACCAATATCACAAACATCGCTAAACCCATGAAAAGTAACATAATATTTTTATTTGACTGCCTAACATACTTCTATATTTTCCCTACTTTTTGTGCTGCTTTTCCATATGACAATAATCTTGTAATATCATTTACCACCGAGAGACTAGAAAGACAATTCAGACTTTCCTCTAACATGACTGATCGAAATTTTTTAATTGTTGTTTTTTATTCCTGATCACTGGAATACATAAAACATCTGACTTCACACACAAATGTACTCACAGGAATTCTGATAGATTCCTCAAAAAGGAAAAAAAGATTTTGATGTGTTTGTAGTTGAATATGCTGCATGACCAAGTATGTTCCTTTAATAAAAGGAGGGAACTTCCATTTTGATTAGGTATCAATAAAAAACAAATTCTCTGCTATGAACGTACATCTGATGATTGGAATATTTTCCAAAGACAAGCTTCTGACTGTATATTTCAAACCTTATTTCTTCATAGCTACATACATACTTCCAAAGCTGGGCACAGGGGCACACCTTCTTATTACAAAGCAACCTGGGTCCTGCACCTTTAGGTCATGATGCCATGTAGGTGGATGGTAGGATTCTTCCTGGAAATCATTCTTATACGGAAACAGCTAGAACTGTCTTAAATATCATAAATGTGACTGCAAATCCTCAAATACATTTCAACAAATTGAACTAAATATAATCTCCTCTCCAATGCCACTTAGCCAGTGTTTTGTCTTTTTCAGCATACAGATCCCACACATATTTTGTTAGATTTATACCTAAGTATTTTACGTTTTGGGGTGCTATTTTAAATGGTACTATTTTTTTTTTCAATTCCAAATTGTTCATTACTAAAATATAGAAATATGATTGGTTGGCTTTTGTATATTGATCTTGTATCCTGTGACCTTGGAAAACTCACTTATTCTAGTAACTTTTTGGTAGGTTCTTTGGGAATTTCTACAACCATGTCATCTGTGAATAGGAAGAGTTTTGTTTCTTCTTTTCCAATCTGTATGCTGTTTATTTCTTACCTGTGTCCTGTTGCTCCGGCTAGGACCTCCGTGTGATATTGATGGAAGCGGTGGTAGCAGACATCCTTCCCCTTTCTTGATCTTAGAGGAAAAGCCTTGAGTCTTTTACCATTAAGTGTGACGTTTGCTGTAGGTCTTCGCATAAGTTTTTGCCCTTTATCAGTCTGAGGAAGTTCCCTTCAATTCCTAGTTTGCTGAGATTTTTTTGTCATAAATAGATGCTAAATTTTGTCATGTGCTTTTCTTGAATTTATTGAGATGATCATGGGATTTCTCTTGTTTTGTCTGTGAATATGGTGAATTATGTTAATTGATTTTCAAGGTATAAAGCATGTTATTCATTCATTCGTTTGACAAATACTTGTGGGAAGTTATTCGTTTGACAAATACTTGTGGGCATTGTGTTGGGTGCTGGAGATATACCTATGACCACGGCAGTGGTCCCTGCCTAGGGGAGCTCAAGTATCTGTATTCCTTGGGCTCTGAGGTGAGACCTCGGTGCTCACCAGCTTTGGAGCCTCCACCCCATTTTACCTCCACTTGGAGGAGTGTGCAGCCAGCATCCCCATCAACCAAAATCGTGCAGTTCTCCTGAGCTTCTAGGAAAGAATGTGATAAGGCACAGCCAGCCCCAAGATGAGCTGCATCAGGAGATCTTGGCTGGGAGAATAGACAACTGGCCCTGCAGCTACTACTGATAAGTTTTAACTCAGTACCTGGGTTGTGACACCATCCCTGAAGGACGCAGCCGGGGTAATCATGATTTTCTCTCCACCTAGAGTTAAAGTGAGTATCACTACTTTTTAAGGATTTTAAAAACAGACAACAATAACTTCACAAGGCTTTTTGTTTTAAGAGCTTTATTGGGTTAGAGAAAGAATATTAAACAACGTCAAAGAGATAGCCATGCGTGGCACTGCCAGAGGCCGGCATCTCCTCAGTCTTGGAGTTGTCGCCGCGACCCCCATTCTGAGGCCTCTTTTCTTATAAAAGATGAAGGCTCAGGCCCGCCTTGAAGCCTCCACCATCTCTCACCTGCGTTCCTGCAACAGCTTCAGATCTGGGCTCCCTGTCTCTGGTCTTCCTTCCCTCTAACCCATTCTCTCCAAGCTGAGCCAGAAGGATCTTACTGAACTAAAAAGCTGAGCATGAAACTTCTCTACTTAAAAATTTCCATTGGTGGGCCAGCCCCGTGGCTTAGTGGTTAAGTGTGCACGCTCCTCTACTGGCGGCCCGGGTTCAGATCCTGGGCGCGCACCGACGTACCGCTTGTCCGGCGATGCTGAGGCGGCGTCCCACATACAGCAACTAGAAGGATGTGCAACTATGACATACAACTATCTACTGGGGCTTTGGGGAAAAAAAGGAGGAGGATTGGCAATAGATGTTAGCTCAGGGCTGATCTTCCTCACCAAAAAAAAAAAAAAAAGTTCCATTGGCTTCTCAGAACCTTCAGGACGAGACTCAAACTCCAAGCATGACTAACACTAGCTCTTCCCTGCCCAGTTCCTGCCCACCGATCCAGTCTCCTCTCCACCATCCTGCCTTGCCTCTGCACCCAGCCACCTGGCCCAATGTGCCTTGTGCCTGTGTGTCTGTGCACACCGTGATGTGGCCCCCACTGCACCTCCATCAGCCTGATTTTCCAGCAACCACAATCAGGATAGTCCTTCAGAGAAAACCAGCCCTTCTTCCAACCTAGCCGCTGCCTGGGAGGATCATTGACTACTGGATTCAGATTCAGGTTTACCAAACGTTGATAAAGCACTAAGACCCACTCTAGGATTCTTCATACACACCATGTCAATTGGTCACATCCTAAGCTGTGTAGTGACAGAGAAGAATTCTCAGAAATAGAACAGCTCGAGCAGCCAACGCTTCACTGAGTTCCTACTATGTGCGAAGCTCTGGTCTTCTGGTGTGGAGCTGCAGAATAAGCACATGGTTACCCACCCAGCCAGCCAGGGCTCCACTCCTGCCAGCCTTTTGTTGGTTACTCTGTGACCCTCAAGTCCTCCTTCGTTAGAGTGGAAGACCCGTTAAGGAGCATCTAGCCAAGACCCTTAGAAACTATCTCCTTAAAATCTCTCATTCCACTCTGGTGCATCCAGAGCTAATATTTGCTGAACATGGGACCCTTTGTGGAAGAATTTACACTCATATTTAGCTCTGAACCTTCAGCTTTAAATGTGAAAATGCATGGTAGAGTGTTCGACAGGAGCAAGACATGGGGAGGGGGCGGAGGGTGAACTTGAGTCTCGGTCATGTGTACAACATCTACAGTGACGGGCACGCTTAAGGATGCCTGGAGAAGTAGGGGGATGGGTGACCATTGAGCCTTCTAAAGAAGATAATAAGGTGTTCTTTCCTTGCTTCTCAAACTGAGGTACTTGTGCTCCCTGCAAGTTTGTGGAGCCAGGCCAGGGAGTGGACGTGGGGCATCTTCCTGATGTGTCAAGTTTACTCAAAGATTTAGGTGAAACCAGTAAATTAAGTGGTCAGTCGGTGATTTAAAATATTATTTTTATATAAAAGCAAGCATGGCTATACTGAGGAGTAGGATGTCGACTTTGTATAGATTTTAAGACTAAGGTGGGAAACTCCATGGAAATGTGGTCGCCTTGGGAATTTGGATGCTCTTCTGGAACAAACGCTCACTCTTACCTGGAGTTAGGGAAGCACCAGTGGAAGAGCGTGAGCGGCAGTGCTCACGGTGGTGACGGGCTCCACAGTGCGCACAGCTCCGCAGGGAGCCTCCTTTACGGAGACAGGAGGGCATGTTAGCGTGACTGCCCATTTCCCTTGAATGAATGCGTCCGTCATTGTTATTCTTGTCACTCATGCCATTTTGAGCTCTACAGGCTGAAACCAAGCAGGTGGACAAAACCCCAATCCACTCCTGTGGTCCTAATGCGACCCGAAAATTGTTTGGGTTTGGGAAGAGCTGATGCCCTCGGACCCCACATCACCTCTCCCCAGCAGAGGTGGCAGCTGGGGGAGCAGGAAGCGCTGACCACAGCCACCCAAGCTTACTTGATATTCTGGAGACGAAGGCAGCAGTGGTCAGAATCCTTAGCTGAACCTGCCTGGCTGCTCGGAGGCTGGAGGAGGCTTGGCAGGACAGCCAGGAAGAGAAATAATAAACAGTCTCCAAAAAGCCCGCACTGCAAGGCAGCCCAGGAAATGCAGTGGCCCTTTGCTGCTCCCACCCTGTGAAGTCCCTGGGCTCAAGACTCCGCATGTATGTAGGCCAGTATGGAGGGCTCTGAAGGATTCAGCAAGCCCTAGTCCTTCCCTACAGGGTCCCAAACACCCCATCAGTGGCTCAGTCTTTAGAGGAAGCATTGCCCACTGTACAGGTGCAAATGACTCTGCATGATGATAGCAGATGAGGTTGTTCAGTCCCACTGTCAGATCCCTGGAGAGTCATCTGGGGGGCTCTGGGGTGAGGGAAGGGGCACAGGAAGCTGGGCGGTGAGGCCAGTGTGCCAGACAGACCACTGCTTTCACAGATTTCCTGGGAGTCTAGAGTTATAGGAACAACCTAAATCATGTTAAAAGCAAAAAGCAAAAAGGGATCTGAGAAGTGCAGAGTTCACCGCCTCCCGTCACAGATGAATAAATGGGAGTCCCATGAGTGGGAAGGGTTTCACGATTGGCAAAGGAGGATACACACCCAGCCCCTGGTGATCTCCTCCACTGGGGGGGTCTCATCATTGCTGTCCTTCCCTCCTGGGCTTACTTCTCACCGAGTTCTGCTCAGTGGCCTGCCCCGAAGGGGGCCAGCACACCCGCCAGGGCCCCGATGCCTCAGAGAAGGAAGCGACCGCAGCAGGACAGCCAGGCCCACTCTCCGGGCAGCTGGCTTCTCACAGTTTCTGCTTGGTCAACAAGGAGCATATGTCTCAGATGTTATCAGAGGCTCCATGAAACACCACAGGCCTTTCAGCTGAAGCTCGAGACTTGCAAAAGACCCATGACTCAGTCCTGGGAAGGCCGAATGTGCTGAGGTGGCTCTGGCCTGCACAGAAAGTGCCAGAACAAGTAAACAAGAAGGACAGGCACACAGAGGGGCCTCCTCACTGCCTCCTGGAGGGTGACCCCTCCCCACTGGGTGGGGGTTCTTCAGGTCTGTGGGCAGGAGAGTATGGGCAGAACTCAAGGCGGGGGGCACCTGAAGTCTGGGAAGCCAGAAGAGAAGACACCAAACCAGAGGGTCCAGAGCAGGCCCTGATGCCGGCAGGGAGCCGGGGATCTGAGGAGCAGGTTGGGGTGGAGGCAGGAGGCTCTGCTGTTGGAGGCTGGCCAGGAAAGTGGTGTGGAGGCTCAAGGAATCTAAATGCCAGCAGGTGAACGCCACACACACCCTCGTCATTTAGGCAGGACGGACAGTCAGAGTAACTGGAGACACATCTACTTCTCCATTATCCCGAAGAAGAATGAGTCCTTTTTGGAATTCTACCTGTGCAGCTGTCTGAGATGCAGACACAGAAAATGGCCATTTGGCTGTCAGGGTGTGCCCAGCGAGCGGGAGGAAAAAGGCCCACCAGAGTGGTGGGTGCTGGGGTCATAGAGACAAAGGGGGAGCCCAGAAGCCCCCAGGGAGGCTCTGGGAGCTGTAGTGACCCCATCCAGCCCTCAGGCACTTCCTGCAACAAGACTTCAGCTGCCTGACACCCAGGGACTGTTCCAGGACTGTGATCACCGTGGTTGGTGGACACCGAAATGTCAGGAATATCAAACTCAATGCTTCCTGCTCCACAGGCGCCCTCCCTGGGACTTTGGGGAGTCGTTTAAGGGAAGTGTCGTGACTGTTACTATTTATAGTACATTATCCTGCACTCAGGCATGGGCCCCTTTCCATCCCCTCCCACTTACTGGGAGTGTGTGCGTGTGTGTGCGAGTGTGTCCACTCCCAAGACTTTTGAATAAGACTTTCATTCTGCCCAGAGCCAAGATCTGGCTTCCCTCCAGCTCTGCCCAGCCCGCCGGGTGGCCTCGGGCAAGTGGACTCGTTAACGCTCTCTGCTCTCTGGGCCTCTGTTCTCTCCAAAAGGATTCTAACCCTTCAGAGGTTGTTCAAGAATCAAGGAAAATAACAGACGTGAAAGGAAGCTGCCTAAAATTACTTGTTAGAATGAAATGGTATATATATATTCATTTACTTGCTATGATTCATTCATTCATTGAGCAAACATCCTTGTGTAGGTGCTGAGAAATCAGCAGTGAGGAAAAAGAGTTGGCATAGCTCTGTTCCCAGCAAGCTGACAATTTAGTGGAAAGACAGACGTGAACAATAATACACAGACGTGCAGATTGTGTCCCTGTCATGAAGGACAGCAGCTCTGTGTGTGGGAGCAAAGCACACACCCTGGGACGGGGGACTGGGGCCACCAGCCCAGGACAGCCCCAGGTGGGTCCAGGAGGACCTGAAGCCCAGAAATCTGTCCACAGGGGACAGGACACAAGGCTTATTAGCCAGGACAAGACCAAGAGCCTGGGAATTTGCCCAAACAGGGGTGGGGCAGATGGCAGCTGAGCTAACATCCATGCCAATCCTCCTCTTTTTGCTGAGGAAGACTGGCCCTGGACTAACATCCATGCCCATCTTCCTCCACTTTACATGGGATGCCGCCACAGCATGGCTTGACGAGCGGTACGTCAATGCGAGCCCGGGGTCCAAACCTGTGAATCCCAGGCCGCCAAAGTGGAGCGCGCGCATTTAACCGCTACACCACCAGGCGGGCCCCAGGACCCTCTTCTAAATGGAGGCTCAGTGGTCCCAGATCAGATAGCAAAGGTATAGTACATGAATGAATGAGAAAAGGCCAGAGATCTGAAGATATTTGAAACCAAGATGCTCTTTTCTATACAAATGAAACAGTTGAAGAATGCCAAAATTTCCAATGAAAATGGCTACCCCCCAATATATGTTTTTCTGGAGAGATTTCTAAAAAGTTCACACACACACACCCCTAAACAGGTTTAACATTTGAGCCCTACAATCACAGAAAAGAAATCTGGTCTAGCTCTTGATATGGATATCCTTAAATAGTTCTAGATACAAAATGCTTTCCTGATTTAACCCTTATAATCACCCCATGAGGTAGATGTTGTTTGCATCCATTGTACAGGGGAGGACACTGAGAGTCAGAGAAGGCGGGTGGCTCGCCTGTGGGCACAGGGCCAGTGATGGCAGAACGCAGACAGTGGGTTCTGCAGCTGCTTTAAACCGCAAGTCATGCTCTTGACCTCGGAGCTTGGCTAGCGTAGTTTGGTGTTCATTAACTTTGTTTGTGTGACTAAGGCTGTTAAACGATTTGGCTCCTTTTTTGTGCTTGTTTTCGATCTTTGTGGGATTCACTAAAGGCTCATCCAGGGCTCCAGCTGCCCCCATGTTATTCTGCCACGAGCCCAGTTCCCCTGACACTGACATCAGCAAAATCACGTGCTGAAGGAGGATCTGCAGCTGGAGAGCTTCCCCGGCATTGTGGTGGGCAACCAGCAGGCGTCCTTCGTCTTCAGACCTCCACCAGGGAGACAAGCTCAGGGCCGACTCCCGACTCCCGGGAGAGGCTGGGGGTAGGAAAAGAAAGGATGTTTCTGAAAAGGAAACAAATGTTCCAAGATGCCTCCATTCACTAGGAAAAGCTTAGGGAGGTAATTCACAGCGTCCCAGTCCCCACAGTCCTAGATTATAAAGCCGTACTGTCAGGCTCCGGCAAGTATTACCAAGAAATACACAAGTAATGTCATGACCGAGACACTTAGACAACAAGCGTACTTAATGGAAACGCCTGTTTCCTAACTCTGGACACCCCGTGTGCAGCGGTTCAGGCGTCTGCTTTAAATGAATTAAGCTGTGTGGTGCTCTGAGAGCACTTTTGGGACCCGGCAGAGAGCCTCCCTGTATATTACACGATTTGAAACTGCAGCAGAGAAAATCTGATGAAGTAGTATGACTCTCAGAAATCAAACATGAATATGCAAAAAATGTAACAATTTTTCTGTATTTCTAGCCCTTCCTCTTCTGGAGTAGTAACAATTAATCTCAGTCGTGCTGGACCTCCCTACCCTCTTTTCTCTGGGGTTCTGGCAAGTTCCAGGGGCGGGGTGATGGTGGTGGGAATTCCATAGCACTGAGGCTTCAGGAGAGGGGACGTCTCGTCTTCAATGTCATCTTCTCACACTGGCCACAGCCACAAGCTTCGGATGCTGAAGCTGTCCTGTCCGACCCTTGGTCGAGTGTCCGAACGATTTGCCCACAGGCTGTCTCCTGGTCTGTTGCCTCCCGGCTCCTCCCATGTTACTTGTGGACTAGTGCACACTATTCAGTAGCTCTTGTCCAGTGCCAGGAACAGAAAACTCTGGGAGGTGGACGAAGGCCCTGTCCACCTGGACACATGGTACCGTTTCTTCTCCTAGAAGCAACCTCTTCTGGGTTTGGGAGTTTACACGCTTATCTGGGATTTCAATGCCAAGCTGCAGCTCATGACCTGGGGCATGGGTGACTCGGCCTCTTGTCCCCGGCGCCTGTCCATCTAAGCATGACCTGCCTTCATTCTCTCTCTGACCCAGGACCCCGGGAAGGACCAAAGGTGAACACTCATGAAGCAAGGAGAAGCGATCTCGGAGAATTAGGCCAGAGTCAAACAGAGAACCTGTGAGGGAACCGGGCGGGTTTGAGCGCCTTCCTTCTGGAACCACTTGCCAGGCAGGGAGATGTGAGGTGACTTATGGCCAGAATGAGCCACTCGGCTGGGCGGGGTGTTCACCCAGGGCAGCTCTGAGTGGCCTCGGGGCCAGATGGAGACAGGGATTGTGACACAAGAAGGCCAAAGGCAGCGTAGTGCTCAGTATGGGGCTGGAAAGCTGCCTTAGGGAGAGGTCAGGGCGAATCACGCAGAGACAGGGGGACCCATGTCTATGTGGGTGTCAGGAGGGGCTCGGGCCTGACGGAGCCCAGCTGCAGGCATAGGGCTCCACATCCGCACTGGAACCGGATGTTAGCAAGGAACGGGGAGTCACCCAGCAGGAATGGGAGGGAGGAACACCGGTTTGAGGTTTCAGGAATTGTTTTATTTTGGCTTTTTTCTCCCTAAGAAATTGGAATCTGAAAGAGCCTCTCAGCTTATTCTTAGAAATCATCAGGACCAGAAAGATTAGATGTCGAGAGAGATTTCCACGAACTTAAACTCCCTGGAGTGAGGTGGAAGGAAGGATTGCAGGCAGATCAGCTAATTCAGAAAAGAGAGAAAGGAAGACCAGCTTGTTAGAGGGACAGAGAGCCTGACTTTCTCTGTGGTCACAGTTCAGTCTCCTCGTAGCCTCTGACTCCTTTAGCCCCCGAAAGGCCATGACAACAAGGCCTACGGCCCCTCAGGAGCGCTCCACACACACTGGTTAAACGAACGAACCCACAACCAGTCACTAAACCTAAACACACGAATGTCACAGGAACTCCCCAGGCAGCTCGCCACTTAGCACTACATGGACAGCAATTTTCTGAAATATTTTCATTTTAGCATCACAATTTCACTTTTTTCTTCTTTCTTTCACTTTAGCTTACTGTTTTATGGTGTCTTAAAGCATCATGCAAGCCCGTGGATAAGCAGCACGGAGAATTGAGAAGCAATTCCACCAGGAAGCAGGAGGGTGATAATAAGAACTAAGATCTGTGTGACACTTTACAGTTTACAAAGCACTTTTGTTGCAATTCCAGTGTTTTCCACTTTGGAGGAGACTGAGCAGAGGGACATGGAAAAGAAGGTCATTGTCTCAGAGACACAAAAATGACCATGAGAAATGTATCTAGAAATGAAACCACAGACTACGTACGAGTCTGTGACGTCGCCAGATCTTCACCCTGATGTTTCCTACCAGGTTGTGGATGATGTGCATTCCCCACCAACAGCTGCAGAAGGGAAAAAAATAGAAGGAAGGAGTGGGAGAGAAGCAGCTCAGCCCTATACATATGTCTCCAGCGGTTCTTTAAAAAGAGGTGAGTGGGGGCGGCCGGCCCAGTGGCGCAAGCGGTTAAATGCGCACGCTCCAATGCGCGGCCCGGGGTTCGCGGGTTGGGATCCCGGGCACGCACCAAAGCACTGCTTGTCAAGCCATGCTGTGGCGGCGTCCCATATAAAGTGGAGGAAGATGGGCATGGATGTTAGCCCAGGGCCAGTCTTCTTCAGCAAAAACAGGAGGATTGGCAGATGTTAGCTCAGGGCCGATCTTCCTCACACACACACACACAAAAAAGAGGTGAGTGGTGACTGGGATCTCTCCTGAGTATGGGAGACTCAGACCAGCCAGCCGGGTGCCACACAAAGACTCGGTGATCTGGTCTCTTCTCGGTGGGTGACTCTGCCGAGGGGTGAGTGAGGCCTGATCACCTGGACCTTCAGTGGCTGCATTTGGAAAATAGTTTGTCTCTCTTCACAGGGTGGGGAGAGTTAATTTATGTTTGCGAAGACCTGTCCGATCCTTGTCAAAATGTTCTCGGCCAGTTCTAATTATCTGGGTGTCAGCTGTCACTCACCTCTCTCGGTGCAACACCTCTGTCCTGGAAGATGGCGAACGAGATTGCTGCTTGGCTGCTGTCAGGATCAGCCACCGCCATTGAGCACCCGGCTGGTGTGGTTGTTTATCTGTGTCTCCAGTTTACCGCCTAGATTCCAGAATTTTGCAGGGCAATGGTATCTCATTTGGGGAGATTGTGACACTAGACCTGTACCCTGCCCCTGCCGCCTCCCACCCCGTGAGCTGCCTATGGGGTCTAATTTGACAAGCTCCTAAAAGACCTCCCACAGCCAAAAACGACTCCCCTATTCCTTCTCAGGGGCTGGAAATCCCTCCATTAAAAATACACTCTTTGGGGCCGGCCTAGTGGTGCAAGCAGTTAAGTGCACGCGCTCCGCTTTGGCAGCCCAGGGTTCACAGGTTTGGAACCCCGGGCACACACCGATGCATCGCTTGTCAAGCCATGCTGTGGTGGCACACCATATAAAGTAGAGGAAGATGGGCATGGATGTTAGCCCAGGGCCAGTCTTCCTCAGCAAAAAAAAAAAAAAAAAAAGAGGAGGATTGGCAATGGATGTTAGCTCAGAGCTGATCTTCCTCACCAAAAAAAAAAAAAAAAAAAACCCACTCCTTTAGGTCTCGGATGTTTTTCCTAAGAGTGCTGTTGTGTGGAAAGAAAACAGGACCAGGAGTCAGAACACCTGGCTCTGGTCCCGCCCCTTGGTTTGGTGCTTGCTCTGCTCTTTCTAGCCTGGTGACCTGGGATAACCCACTCTCTTCCTTTCTCGTTTTTATTCCGTCTAAAATGGCGCCACTAATGCCTGTCTCACAGGGCTGCTGTGAGGATCAGGCAAGATAATGGATGTGAAAGCCAAGCGTGGCAGAAATGTAAGAAGCATTATTATGACTAAAATGCTGGTCTGCTGCGCTGGCTAATCCCTAGTAGGGATTAACTGATGGCTCCCCAGGCCCAGGCAGGCCCCCAGGGTGGCAGAACAGAAGAGCCTGGGGACCACAGTGGGGAGGAAGGCTCCAGCAGAGGAAAAGAAAGGGACCCTCCGCTGCTGGGAGCACCTGTGGGAGCACGGCTGCTGCCAGTCCAGCTCAGCCTCTGCACCCTGCTCTCCTGTTGCCCAAGGATGTGAAGACCTGGGGATACTTGCTCAGTTAAAGAGCCATTGAGAAAAATAACCAAATGTGTCTGGGCCTACACAGACACATCACTCAGGTAATTCAGGTAAAAAGGCCCAGTTTGGACACGAGTAGCCAACATGCGTCAGACCAGAGTAATTGCTTTCTTTGTCAGAATTTCCTGGATAATCTCTTCTCCTTTGTTTGGCTGAAAGAACCGGCCTCCCATCTGGGAGCCTGCTTGCCAAAGAGTATGGGGTCCTTAGAGATGAAAGGCACAGTGTGAGCAATTTTCCATAACATGTTGGCACGTGTATTAATTGTTACAAGGGGGAAACGCACCCACACGTTTCATCTGGGAGGATGACGTGGTGGAGGAGATGTGGGGAGGAGGGAGACGGAACCACAAGAGCTGCTTCCTATCAGGACCCTGCGGGGATCCGGGCTCAGTTCTGGGCATTTTGCATCAAAAATCTCCTTTAATCCTCACAACAGCCCTGAGAGGCAGCATCCAGGAATGGAAAGATCTTGAGTTTAGAAGCCAAACATTAATAGATTTGGTTCCTACCCCGCCGTTTACTGTGTGACCTGCGCAAGCTGCTTGCTGGTCGAAGCTTCCGTTTTCTATCTGTGCAATGGAAGTGATGATGGTGGCCTCTGTGTGTGTTGGGAGAATTCAGTGTAGTCCTGGCTGTGGAGCCCCTGCCAGGCACACAGCAGGCGTGCGGTAAGTGGCAGCTCTAGTGTCACTCTTTACAGATAAGGATGCTGACGGGCAAGGAGTCAGCATTGCCGTCAACAGCAATGGCTCCCTCCAAAGGGCAGGTGTGTTGCTCGGAGGCAATTGAACTGAGACCCTTCACAGCCTCTACCACAGGGCTCCACATAAGTCTTACCTGCGGTATTTGTGCGTAAGTTGTGGGCGTGATCACGTGTTGTTTTGTACACACAGCATTCCTCATACAGTGCCTTGCACACCATAAGTTGCTCAGGAATGTTTGCTAAATGAGCGGAAGAAGTAAGAAGAGGCTAGAACAGATTGACCAAGCTGAGGCGAGATAACTGTGTAACAGTATCCACTATGTATCTGATAACTTGAGGTTGGGACATGAGGTTCCCTCATGCCACATGAAAGTAGTGTGAACACCTTCTGATACCCATCTTCATTAGAAGAAGAGGGACAGCCCTTGGAGGAGAATCCGTCAGAGGTAACAGAAATTACCTCAAATAGAAATGGCACAAACGGGGGGCCCATAGGAAACTTGTGATGCAAAAATGTTGGGAAGATCAAATGGAATAAGGGACAGGAACATGCTTTGAAAATGCTAGAGCCTATGAAAATGAAAGGCATCACCATTTACTTGAATAATAGAATCCTGGAACAACACATAGTCTCCCCTTATTTGCGGGTTCCCTTTCCACAGTTTCAGTTACCCATGGTCACCCAAGATCTGAAAGAAACACTATATCATGATGCCTACGTCATTCCCCTCACTTCACTTCATCAGGCAGGCATTGTATCATCTCACATCATCCCAAGAGGGATGAGTACAGTACAATAAGATATTGTGAGAGAGAGAGAGCCCACATTCACATAACTTTTATTACAGTATATTGTTATAATTGTTCTATTCCATTATGTTGTTGTTAATCTCTTACTGTGCCTAATTTATAAATAAACTTTATCGTAGGTATGTATGTATAGGAAAAATCATAGGGTTCAGTACTATTGGTGGTTTCGGGCATCCACTGAGGGTCTTGGAACGTATCCTCGGCAGATAAGGGGTGGCTACTGTAGCTAGTGGGTTCTTGTTCAAGATTCCCTGAGTTGTAGTGAGAAAGTGGGAAAAACAAAAGCCAGGACAGAATACTCAGAAGACTGTGGGTTTAGAATAAAACCCAGAACAGTGCCCTCTCCCTGTCCCCAACTGTTTTCTGTGCAGAGCTCAGGTCCTGAGGCCACCGGAAAGTGGCTCCCTTGGCCCCCAGAGGAATGAAGACCCACTTGACAGAAAACCCTGCAGTTAACTACAGAGGGGCAGACACGATGGGGGTTCTGGCCTCCTGGCCAAGTCCATGCCTACTGCAAGCCACCATCTTTCTGCTGAAAGACCCAGCCCTCACCAGGCAGGCTTCAATAAGCTGGAGTGCCCCTCCACCCCTGCCCAAGCCCCCCACCCGGCAGTCCACCTCAGCCCAGCCTGTCTGGCCTGGCACATGGGTGGTGCAGGCCATGTGCCTGTAATTATAGACTGGAATGAACTGGAAACTCTCCCCACGCTCTGGCTGAGAGCTTCTGAGGGCAGAGGCTGGGGCTAACGTTCTTTGCTGCCTCCGAACCGTGACCAGAACAGGCCTAGCAAGGGGCTGTTGATTTGATTCCGGCAGACGGAGGACGAAGTCTGTGCCTCCAGGCAAAGCATCAGCTCCTGCCCCGTGACATGGCTCAACTCTCAGAGGTCTTGGCCCCGGACTGTTGGGAGAGGTCACGCTGCTGCCAATAATTGCTGCAGGGCCCTCAGAGTGGCTAATTAGGGTCTCACCTGGCTCCCGGCTGGCTTCCTATTCCCAGCCCCTCTGGGACTCTGCCATCTCCCTCATAGGCAAGGCTTGACTTCCTTGATCTGCATAAACAAGAATTCTGCCTTTTTCAAACAGCAATAATTAATTAAAGAATGTCCTCTGTACGGTGCGTATGCACGTACAATGCATGTACAATGCATACGCACCGTGTCCACCTGATGGTGGAGTTAGAAAAGACAGGTATGTCCCCTGATGCAGGAGTCAAGCACCTAGTGGGGAGGTGGCAGAAAACATGAGACAGGTAAGTGGCGGCCAAAACAGTGATCTGGACATGCGTGCTGGTCCAGGAGGGCTTCCCCGGGGAGTTGTTCATGAACTGGGCCTGGAAGGTCAGGTGAAGAGGAAATGAAACAGGACACAGTGAGCCACCATTTTACCCGCGGTGACGGTTAATTTTATGTGTCAACTTGACTGGGCTAAGGGATGCCCAGATAGCTGGTAAAACATTATTTCTGGGTGTGTCTGTGAGGGTGTCTCCAGAAGAGATGAGCATTTGAATCAACAGACTGAGTAAAGAAGATGCCCTCACCAATGCGGGTGGGCATCATTCAATCCATTGAGGGTCTGAATAAAACAAAAAGGCAGAGGAAGGGAAAATTCGCTCTCTTTGCTTGAGCTGAGACATTCATTTTCTCTTGCCCTCGGACATCGGTGATCCTGGTTCTCAGGCCTTCAGACTTGGACTGGGACTTATACCATCAGCTTCCCTGGTTCCCAGGCCTTCAGCCACAGGCTGAATTACACTACTGGCTTTCCTGGTTCTTCAGCTTGCAGATGGCAGATCTGGGGACTTCTCTATCTATCATCTATTGATCAATCGATCGATCACTCTATCTCTCTCTCTCTTTATCCTGTGGGTTCTGCTTCTCTGGAGAACCGTGACCAACACACCCCTAAAGGTGGCGCGAATTTAAAAGTACAACAACGGCAAGTGCTGGAGAAGATGTGACCATAGGATGTCTTTATCTCCTGGGGGGGGCGGGGTCTAAACAGTTGAACCGCCCCTAGAGGAACATGCACATCCTCTGTGACCCAGCAATTTCATTTCCGGGTATATCCTAAAGAAAAACTTTCATGCATATACAAAAATGTTCCTATCAGGACTGTTCAAATGTTCATTGACAGAAGACTAGGTAAATGGACTGAAGCATATTCACACCACGGGTATCACACAGCAGTCAAACTAAATGAACTATAGTGACACATAACAATATAGATGATGCTTATAAACAATATTATTATTTTTTTTTTTTTGGAGAGGAAGACTAGCCCTGAGCTAACATCCGTTGCCAATCCTCCTCTTTTTGCTGAGGAAGATTGGCCCTGGGCTAACATCCATGCTCATCTTCCTCCACTTCATATGTGGGACGCCACCACAGCATGGCCTGACGAGCGGTGCAGGTCGGCGCCCGGGATCTGAACCTGTGCACCCCAGGCCGCTGCTGCGGAGCACGCACTTAACCACTACGTCACTGGGCCGGCCCCATAAACAACGTTTTTAAGTGAGAAAAATAAGTCCTTACAGCATGACACCCTCTTAAAGAAGGTAAAGACAATTAAAATTTAATAGATACATTGTAGGAATACATAGTGAAGGATAAATACATATGGATGATGTAAGATGATATAAAAAGGAAAATAAGAAAAGAATGCCTGCAGGATTCAGAACGGTGTTTACTTAGGAGAAGGAAGGAAGGGGGTGAATGGGGTGGATCTTTCATTACTTTAAAATGTGATATACCACATGGGGGCGGGGGACCATGCATGGACCAATAATAAAAATATATCATGAGCCAAGGATTACAATTTAGTGCACCTGAGGTCCATTAGAATTTTTTTTTTAAGTGGTAGAGCATTCTAGGAAGGGGGAATGACATGAGCAAAGGGACTGGTGTGTATCGGGGACAATAAAGGATCCAGACTTGCTGATGCCAAGGGTGACCCAGCAGCTCAGATGTAAGTACTTGGAACCACTGGCACCATCCCCAGAGCACAGAGGGCCCAGACCTCGGGCTTGCCTTCCAGATTCAGAGCACTGGATGACTTCATCCTCTGGAGGAGAACAAAGGTTGTGTGTAAGCAGGAGGTGTTGGTGGCTGCGGTCCAGCACTCATCATACAGGGCATGAAGAAGGGAATTTGCCTGCTGTTGCAGCAATTTGCCCATCCCTAATTGGTACCTCTGAGTTGACATACCTTTCACTAGAACAGAGTAAGTATTCTAAGACCGGAGCAGATCCTATCAGGTCTTAGACCCCACCCAGGTTCTAGAACAATGGCCTGGTTGCTGTGAAGAAGGTGGGGCCTTGGATTCACAATCACTGGGCATTGTTCTGTCAGCATTCTTGTCCTCGTCCCAACGCGCCCATCCTGATGGCCTCCAGGGCC
Source organism: Diceros bicornis minor (assembly GCF_020826845.1). Classification (NCBI taxonomy): domain Eukaryota; kingdom Metazoa; phylum Chordata; class Mammalia; order Perissodactyla; family Rhinocerotidae; genus Diceros; species Diceros bicornis. The sequence continues at coordinate 70,865,445 of NC_080751.1, read as the reverse complement.
TGCTCTGCTCTCCCAGCTCAGGCCACACTCCCCAGGCCCTGAGGTCTGACTGTAACTCCCATGAGGGCCCAGCCCCAGACCTCCTGCCCCCCAGGCCTCTGGCAAGTTCTTCAGCCTGAGCTGTCTTCCTCAGTCTACCTTAGGGCACACAAGAACCTCACAAACTCCACACCCCTCCTGCCCCTACAAACATCTAAACACCCCCACCCAGCCTCACCTCCTTCCCGCACTGCTAGGAGGGCACGTCCCTGCTCAGCTCCAAGGCAAGCCCTCCATCTGCCCTTGACCACACCCTCTCCCAGCATCTTGCTCCATGAGCCTTTCCCTCTATCTTCAACCCTGTATCTTCAATCTCTCTCCTCCGGCTCCTTGAGCCTTTACATATGCTCAGGTCTCCTGCCAACCTGAGAAAGAAAACTTCCCCTAAACCCTCCATAGTTATCACCCAATCTCTCCTTCCCTTTTCATTTAAACTTCTTGAAACAAAAGCCTACACTCATGGTCTTCACTTTGGTTCTCCCTACTTCATTACTCAATTACTTGCAATCCGAATTTTACTCCACCTACTCACACCCAACTCCCTGAAACAGTTCTGAGTTCTCCAGGGTCCTTTTAATTGCCGAATATAGTAAGACTTTTTTTCAGTTCTTCTCTTTCCAGCTGTCTCTACTATGCACTCTCTTGTAACTCTCTTCTTGAAACTCACTGCTTCACTGGCTTCCATGGTCTCTCTTGGCCTTCCTCTTTCCTCTTGGACTGTTTCTTCTTGGACTCCTTCTTATTTGCCCCTAAATGTTGAAGGGTCTGTCTTTGGCCCTCTCTTCTTCCCTTCTACTCACTCTCCTTGGGTAATTCAACTGTTAGTTGATTCCATCACCAAATATTTGCTGATGACTCTCAAATCTGTATCCACAGATGAGACGCTCCTTCTAACATCCAACTTTCTTTTAGTCATCATCACCTGGACAACCTGCTGTCACTTTAAGCCCCCATGTCAAAAATGGAATTTGTTGGGGCTGGCCCATGGTGTAGTGTTTAAGTTCAGCACATTCTGCTTCGGTGGACCAGGTTCACGGGTTCGGATTCCGGGTGCAGACCTACTCATCAGCCACGCTGTGGTGGCGACCCACATATAAAGTAGAGGAGCATTGGCACAGATGTTAGCTCAGGGCTAATCTTCCTCAGCAAAAACAAACAAACCAAACAAACAAAAAAACTAGAATTCATCACCTTCCCCAAAAACTTGTGTTTCCTCACTCAGCGGACACCACCATCGTCCCATCCAATTTAGGTTTCACTCTTCATTTCTTCTTCCTTCTCACCTCCCCCCATTACTGAATCAATCACCAAGTCTTGTTAATTTTACTTCCTAAATATTCCTCCTCTCCATTCCCACCATGACCCTAATTTGGACTCTAGCTATTCTGTTGAAGTAGCCTCCTTATCTCTGTATCCTCCTCAAATTCATCCTACCCCCTTAGCCAGAACATTGTTTCTACAGCCCAGGCTCCGGCCACACCACTCTCCTGCCCCTACTCCTCTCTAGGAGAAACTTCCAGCTTCTGCACAAGACGAAGAGGTCCCCAGTGGTCTTCCCATTCTCTCATGGCTCCCTTCTTCCTGCCCTGCCATCCTCCAAAGCAGAGCTGATCTTCATAACTGCCCATCCATCTCACATGCTCATCTTCTTGCTGGTAGTAGGCTGCTGGATGCTTGCTCGCCCTCACAAGCTAGACCACTGCTCCTCATCCTCCAGACCTCCGTTCAGGCTCTACCTCCTCCAGGGGCCACTTCCTGGCTCCCCAGGTTGAGTGGGTCCCCAGCCTTCATCCCTGGATGAGTCGCCATCACCATACTTTTCACATTATGTTATATTTGCTTGTCTACACGTCTATTTCTCTCACTAGATTTGGTCAGGGGCTAGGCGTTATTCATCTTTCTATACTGGGGCCCCACCACAAGACCTAGCTCAGTCAGTGTTTGCTGAATAAAAGAATGAATGACCTTGTGAGGCCCCTTCCAGCTCTGAAGCTGGTTTTTGTTTCCCTGTTGACTTTAGAAATTGCTAAACTTTAAACTTCAAAGGAAGCAGAAGAGATGTAAAGAAGGTGCAGGAATGAAGCATGAACCAGAATGCATGTTCTGTAAGTCTCAGCACTGCTCTTGAAGAGCTTCCATACTAAGTGGTGTGTGGTGGACGAAGGGCTTGCTTCAGAGGGAAAAGCAGTGGAGGGAAAACCACGTTCAGCTCTGACCCTCTTTTAGGAACTTTAGGAAACAGGTTTTCATTCTTTTGGCTCTTATCTCCCATGTACAAAATGGAAGTAGCATTTGCATTTTGGATTTATTTATTGAGCATGCATTTCTCATACTTCTGTGGTTCCATATCTCATGCCATGTACAGCAATACACTTCCAATATGTCAGAAAGCAAAACACAGAAAGCATTAAAAAGGAGAAAACAGAACTTGCATATTGATTCTAGCAATGGAGCAAAGATAAATTTCTGGCTCTTGAAAAACTGAGCCTGTCATCAGACAAGATAGATAGGTTTGAATAAATAAATCCTTGTACAACAAAATTCTACAAAATGTCTACTAAAATGAAAACAATAGAATGGGAAAAAATACATCACCAATATAACTGCAAAGAGCTTATTAACAAAATTATTAAAATTGGTAGAACTGCATAATGTACAGATCTAGATACCCCTTCAAGAAGTGAGCAAAGACATGTCCAGGTGCTGTACTCAGGAGCCATTGTCACAGCCCCAGGGGGCCATGGGGTGACCTGGAGAGAGCCTCAGATTAGTAATGAGTCAGAGTCCACACATCCAGCTTACTTGATGAGCCTGCATCCGTCCTTTCATGTGTAAAATGGATATAATTATACCTACTTTGCAGGATTCTTATGAGGCTAAATTAGAGGACCTGTCACTATAGTGAGCATTCAAGAAATGGGATTATCATTATTAGCAGAGGGTAAAAATACACAGCATTACTGGCAATTAAAGATATGGAAATTACGACAATTTAAAGGTAGCATGGCATGTCTATTGAAGCAGCAAAAAGATATCCAAATTCACAAAAAGGCTTGAATGAGAATATTCATAGCAGCTTTATCCATAATTTCCAAATCCTGGAAAGAGCACAGGTGTCCATCAGTGGATAAACAAATTGTGGTATATTCATGCGATGGGATACTTCTCAGCAATAAAAAGAATGGCTCACTGATCTGTGCAATAATGTGAATGAATCACAAAATCATCATGCTGAGCAAAAGTAGCCTGACACAAAAGATTTCAGACTGTATGATTCCATTTATATGAAATTCTGGAACTCTAGAAAAAAACTTATCTATGGTAGAAAAAATCAAAATAGTGATTGCTTTTGGAGGATGGGGTCAGGGATTGACTGGGAAGGGGCATAAAAGAATTTTCTGGAATAATAGAAATGTTCTATATTGTGATAGGGGTTTGCGTGTGCATTTGTTAAAACCCAGCAAAGGCATGCTTAGGATCTGTGCACTTCATTATATGTAAGATTTATCTCAAAAGGGAAAACTATAAACAAATATTGAACTCTGGTTAATGATGTGCATGCTCAAGTATTTGAGGGGAGTGTACCGGTGTCTGCAATTTACTTTGAAATATATAAAAAGCAAGACGAATTCTTGGATGGCCAGATGGGTGGATATGTGATAAAGCAAATACAGTGAAATCTTAAGAGTGGAATCCAGCTGGTGAGTGTTCACTGTAAAATTATTTCAACTTTTCTGCATGTTTAAAACTTTCCATAATATAATATTAGCACAAAAAAGAATTAATATTTGTAGGAATCCTGAATTCATTCTACGTGGTGGCCTTGAAAATATTGTATTGATCTTTCTGTGGAACATTTGGGCCATATGTACATATTTTGACCCACTAACTCCGCTTTGGGTAATATATCCCAAAGAAATAACTGTGAAGTAAGGAAAAGAAATAGACTTTCCCTTCTCTAAACACATCAGAGAGACGGGCCTAGAAAATAGACTAGTATGCACTGGTTAAGTGGATAAATCCATGAGTTTAAGGAGATAAAGGAGAAGGATCATTTGTGGGAAAGATGCAACCAACTGAAGAGCAGAATCAGCCTCCCATTCTCTGCCTTCTGACCACAGGTCAGATGAGACTGACCAAGTAGTCAGACGTGTTTTAAATAGAACACTCAGATTGTTCTACCATAAACAGTTACTGCTTATTGACTGTCTACTGTCTCCAGCCCCTTGGTGTTCATCATCTGATGCTCTCAGCAATCCGACACAGTAAGAATCATCCCCTCATCTAGAGAGAAGGCGGACGAGGCTCAGGGAGCGTGAGCGGCCTGCCGAAGGCCACGCACCTAACGAGGATCTGAATCAAGTCTGTCCAGGTCACAGCTTACCCTCTTTCCACTCTGCAAAGCTGAATTTGAAGAATCTGAATGATTTTAGGATTACGATCACTCCTATAGGAGCTGGAGACGTCTGTCATCCAGAAACAAAACAGTGGACAGTGGAAGATGGGACGGTACATCTTCTCGGCTCTCGGGCAAGGTGTCTGGTGGAAGCTCCGCACTTGATGGGTTCAGGGGCCCTTGCACGCTCCTGTTGGAACAAGGCTGTGGAGGGAACAGGGAGGCAGCCTCTGCTGGCTGACTCACTGACAGCACAATTCCACTCTCACTTTCCAAGTCGAACTGTGCTGGTCTGAGGCCTGAGCTCAAACCGCCTTAAAGTCTTCTCAGCTGTATCTTTCGTCAGCTCAGCAAAGAGGCGCTGAGAGAGAGGAGAGAGGGAGAGGCTGATGCTCCATCACTCCTCCTCTCCAAGAATGTCATTCTGCTGTGAGCGCCTCTCCAGCTCTCCTCCAAGCCTGTTTCCTGATTGGCACCCCTCTCCCCACCCTTGCTCTAGCCCAACACACAGACACACACATGTACACACACACACACAGTGCCACTCTTCCCACATCCGTTTCACAGACAAGAAACCTGAGTGCAAGCAGACTTACAGTTTACTCAGTGTCATCTGTGAGGGGCCTACAGAGACCATATTTGGCTCCTAGAAAAGAATCATATAAAAATAAAGGATAAATGAAAACACGTCCACACAAAAATCTATGCACGAATGTTCAGATAGCATTATCCGTAATAGCCCCAAAGCAGAAACAACACAAGCATCCATCAACTGATGAATGGATAAACAAAAGGGTCTATCCATATAATGGAATATTATTCAGCCATAAAAAAGAATAAAGTACCGAATTTAATAAAGTACATGCTACAACATGGATGAACCTTGAAAACATTATGCTCAGTGAAAGAAGCTGGACACAAAAGGCCACATATTGTATGATTCTTTTTATGTGAAATGTCCAGAATAGGCAAACCCATAGAGATAGCAAGCAGATTAGTGGTTGCCTAGTGAGAGGAGTAGGGTATTATTGCAAAAGGGTGTGGGGTTTCTTTTTGGGGTGATGAAAATGTTCTAAAATTAACTGTGGTGATAGTTGTGCAATTATTTGGGTATAGTAAAAACCATTGAACTGTACACTTTAAATGGGTTAATTGTGTAGTATGTGAATTATATCACAACAAAGCTGTTACCCAAATTAGTAAATAAATGATGAAGTTTCCTAGACTTCTAAGGAGACTGCACAGCTACCTGCAGTCTCTCTAGCACATTTCACTTTAAGAAGCCTCAAGGAGCATGGAAGGCTAAAATACAGGAAACTGACTATCTTCAGACAGTCTTGGGAGTGACCCATAATAAAAACCCACAGAAGGCCCAGCTCAGGAAACACACTGACCCCGGGCATACGGAGGTGCCCAGCACGGGTGACAGGACCCGAGACAGGGGTACCAGACAGACCTGGGCCCCAGCCTCACTCTGTCCCCTCCCATCATGAAACATGGGCAGGTCCCTTAAGTCAGAGCCTCATCTGTTAAATGGAGAGAAAAGTAGGGATGTGGTGCAAATTAAATTAACTCCATGCACACAGTGTGCAATCGAAAAGGTGGCTGCTACTATGATAATTATTGTACCATCCAAAGGGAAGACTTAGATTGGCAAAACTTGACCGACAAGAGGAAAGCACCCATGTATTCCTTTAAGACATGCGTTTCAGCATTCCAAGCATTCAGGGGGAGATTTTCCAGGGCTCATCCCAAAAGTGAGAGGGTCTATCACCTTCTCGTATGAAACCTCAGAGCAGCAGAGTCCAGCCAGCAGATTTGCACAAGACATCAGACAGTGTGCTACGACGACACGTCACGCCAATCCATCACTCGTGTGGCCTTGCCTAAGACCTTTCCCTGCGTTATCTCATGTTTAATCATCGAGTACACACTGAACCCGTACTGAATGCAAGGTGCTGGGCTGGACTCCACACAAGGCGCAGAAGGCAGAAGGTGAGTCCCTCCTCTCCCGTGCTCATAGATCTTCTGTGAGGTAGGTGAGGCTGTTATTTGCATATTCATTTTACAGACGAAGAAACTGAGGCCAAGAGAGGCTAAAAGACCTGCCAAAGATCTCATAGCTATTTTAGGTGCTGGCAGTGTTGAGACTAAGCCTAACCGGGCCTGAACACCAGCCTCGTGTTTCCTTCCACCGGCTCTGGGTTCTCTCTTTAAGACACCAGAGCGTGGGTTTAAGACTCTCAGTGGCACCACTAGCCTCGCAAATAACCACGCACTAAGGACACTCATCAGGACCTGCTACGTAATTTGCAGGGACCAGTGCAACATGACAATGCAGGACTCTGTTCAAAAATCATTAAGAATTTCAAGATGGCAACAGCAGAGCGTTAAACTAAGCTCAGGATTCTTCTAAGCATGAGACCTGTGTGACTGCATGGGTCAGAGCCCCCTGAAGCCAGCCCTGCCCCTAGTCCCTGTCACACAAATGCCCAGATAAGCAGCGCAGACGTATCTCTAAGCAGCTCCGCTCTCAGGCTCTGACAAGAAGGGAATTCTCCTGCTGGGCTGTGAGCTTGCTCTGACCCCACATCCAGCCGCCTGCCCTGTGGACGTGTATCTCTGGGGCCAGCTGACCCAGCATCCTTCAGCATTCCCAGCGTTGCACATCTGCAATCCCTCGGCTGACACTACAGCCGCCTTCTTTGCATGAGGAACCCAGTCTCCCTTACAAGGTTCCGTGGCAGTGATACTCAAATCCATTAACACTCCCCCCGGCACCGAGAGGGGGCATCTACTCAAAGCTGCAGTGCCCTTTGGCAGGGGGGTCAGATCATCATTGTCTTATGTAGCTGTCTTCTCCCCCAGGGTGCAGTACCCGCAGCTGCCTTGCAGAAAACAAGACACTGCACCGGCAGCTAGCTGATCTCTCTTTCCATCCATCACGTGTTTTATTTTTTCTGAGTAATAGGAACTGCAGACAAGCCAGAAGATACCAGAATTTCAAGCATCAGAAAGATAATTTGGTATTAATTAGGCATCAGAGGCAGACAGAAGTGAACTAATCGATGAACTAGCTGTGAGACTTCATCAGGTCATGTTCCCTCTGTCGTGGGTTGAATTGTGTCCCCTAAAAACGTATGTTGAAAGCCCAAACCCCAGTACCTCAGAATGTGATCTTATTTGGAGATAAGGTTGTTGCAGATGTAATCAAGATGAGGTTGTACTGGAGTAGAGTGGCCCTTAATCCAACACGACTGTTGTCCTTATAAGAAGAGGAGGAGAGACACAGACACGCACACAGAGAATGCCATGTAACAACGGAGGCAGAGTTTGAAGTAATGTGTCTACAAGCCAAGAAACACCAAGGATTGTCAGAAAACCACCAGAAGCTAGGAGAGAGGCCTGGAACAGACTTTAGCTCACAGACCTCAGAAGGAACCAACCCTGCTGACACCTTGTTTTCAGACTTCTAGCCTCCAGAACTGTGAGAGAAATAAATTTCTGATTTTTTTCAGCCACCCAGTTTGTGGTAGATTGTTACAGAAGCCTGGTAAACCAATATACTCTCTCAATCTGAGCACAATATGGGTATTGGACTTGGGGGGTCTCTGCAGTCCCTTCCATCGCTACATTTCTGCCATGCTGACCTCGATCACATCCCACCTTGTCCACAGAAGTAAAATCTCTCAAGTCAAATCCAGTTCTTTCTGTTGTTGCTTCATTCAGGGAGATTTCTAGACCCTAGAAATCTGAGACAACGTTCTCAGAAAGTTCTCTATTTGCTAATAGCCCTCTTAAATATTCCTTCAGTCATTCAGCAAAATATCATTGCATGCTGACTTTGTGTCAGGACCTACCAGGAAGTGGGGATATAATGGTGAGAAAATACAGACTGGTTTCGTGGCCTCATAAAGGCTGAAATCTAAATGGAAGACTGACTTTGAACGAATAATCTCACCTGGGTAGCCATCCTCAAGGATGGCCCATGATTATTCTCAGATCCTGATATTCAAACCCTCTTGTAGTTCTCTCCTTTATTAAAATAAGGCTGGCGTATCAACAGGTGAATGGATAAACAAAATGTGGTGTATCCATACCATGGAATACTAATCAGCCATAAAAAGGAATGAGATTCTGACATATGCTATAACATGGATGAACCTTTGAAACATTATGCTAGGTGAAATAAGCCAGACACAAAAGGACAAATATTGTATGATTCTGCCTATATGAAAATAGGCAAATTACATACAGATGCAAAGTAAATTAGAGGTTACCAGGGGCTAGGGGGAGGGCGAATAGGGAGTTATTGCTTAATGGATACAGAGTTTCTGCATGGAGTGATGGAAAAGTAGTGGAAACAGAAGGTGGTGATGGTTGCACAACATTGTGAATATAATTAATGCCACTGGACTGCACATCTAAAGATGGTTAAAATGGCATAATTTATGTTATATATTTTTTAACACAATAAAAAAATAGGGCTGACCTGTGTCAAATTTTGGCAGAAGCGCCACCATGTGACCTCCAAGCCAAGGTCATAAAGTCTTGGTGGCTTCTGCCTTGGTCTCTGGACTCCCTTGCTCTGAGGGAGCCAGCTGCCATGCCATGAGGAGTACCCTGTGGTGAGGCCCATGTGAAGAGAAACTAGGGTCTCCTGCCAATTGCCAGCACCAACATGCCACCTTGGAAAAGGATCCACCAGGCCTGATGAAGCCTTCAGATGACAGCATCCCTGAATGACATCCAACTGCAGCATCCTGAGAGGCCAGAACCATCCAGCTAAGCCACTCCTGAACACCTGACCACAGACAGCAGGAGACATAACAAATGACTGTCGTCGTTCTAAGCCAATAACTTTTGAGGTTATTTGTTACATAGCCTTGGATAACAAATACACTCATCAATAAACATATAAGGACAATGAAAGAAAAGTACAAGGGGTTAAGAGAGAGGGTATAAAGGAGTAATGATGGTCACCCTGAATAACCATGTGACTTTCTTTGCATTTATTTACCCTGCTGGAGCTAGTAATGATTATGGTGCCTTTTGTCAATTTTGTTGAATTCTCAGTTATTATCCCTCCAAATACTGCTTCTGCCCCATTTTTTCTCCTCTCCTTTTGTGACTCCAATTACATATATGTTAGATCTTTCCACTTTATTCTGTAAATCTCAAACTCTGTTCTGCATTTTCCATTCTTTTATTTCTCTGTGCTTCCATCGGGATTATTTTCTTCTTATATGCCTTCTGGTCACATAAACTTCTCAGGATGATGGGATATGAGATTCTAGATTTAAAAAAAAATGAATGCCTAGCACAATGAATAAAAGGAGGAGTTTAGGAGTTTTTGTTGGAGCATATGGGGATGAATTATTGTTAGGTACATAGAAAACTGAGTAAACAATCAAATGAAACATGAGGCGATTACTTCAGGAAAAATTTAAAGTTGTACAAGAGAGGAAACTCTGTATGGCTCAGCTGTAAAGAATATTTACCTGATCATAACAATGTAAACATTGATTTATCCAAAAATTAAATATATCGGGAAAACGGGAAGGAGGGAATGTGAGAAGATGCATAAGGAAACTAAATTCTGATCTTCATTAGTAGGAAGGCAATAAATAATTTCTAAAATGGAAAAAAAGTCAAGAAAAAGTACCAAAACCACGTTATTTAGAAATATGGAGGAAAATTCCAGCACAGTTAAAGGAGTTGAAAGTGCTTGCCTCTGAAGTGTGGACCTCAGGTGGAAAAGATGAGGCAAGGGATGGCTGTTTTTGTTAGAAGTGCTATAACTATTTGACTTTTAAGCTACGTGCATGTATTACTCCAATAAAACAAAGAGGGGGGGCCGGCCCTGTGGCACAAGCGGTTAAGTGCGCGCGCTCCGCTGCGGCGGCCCGGGGTTCGCTGGTTCCGATCCCGGGCGCGCACCGATGCACTGCTTGGCAAGCCATGCTGTGGCGGCGTCCCATATAAAGTAGAGGAAGATGGGCACAGATGTTAGCCCAGGGCCGTCTTCCTCAGCAAAAAAAGAGGAGGATTGGCGGATGTTAGCACAGGGCTGATCTCCTCAAAAAAAATAAAAATAAAAATAAAAAAATAAAAATAAATAAATAAATAAAAATAAAAAAACAAAGAGGGGAGAGGCTTTATTTTATAACTGTTAAATTAGCAAATATTGAAAAATAATTGTATGAAATTGTGGTGGAACTAGAACACTTAAAAAGTCCTGCTAACAGTATAAATTTGTGCAAGCCTTGTGTTTTCATTTACAAAACATTTCAAGAGCCATTAAAATGTTCGCACATTTTGGACCCAATTTTCTCACTGTAGAGCACAGAGATCAGCAAAACCATGGGCCAAACCCAGCTCATTGCCTGTTTTTGTACGGTCCACAAGTAAGAATGGTGTGTACATTTTACAAATGTTAAAAAATCAAAAGAAGAAGACTATTTCGTGATGCATGGAAATGATCAATTCAGCCTCCACACACCAAGTGTGGTCCTAACGCAGCGGCCCGCTCATCGGCGTGTCGTCTATTGCTGCCTTCGCACTACGAGGGCACAGCTGAGCAGCTGCGACAGAGATTGTTATCGGCTGATTTGTGTCTCCCCAAATTCATCGGTTGAAGCCCTAACCCCCAGGATCTCATAATGTGACTGTATTTGGAGACCAGGTCTTTAAAGAGGTGACTGAGGTAAGATGAGGTCACTAGGGTGGGCCCTGATCCAACATGACTGGGATCCTTATAAGAAAAGGAGTTTAGGATACAGACACACACAGAGAGACAACCAAGTGAGGACACAGGGAGAAGATGGTCATCTACAAGCCAAGGAGACAGACCTCAGAAGAAACCAACCCTGCCGACACCTTGATCTCAGATTTCCAGCCTGCAGAACTGTGGGAGAATACATTTCTGTTATGTAAGCCCCTGTGCCTGTGATATTTTGTCCTGGCAGGCCTCACTAACTAATACAGAGACTGCATGTCTGGCAAAGCTGAAAATACTTACTCTCTGGTGTTTTACAGAAAAAGCCTGCAACTCGGGTGCAGAGTGAGGCAGTGTCCTTCACATCCCTGCTGCTCTGCTTACTGGCTATGTGACCTTGGGCAAGTCACCCAACTTGTCTGTGACTCAGTTTTCTCTTCTGTAAAATAAAGAGACGATTAACACCCACTTCATGGGCTGTTGTGGGGCTTCAGGCAGTGAACGAGTGTAAATCAGAGCAGCACTCGGCATATCCAGCTGCCATTGTCCCCGTGGAATCCCCAAGACAAGAAACAGGGCTGTGCACAAACAGCCGGCATGGCCAGCGCTACCTGAGGTGGCATCCTGCCACCAGGGCGTCCCCACTCACAGCCCTGGCCCCCACAGCCACCTGGGGCTGGTCCGTGGACTCACTACAGCCAGCTCTGCTGTGCTGTGACCCCTACATTCCTAAAAGTCACCACCCCCCACACACAGGGTGATAAAACCACAGGGCTTAGGGGAAATGGAGCGAGGAGCTTCATCAGTGACACACTAAATAAAGAAGATAGGGGGCCGGCCCCGTGGCTTAGCAGTTAAGTGCACGCGCTCTGCTACTGGAGGCCCGGGTTCAGATCCCGGGTGCGCACTGACACACCGCTTCTCCAGCCATGCTGAGGCCGCGTCCCACATACAGCAACTAGAAGGATGTGCAACAGTAACAACTATCTACTGGGGCTTTGGGGGGAAAAAAAAAAGGAGGAGGATTGGCAATAGATGTTAGCTCAGAGCTGGTCTTCCTCAGCAAAAAAAGGAGGATTAGCATGGATGTTAGCTCAGGGCTGATCTTCCTCACAAAAAAAAAAAAAAAGAAGAAGACAGGGACCCAATGAAAACGGTACACAGTTTTACCCATGTTAGGTGGTTAAGAAATATATCAATACTACAATAAATACAGCACTCTGCCTTAAACATGGGCCTGAAGTTTGCTTGAGGACGTGGGTGTTGAGGGTTACAGATGGTGAGCTGCGAAGTAGAGGAAGGAGGGAGATGTGGAATGGTGGGGAAAGCGGTGACACCAGATGTGGTGGGTGTGGCTCTAACACACTTGGGGCGAACTGAGGTGCTGGGAGACGTGGGAGGTGTGTGTGTGCGTGCGTGTATGTGCCTCTGTGCATGTGTTCCCAGGCTCAGATCAGTGGGGTGCAGTTTTCTGCGATCACTTAGTGTTCCTCAGGACAAAATCATGCAGAAGCAAATGTGAAATCTGAAATCCACGTCATGCTCAGTTTGTTCCCTAATCTGTCAATCGCATTGGAACAAATTCACATTTCAAGACGAGCAGTATGTATAGCAGAACTGAATGAGGTGCATCTCCCGAGAACTCCTAGACATCTTTGGGGAAGTGGAACTTTCTAGGAGGGGAGGTCAAGCAGGCAGGGACTTGGAGCCCCCACCCACTCCCTGATTGGACATCAGCGGCCGTGTGGCTAACTGCACCTCCGAACCGGGAGGGGCCACAGCAGGGCCACAGGGCAGCGGCTCCAGCCAGCTGGCCCCAGCACAGGCTGGCACCAAGCTCTCCCTGGGCTGTGTACTCAGTTCACTGAGCATCAGGACCCACACCAGGTGCTCAGTCTGCTGTTTACCAAGCCCTTCCACCCACATCGCATCTCCTGACAGCCTCCCGGGAACAAAGGGCAGGCATTAGCAACCCCCATTTGGCAGAGATGGAAAATGAGGCTCAGGGAAATTGATGACTCACCAAAGACATAGAGCCCGAGAGTGGAAGGGAGAGCTTCCTCTTCACCGAGCACTGCAGGAAAGGCCAGGGTACCGGGCACAGGCCTGTGTCCTGGGGCACAGGCTGTGGTGGCCCCCCTGCTACAAGAGAAAAGGTGCAGGACATCCAGGCGATCGGAAAGGCACCTGCCTCATCCGAGCTCACCTCCAGTTCTGACACCCGTTTCTCTTTCAACAGAAAGGAGAGGCCTCCATCAGCACTGCAATCTTTAAAAATTACACCCAACAAGGTTGAGGAATGTTCTAGCACAGCCAGCACATTCACTTGTTCTTAGCAGGATGTCAGCATCTAGTTTCAAGCAAGAGTCATAAGCCCATAAAGAAGACAGCAAGCAGCTTGCAAGATGTTGTAGGAGCTTGACATTGACTCTGTGGCAGGCAGTCACTTCTATTATTAAAATACGACTCCCCTCCCTTCTGCCTTCAACTCTCAGGCCATAACCAGTTCTCAGGCTGGGTGTGGCCGGGCCTCTGTTTGGGCAGGGAAGTAGCAGCACTCACAATATAGTCATGTTAACATTTAATAGACAGGCCAGCTTCTCACCTGTGCCCAGTCGTTCCCCAACCCTGGCAAACTGGACCAGACTCAAGAAAGCCAGTCTGCAATAGGATCCTCCACTGCTGTTTCTCCTTCGGTGCTAGAAAGGCTACACAGGGCCAGTGGGTCAGCAGACAGCCCTCCCCCCTCAATGGCCGCTGGGGAGTGAGCCTGCTCTTCTGGACTGTGCTTCAGAGACCTGAGCATCTAACACTCACCCGCACCAGCGGACATTAACACTTAGCAGATTATCCTTGCTCCCAACACTCACATACATGCATACATGCGTGCACATGTGCGCACACACATACTCTATCAAAGAACCTGGGAAGCAAAGCCTGCTCTGTCCGAGAAAGGCAGGGATGCATTAATAACCAGATTCCAACGTCACCTGCTTGGGGTATAAAATGCGGTCACGTTGCTCTTGCATTCCAGATTTGCTCATCTCCCTCAAAGATGTCTCAGCGTCCTCCTTCCCTAATAAGTCCAAGGCACCCACCAACCCCAATGGATGCTTTCTCTGATGTCATCCGAGGGCCACTGCCACAGGGTATCACTGTTGAGAAAAGGTGGCCCAGCCAGCCTGGCACAGTCCCCCTAGTTCACGGCCAGTGGCCTGTGGTGGCCTGAGCCACTTCATTGTGCTTCTGGGCGGTGCAGACCCCTCCTGTTTCTCCCTGAACTCTTCTGCTCCTCTCTGCCTGCTATATGTGTGTATGTGTGTATACTAGTACGCATGTATGTATGTGTATATATTTATACCGGGGTGTGTGTGTGTATATATACATGTATGTATGTATGCATGTGTGTATATTGGTATGTATATATGTGTGTATGTATATATATTTTCTAGTATGTATAGTGTGTGTGTGTGTGCTGGTGTGTATTTATGAATGTGTTTACTGGGACAGCCACACACACAAATACACAGAATGCTTTGGGTGGACCACACATCCTCTAGTTCCCGGTCCCCACCCTCCCTTTTGCCCTACACTTGGTCCCTTCTCTGAACTGCATTTGCACGTAAGGGTGCAGAGCTCTGACCCAGCAGCGCCACCTCCTGGTCACTTTGGTATTTCTGGCAGAACCTGATAGGCCACCAGCACTCCGAGGGGAAGAGGAATCTGAGGAGAGACCCAGGGGGACAGGACGCCCTGAAGGAAGCCCCCAGGACCACAGGATTCTCAGATGACCCCAGAAGTCCATTTGCAACTCTAGAGATGGATTGAAAGAACTGCAACCCTCGAGAAGTCAGTGAGCTCAGGCGAGTGGGGAAGGCTGAACCCCAAAGGAGACTAGGTGACCCTGGGAAGGGCGGGAGGGTCTACACCGGAGAAGGCAGGATGAGAACTTGCTGGGCGCTGGCCTTGCACTTCTGCAGCTTGTAGGGTGAGCCGGCCCCAGTCTCACGCTCCACCCCACACCTGACCCCATGGCCAGGCCTCTGAACTGGATGACAGCCCAGGGTGAGGGAGAGTTTCCCTTGCAGGGTGGAGGGGTGGTGGGAGTGGTAATCCAGGCAGATGCGAGGTTCCAGAGGGTCCCAGGGCTGAGGTACTGAGGGTTCAGGGCAGTGAGCGGGCCCCTAGGGGACCCTGGAGTGAGGGAGAGTTTTAGAAGAATCAAGCCAGGAGACTAGACCCTTAGGATGTGGAAAACGCCTCCCAAGGTGGCTGACTGGAGCAGGTGGGCCGATCACGGGGGCAGAGCAGGAGAGGAGCCAGATCCCCCCGCGTCCCACCAACCGCCCACAGCAGGAGCCCCTCGGCAGCACCCACACACAGGTGGTCAGTGAGCGAGCTCCCCACCCCGGCAGGCCACCTCTTTCCATCATGGCCAGCTCTGACTGTTCCAAAGGCCTTCCTCATCTCGAGCCGGTGTCTGCTTTTTCACGGTGTTCTCATTCTGCCTTTGGGATGGCCCCAGCTAAGCCCACTCGTCTTCCAGAAGACAAGCCCCATCTATTGAACACAGCCTGCATCTGCTTAAAGGCGAGGCCAACCTCACATTCTCCCCGCCTCTTCCCAGCCAGCTGCTGGGAACCCGAGCCTGGGTCTCAATCCCTCACCTGTAAAACAAGGAGGTTAGACTGGACGGTTTCAAAAAGCTTTAACATTCCATTGTTCTTTGAAAGCTCAAAAGCCATCTAGCTAAGAGTCTGGTAACATAAAAGGAGGTTGATATACAAGTAAATATGTGACTTAACTATACAAACATATAGATAGGTATAGAATACATACAGATGTAAATGCACATGCACACACACATGTATACACATATGTATGTGTTTATCCACACATGTACATACAGATATTCACTGAAAGGGCGTGGGAGCAGTGACCCCTCAGCAGCAATGAGCACACCTGGCACCCAGATATTGACTTGAAATTCTACTCTCCACTAAGGGCATTGGGGCTCTTTGGAGAACTGGCTGATTCCAGGGCTGGCGGAGAAAGTACAAAGGAGCTTGGGATATCCTATTGTACCATAAAACAAGGAGTCCTCGAGAACGAGGGGACATGTCTAAAGGGGACACAGAAGCCAGCTTCAAGGGAGCTCTCCATTAGCCAAATCTGAGACAATCTGAGCATCAAATAAATAACAATAGTAATGGATTAGAACCCACAGAGGAAATAGGAAACCAGGAGTCCATACCGACACAGATGGATAAATTCCAAGTCTGCCGAGGAACGGCGTATTCACATAGTTTCAACACGCCACCCCACAAAATCTGTATTAATTGCAAGGCGAAAAAGAGTAACTTTATAGGGGAGAAGCTGTCAGATACCGTGTAACCAAATGACCAAAGTGAGCGTCATCATTAGTGGAGCTAATCGAGATCAGGCACTGCTTCAGCAGCGCTTCCGGAATATTCCTGCCAAAGATATCTAACCCGAATCTAAGCACGAGGGAACAGCAGACCCACCCAAATGGAGGGACAGTCTACAGAATAGCTGGCCAATCGTCAAAAGTCTCAGTCATGAAAAAGATGGAGGAACTGCTCCAGCCTGAAGGAGGAGGAACTGCTCCAGCCTGAAGGAGACTAAGGAGACACGACAAGAAGCCACCTGCAGTGGCGAGACTGAACGGTGGGGGTGCACCGTGTTCACTTCCCAACTGGGAGAGACGGTCGTGTTATGACCGAACAGGAGAAAGGCCTTGTTTGCAGGAAATACACTGAAGTATTCGGGGGCAGTGGAGCATCAGGTCGACAACTCACCCTCAAATGGTTCAGGAAAAACAAGTAATTTATGCTGAAGCTTTTCTGTAAGTTTGAGATTGTTTTAAAAATTACACATGCACCCACAAAACTACCTCTGGCAAATTCCTGAGAAGAGAAGAGCAGGGCTCTCTGCCTTCCAGTGAGGAATTCTAACCAGGAGAATCTCTAACTGCATGCACCCAGCGTAAGAATCTGGCTGCGGAGTGGCTTCTCTCAAATCCTGACAGGACGGACTTCAGGAAAACAGGACACTGGCACATCTGGAGGGCCAGGCCTGATGAGCATCACACTAGGGTAATACCTGCTTTTACCAAGCCCTTGCCGTGTGTATGGGATTTGGGGTCTAACAGACCAGGGATTAAATCCTGGCTCACATTAGCTTAGGCAAGTCACTTAACCTCTCTGAGCCTTAGCTTTCTGCTGTGTAAAATAAGGACAATAATGTCTACCTTGCCAGATTGTGGTGCGGATTAGAGAGAGTTATGCAGAATGCTTGGTACAGTGACGGCTTCCAGACATTGAACCTTTGGCAGGCTGCATCAGAATCCCCTGGGAATCTTTTTATCCATCTCCTGGAGATTCTGATCCAGCTCACACGTTCAGCTTCAGTTCTACCTGCTTCGCCTCTCCCACTCTGTGCTTAGGCCAGACCAAACTATCTAGAATTTCCCAAACGCACCACAGTACTTCTTATCACCAGGCCTTTGTACACACAGTTCCCCCATCCAGAATGCCCTTCCCCTTTGTCTGACTGGAAAACTCCTACTCATCCTTCAAAACCCAGCTGAAATGTATCCTCATTTGTGAAGTCTTTCCTGACCCCTCTTCCCAGTACTCCCTTCTTTGTCTGATCAGTTATTACATCAATAAGAAGTATAATTACCTTCCTTTTAGTGAATATCTCTTATGTACTTTACATTTCACATACAGTATGTCTTTTTAAAACAACCACACCAGGGAAAAAGCTGAGCCTCAAACAGCTTAAGTAGCCTGCTCCACGTCCCTCAGCTCGCACCCAGCAGAGCCAGAACTCAAACCCCAGGCGTCTCTAGCTCTTGTCACTATTGCCTTGGCTCTGTCTGCTTCCACAGGGTGTGAGCTCTGGGATGTCAGGGACCACGTCCCATTCGTCTCCGGTCCTCATCAGCCAGCATAGCTCCTGATACACAAACAGTAGGGATCCGTAAACGTTGGTCCCTATGCCCCAGGTCCACACCTCCTTCCGTCACATCAGGCTTTCTCTGTGCCGGGTGAGGCGGAGCGGAGGCTGGTAATCCGCGTGCCTTTGCGGGTGACTAGAGTAACCAAGCACGTTGTCCCCTTAGGAACGCATTAGCCTTCGTCAGGGAGCAACACTCAAAGGCACCAGCAGATGGCGCTGCGGCGCCGGTCAGGCACCGGGTCTGCGCTCCAAGGCGCCATTGGGGTGTTTCCATTGGGCGTGTCTGAGGCTGGGATCGTTAGAACCCGCAAAATTCAGCGTTCATGGATGAAAGAATTAATGTGCAGATGACAGAAAAAAAATATAGAGAGCATGAAATTGATACTAAGGCACCTCCCTCGTGCTTGGGGAGAAAACATCCTTTCTACTTGAGTGGGAGTTGACTTCCTAAGGCTCTCAGGAGACGGGGCATGGCTGTGCTCTCTTGCTGGAAAAAGGTGCCAAAAGCATAGCATGTAACACCAACAGATGAGCTGCTCCCGAGTGTCCCCTGGCAGGAGGCCCTGTGCTGGGGTGAATTAGACCTCAGTGTCTAGCCTCATGGCAGGGACATCAGGGTCCCTCAGAGCGAGCCTTAGTTACAGTACTAAGTGTTGTTGACAGATATTATACAGATATATTTACATTTTTCAAGCCCAAATTTGGTCCACGTGGCCCAACAAAGTGTTCCAGACGCAAATTGCTTTCTGGGGTGTGTAGCTTACAGACACTGTGTTGGCATTTCTTGGCTGAGAACTTGGGGACTATGAGCAGCTCTGGAAAGCACAGCCTGAGACAGGAGTGGGGTGGGCCTCGGACAACATGGTGCCCTGTGAGGGCAGCCCGAGTCTCTTCCTCCCACAGAAGCTTCTCCTCCACGAAGGCTCTCCAGGGGTCAGAGCAAAGCCCTCCTCCTCCATCTGGTATTACACCCCAGGCTCCTCCTTCGCTCCCTCTGCTCCCTCTCCTTGGAAATCTCACCCAAGTCCATGGTCTTAAGTATCTATCAAAGATGCCTCTAAGACGCCGTTACTGAACCTACAGACATTAAATAAATAAATAAATAAGCCATGGTGATTACCCAAATCTACACGTATCATAAAATTGGGTAGAACTATAGACACACACAATGTACATTAAACTGGGGAAGTCTGAATAAGCTCTGTGGATTGTGCCCATGTCAACTTCCTGGCTTTGATATTGGACTATATTTAGACCCGATATTACCACTGAGTGAAACTAGATGAAGGGTACGTGGGACCTAACTGTACATTTTTCACAACTTCCTGTGACTCTGTAATTAATTAAAAATTTTAAAGTTAAAAAAAAAAGCGTCCAGCCCACATTTCTGTCCTGTGCTCCAGGCTTGTACGACCAACCACCTTTCCCCAGGGCGGATTCCCCCAGCCTCCTCAAACTAGCGTGGCCGAGGGACCCCATCACCCTCCCCCACCTCACAACCTGCCTCCCACTTGCTACCCCTGGTTCCTAGAGCTCCCCCAGGAACTCCAGGCCGAAATCCAGACTCCCTGCTCAGCCTGTCCCCAGCTTCAGCCCCGGTGAGCGTTTTTAAACACAAAAGCCATCCTATCATTTTGCCTTCGGGGTGCAGATCATGCTCAGGTACTGCTTTAAAGTCTGGTTATGTGGTAGACGTAGAGAATTCTTCTAGGTAATGACAAAACTCTCTCCTTGACCTAACTTGAGTCAGGCTCCACTAAGCGCCTAGGCCTGGACCTCGGTGTCCATCCCCATCAGGTCTGCATTGCCCGGTGGTAGCAAGAATCCTATGAAGTCAGTTTAGAAAGAACCCCCACCCTCTGATCACCCTCTATACCTAATCAAATTCCTCATCCTGCCCCCCAGCCCCAGGTGAGGTCTGAGCCCCCTGGCCTGCCTCCAGCAAGAATCCTGCCGGGTCAGTTTAACCAGAATCTCCTCCCCGTGATGTTTCCTCTCAGCAATTTTCTGTCCTCTGACACCCCCCCACACACTCCTTGCTATAAATGCCCTCTCGTCCACGCTGCTCTCAGAATTGAGCCTGGTTCTATCCTGCGCTCTCCTTTCTCCTATTGCCGTGGTTCCTGATTATCGTCACCACTTTGGCTATTTTCCAGCTCTGGTTCTCTCGGACAGTAGCGGAAGCAAAATCCACTTCTTTCATTGAAACTTTGTATTAACAAGGCTTCAGGAGCAGAGGGCAGGTACAAAGGGCTGGTGAGAGTCAAGACGTCTGACTTACGACTGACAGACAAGCTGTGGTACAGTCGCGTCTAATCAGTCAGACCAGGAACTTCAGAAAGAGCCTCAACGTCAACTCTCCGGATCCACGGTCCGCGGGATGTGAGCCTTGAACAAGTCACCGCCTCGCTCTGTGTTTGCTTTCTCTTCTGTAAAATGGACATAATGGTGCCTGGAAGTCATGCTCCACAGCCTAAAGGAGACGACGGACACCGTATAATGCAGGGTGCGTGTTCCATCCCTGGGGTCCTGGACCCCCAGCCCTCACCCGTTCAGGTCTCGCTCCTGCCTGGGCACCTCCTGCCTCCCCCTGCAGCTGCCACTCCCCAGCAACCATTCCCCAGCTTGGCTCTGTTTTCTGCAATCTGGGATTTTTCTTAACTTGTGGTCCCTTCAGTTTCCCAGCGGTCAGATGATGGGACAGAGGTGCTTAGACTTTGGAGACAGATGGTTTGAATCCCAGCTGCACCACCACTGGGATCCGTGTGGCAACTGACAGGTCATTCAAGCCTCCATGTTTTCCTACATAAAAGGGGTCTAACCATACCCACCCACGAGATTGTTGGTAAGAAAGTGAGGAGACCCACCTGGATGGAGCAGAAGAAATGTTCTAGTTCAGTATGTGAACTCCAAGTCTGCCTGCCTGTGAATCCTGGCTCTGCCATCATCTGTGTGACCTTAGACAGGCTATATAGCCCTTCATGCCTCAGTTTTCTCATCCATAAAATGGGTGCAATTATACCCTGACATAACAACTGTGACTTGAGTTCATTTTTGTAAAGTGCTTAGCACAGCACCTAGCACGTAGTGAGCACTCTGTAAACGTTTTGACAATAACACAAGCAGTTGTTGTGGTCGTTTCAGGAAGCAGGGCAGAGACTGAATGGGAGCGGCTGGAGAAAGCTGAACTGTGGCCAGCACGAGGGATGGATTGGCACAGGGCAAGTGTGGGGACCGGTGCCAGGTGGGAGGTGACAAGGCCAGTGAAGGTGGCGGTGCTGGTCTGGTGGTTCTCAGGGCCACTCCAGAGGGCAAGAGGGCAGGGAATTCTACCTTCCTGTCCCGGATCAGGAAACAGGCTCAGAAAGGAGAGGAGACTTCTAGTGGTGAAGTCAAGCCCAGAGCCCTCTTTTTTTTTTTTTTTTTGTGAGGAAGATCAGCCCTGAGCTAACATCCATGCCAATCCTCCTCTTTTTGCTGAGGAAGACCGGCTGTGAGCTAACATCTATTGCCAATCCTCCTCCTTTTTTTTCCCCTTTTTCTCCCCAAAGCCCCAGTAGATAGTTGTATGTCGTAGTTGTACATCCTTTTAGTTGCTGTATGTGGGATGCGGCCTCAGCATGGCTGGAGAAGCGGTGCATGGGTGCGCGCCCGGGATCCAGACCGGGCCGCCAGTAGCGGAGCGTGCGCACTTAACCACTAAGCCACGGGGCCGGCCCCCAGAGCCCTCTTAAACCTGAGATGGGTGCTCTCGCCACTTCCCATCTTCCTCCCCAGCAGAAGGGCAGACAGCTGGGCAGAAACAGAGAGCATTTCCAGACTTCAAGCCCCCAGAGCTGGAAGAGCCACGTCCAGAGTCAGGAGGAAGAAGGGTTGAGTTTGCTTTGTAACCTGATAAACCTTCAAGTACTGGCCCATCCAGACCCTGCTGAGACTCCTTTACTCCAAGGCCCTCCTGTGTCCCACCTCCCCTCCCCCTCCTCTCCCACCTCCCCTCTCCCTGCTGTCCCACCTCCGCTCCCCCTCCTCTCCCACCTCCCCTCCCCTCCTGTCCCACCTCCACTCCCCTCCTGTCCCACCTCCCCCCCTCCTGCTGTCCCACCTCCCTCCCCCTCCTCTCCCACCTCCGCTCCCCCTGCTGTCCCACCTCTGCTCCCCCTCCTCCCACCTCCCCTCCCCCTCCTCTCCCACCTCCCCTCCCCTACTGTCCCACCTCCCCTCCCAATGCTGTCCCACCTCCCCTCCCCTCCTGTCCCACCTCCCCTCCCCTCCTGTCCCACCTCCCCTCCCCTCCTGTCCCACCTCCCCTCCCCCTGCTGTCCCACCTCCCTCCCCCTCCTCTCCCACCTCCGCTCCCCCTGCTGTCCCACCTCCCCTCCCCTACTGTCCCACCTCCCCTCCCAATGCTGTCCCACCTCCCCTCCCCTCCTGTCCCACCTCCCCTCCCCCTGCTGTCCCACCTCTGCTCCCCCTCCTCTCCCATCTCCGCTCTCCCTCCGCTCCCCCTCCTCTCTCACCTCCCCTCCCCCTGCTCTCTCACCTCCCCCCTCCTCTCCCACCTCCCCTCCCCTACTGTTCCACCTCCCCTCCCCTCCTGTCCCACCTCCCCTGCTCTCCCCCAGCCTCCCCCGCCCCTCCTGTCCCACCTCCCCTCCCCCTGCTGTGCCACCTCCCCAGCCCTCCTGTCCCACCTCCCCTGCTCTCCCCCAGCCTCCCCTGTGCTCACTGCCTCTGTTCCCTTAACTCCAAGTCACCCCTCAGCTCCAGCATCTGGTTCTGCGCACCCCCCCCCCACCCCGCTCCTCCTCACTGGGGGTCCTAAAATCAAAGGATCGTCCTCGTCCTCACCCAGCCTGGCGTCCTAGCAGCCCTGGTGTTGTGTGTTCTCTCTGGAGACTCCTCCTGGGCTCCGTGCAGGATTCTCCCCCCACACATGTTGTCTTGGTCTCCTTTGTGGGCTCCTCTTTGGCTGTGCCTTCCTAAATGTTGGTGGCTGAGGGTTCTGCCTTTGGTCCTTTCCCCACTCCATCGACTCTCACTGGACAGCTTCATCCTCACCCCACGCCATGACAATGCTCCCGGGCCCAGAGGGAGGGGGGCGTCCCAATCTCTAGGTCCTCCCCATCTGGTCTACCTGGCAGACAAGTTCAGGTTCATCCACTGAGCCTCAGCTCCCCCGTTGCCTCTCTGGGGGCCTTCTGACCTTTCCGGGCAGCTGGTTGCTCCCTCCCCCATGGTCTCTTACTTTACTAAAATGAGCGGGCTCCACGTTGGTCTCTGCGATCACGGGGGGAACGCACGAAAGGCAGGGAGCCCATCTCTCTCATTTCTGTCTCCCCAGCCCCTGGCGGGCCCTGGCACACAGAGGTGGTCAGTAAGTGTTCAGTAATAACACAGCGTCCCGGAGCACCTTAACTATGCACAGGCATTGCACGGAGCTCTCTACAGGCATTACTGCAGTGTTACAGCCCTGCCTGGTTGGCACTTTACTATGCTCCTTTTGAAGGTGAAGAAACTTGAGACTTAAAGAAATTAGGTGAGGGGTTCAAGACTACACAGCCAGCGAACAGCATCCAATGAATAAACCAAAGCATGAACGAATGCTTCCAACGAGAAGTTCCTGCCAAGCAGAGCTACTGCCCAGGGCACAAAGTGAGTGTAAAATTACTATTCTCCACGCACGCCAATGCCTACAATTCATGTGACTCAGGAGCCTAGGAGCTGAGCTGATATCTAGGGCATCCCACGCGTTTCTGCTGCGTACACCCCAGACCAGCCGGCTGTTAAGGATGTGAGTGTGCAGAGGAGCTGCACCTGCTGGGAACGGCGGCCCCTACGCAGCCCTGAGGGCAGCACTCACAGTGAAGGAGAGCTGGGGGTCAGGGGCTGACTCAGGCTCCAGCCACCAGCCAGGGCGGGGAATCCTGGGGACACCCCGCCCACCTTGTCTGCTGCTCCTGCAGCTCTGCTAATGACTTAACTGGGAAATTAGAGGGGTTCCCCGGTTGTTTGTTGCTTGTTGTTGTAACTGTCTGAGAAATTATGGAGCTAAGTCCCTCCTCGGCAGAGCAGCCTGGGTCGGGTTCTGCCTGTAAAGAGTGGGTGATACCAATAAAGCACAGCCCCCAGGGAAACTTGCCCATCTCTGGGGCAGCCCTCCGGACATCAGGGGGGACCTGGTGACAGCTCAGCCGCTCTGGGCTCCATGAGGGCCTGGCCAGGGCCAACCGCCTCCTACCTCCCCCAGTAGTACAACCCCATTGGTGGGCAACCCCCGGCAGGAGGAGGAGGAAGATTCGACTTGGGTTGACCAGTGCTTCAGGGGTCATAAACTTGACCTCTCTCTGGGTCCCAGAGGGAATAAATAAAATCCCAGTGGCCAGCGATCGTTCTAATCCTGGTTTCCTACCCACAGATTGTGTGATTGAGAGCATCTTAAACTCCCTGTGCCCGCTCTTCTCGTCTGTGTAATGGGAACAGCAGCACCTACTTCATGGTGGCTGCTGTGGGATTAAATGCATAACGCGCGTTAAGAGCCTGGAACATGGCTGACGTGTGGAAGTGCGCAGTGAAGGGAAACCGTGACTACGCTAACAGCCAGTTCAGGGCGTTTGGGTGAGGAAAGGTGCCAGCTCACTGACGGAGGGGAACTCGCGTTTGTCTGTTCAGCAGATGCTTATCGAGTGCCCAGGGGTCTGGCAATGCTCAAGGTTGTGCCAAAAATGGCCCTGCTCTCATGGAGCTTATGCTCCAGAGTGGAAATTAGATATGGGACAGGGGGGTGACTCCAACAAAAGTACAATTACAAACTGTGGCGATGCGTGCTCTGAAGGAGAGGAGCCCAGGCCTAAGTGAGGGCCTGGCCAGGCTCCATGAGGAGTGGGGTTGGGCTGGGCTGGCCTCTCATTTCCCAGATGCCACTCCAGGCACGTCCATGTTCATTACTTCCTGGAACCATCTCAGCAGTCCTCTGAGCTGGGTCTGTTTGAAACCTATTTTACAGCTAAAGAAATAGTGGCTCAGAGAGGTTGAGCAACTTGCCCAGAATCACACAGCCAGTTGGGGATACATTTAGGAGGGTCAGTTCCAAGCCCATGAGGATGGAACTCATTCCACACCTTTCCATCACACCTCACTGTGCTGACCACAAGTATGTGAGCTCTGGGAAGGCCATCAGCCTCGTCCCCCAGAGGAAACAGAGTCCAATGGCCGCGGAGGCAAACTGCTTTTCTGTCCCCAGCAGCTGACCCTGGGTGTGGCTCTGGTAGCCCTGGGAGGGGCCCTAGGGAGGGCCGAGTCCAGGTCCAGAGAAGAGCCAGCAATGGGCTCTGTCACTCAGCCTAGGGAAGGATGTCCCTTCATGTCTTCTGGCTAAAAGGAAGGCAGCTGGAAAAGAAAAAAAGTCGGCAGCTCACGGTGGACCACCTCCGCCCCAGTACTGTCTGGAAGAAAGATGTAGAAACCGAGGGGGGTATACTGCGGAGATAAAATTACACTTCACAGCAGGTTTGAGGGCATGATATTCAGAACTGAGAGAATATTCTACCATAAATGGCTGCCTTTGGGCCATTTTTCATCCACTATTGGTGCATTGAATATCAAGGGCAGTGACCAGGTGCCAAGTACTGTGCCAGGCCCTAGGGGATAGTTCTGGGGCGCTCCCTGCCCCTGAGGCTCCCCAAGGCTGGGGAGAAGAAGACAGAAGGAAAGGCTCTTCTTGAACAGCATCCCTGTCCTAAAGGTCTGATCAGAACACAGGCGGGTGTCTAATGACTTATGGCTCCACTGCCTTAACTCGCTTCAGTAAACAAGAACATTCTTTTAGCCAAGTTTTACTGAGCAGTATAGTGTGTCTTCTTTCCTGGCACGATCAGAACCTCAAACAAGTCAGTATGAATCTGGCTTCTCCTTTACAAGGGGAGGGCAAGTTAACAACAGACTATGTGGAATACCTCTCGCAGATGGCCTGACCCCCGCTTTTCCCTTTTCAACTCAAGCCCCAAGATGCAGTGATTACAAGCAGACCTTTAATGAAGCCCCTGTGCATTCTGCTCTGCAGCAGCATTTATGTACATCACCTAATTTAATCCTGTAGGGTGGAATCATTACGTCCGCCTAGAGAAGAGGAGCCTGGAGATGCTGGATGCCCTTATCTAAGGGCACCTGGGAGTCAGATGGAGGATTCTTCTGGCCCCGAAGCCCGGGCTCCCTTCGCAGGCACCTCCAGGGACAGCTGCTCCATCCCTCCTGCAGGGGCTTTTGCAATTTTATGACTCCATCAGCGCTAAGAGTGTGTTTTAATGAATGGGCTTTCAACAGCAATTCATCAATTAGTTAAAAATTGCATCTGATCGATTTTCCCCTGAGGTTTGGCTCCAACCACTTCTCAGGAAAACCCCAGCTGTGTTCTCCACGCGTATCAGTCTCCATCTCGCTGGCTCTTGTCATGTCTATGGTCAGAGTGAGATAAATCTATTTAAGGCTAGGGAGAAGAGATGACTCTCACTTTGTTAAATCATGCTCCTTTGGTAGGTCATTTTTTTTAAATCTACTAGTTAAATGTTTTAAAATTTGAAAATAAAACAATTTCATTCAAATAGGCTCTAATTATGCAATGCCTTGTATAAAGAGTGAGAGGTGGGGACATACGGAATTCTAGACATGATGGATCAGACATGGGACACAAATGACAGGGCAGAAGTAACTCAGCAGGCGGAGTGCCAGCCGGAACCCCGAGGCTCATGGGGAGCCAGCAGCTTGTTCGATGCCCAGCCCAGTAAAGTGGTCACTGGGGCACCAGTGGGCCTCCACTGGGAAGTTAACCCAGTCCTGAGCATTGAGTCCTTTCTTCCTCCTGGGCTATTGTTGGCTACTGTATTCTCTTCTGGGCTCGTATCTTGTGACAGGAACTGAGAAAGGCCAACCCAATAGCTGTTCTCCCTTTGTTCCTTTTTAACTAAACCCAGGTTCAATTTAGGGAAGCAATGCGTCTTGCTAAAAAACTAAGTTTCCCAGTCACTCTGCAGTGTGCGATCCTGTGACACAGTTCTGTTGAAAGAGATTCAGTGGAAGACGTTGGGTGAGGCTTCTAGGAAAGTCCCTTCCGCCTTTTAACCTTCCCTTCTGTCTTCCTGGAACAGCGACATGATGACTGGAGCTCCAGGAGCCATCTTGTGACCACAGGGCAACAAACCCCTGCCAAAGAAGGCTGTAAGGAGGGTCTCCGAGGAGCTGCCGTGTCAGTTTTGGACTGCCTTCCACTGGACTTCTTTTGCACAAGAGAAACATACATCCTTATCTTCTTTAAGCTGGTTTATTTGTGTTATCTGTTAAATGCAGCCAAATTCAGTCTCAAGAAGCTGAGAAGTAGCCATACTACTTTAAGGAGGTGTCAGGATCACAGCATCTTAAATAGGAAAAGGCTCTTAGAAAGCACTTTTTCAACCTCTTCTTGTTACATACACGGAAATCGAGGCTTGTAAAGAGGAACATAGGTACCTAAGTTCACAGTGATCGCTCACGTCCCCCTGGGGCCTCATCCCAGAGCTCTTTCTGTGTAGCTGTGAGCTCTGCTCTAGAGCCCCTCACCACACCTCCTTCTACCTCACTTTCTGCCCACAGAGGTTGGCCTGGTCTCCGCAGTCCTCTGGCTTCTGTTTTGGCAGCCCAGGTAGGAGGTTGGAGGGAGGGAGGGAGGGAGATCAGGGACTTTATTCCATGGGGGTCACTGCGTGCTGGCTGTGTCTCCTTTCCTGGTGGCCCTCTTCACACAACTCTCGCTTCCTGAGCTCTGGTAACTCCCCTCTGTAGGCCTGCTGGCACCAGCCCTGGGGTCTGCAAAGTCCCTGTCATCTTGCTGCCTCTGCTCACTTGGTGTCCTTTGTGAACAGCATTTGAATAAGCTCTCCTCACAATATCGCTTGGTCCCCCAGCTAGCTGACCAGGGGGCCACTCCCTCAACTGCACCCCTCCTCAGTTGCCTAATGCCTCTTCACGGAGTCATCAGTAGGACTAAGAAATAACCCACTAAACACCTAGCCCTGTGCCCGATGTGGAATAACATCTCCATGACTTTTAGCTCCTTGAGGCCCGCTGAGGCTGGGCTCCCATTCAGCCCTCAGCACTGTGAGGACTGAGTGGTAAGGCGGTGACAGCTCCTCCTCCTTGGGGAGAATTCCCCATAGCAGGAATGAAAGCTTTGTCTTGGAGTTTGCAGAATCGCCATGGAGGGGATGATCACAGCCCAGATGTTGTACCTCAGTCCTGGACCATCCTCCATAACTGGCTGTCCCATTGATTTCTTTGGTGACCAACCAGCTGCTGTGGGTAGTTTCCATCATGTCTCCTTCCCTCCCACCTCACAGGTAGGGCTGGGATCCTGAAAAGGCATCTCTACGTTGATGGGAGTCCTGGGACGCTCCCCCAGGTGTACTGGAGCCAGCAGGCAGTGCCTCGTAAGAGCCAAGCATGCGTGTCTCTTCCCGGTTCCATGGTCAGTGAGATGGTAGCTGGAAATCGGCCGTGGTGGCAGCATTTACAGCACAGAAATGGAGTACACTTCACACCAGGGCTTTTTCCCGGGGGAGCTGGTTTTCAAACACTGGCCAGCACCTCACTAGATACTCCTCTCCAAAGATCACCAACATGACCACAAATGGTCTCTGGAAACTGCTCAGGTAGCAGTTTCCAACTTGGATGTGTACCAGAATCACCATGGAGCTAGTTGAAGACGGCATCCTAGATCCTACCCTAGTGGGTGTGCATCAGCACCCTCCGTCCACATGCCGCAGGCAGGGACAAAAACGGGGAGCACTCTCACCATGTGCCAGTCCCACTGATGAAACCTTTGTGCTCTTACTGATAAAATCAGCCACCTCCTTCCAGGATACACAGCAAAAAAATGCTCCTCTTGGGGTTCATCTCAGTGGAGAGAGTAAGTGTCATTTTGTTTGGTTTTGAGCGATCTTGGAAAACGTGAAGTCAGTTGTTTTGTGTACTGGCCCAGACTCAAAACTTATCACAACCAAAGCCCTGGAGGAGCAAAGATAAATCAGGATGGGTGGATGGATGGGTGGATGGATGGATGGATGGATGGACGGATGGAAGTCCTGGTGCCTTCACAGGAGTGATACAGCATCACCATATCCTCCACCTGTTAGGAAGAGGAGACGTGCCTAGGGAAATTCTTAGCTCAAGCTATCAAAGCTAGACAAGCTGAACTAGATTTTTCTGAAAAGGCAGAACAGATAGAAGTGGAGTCAGCATTTTCCTGGACTGGGCATGTGAGGCCAGGGGCTGGCTGGAAACTAAGGAGCAGCAGAGCAGGGTGTTGCCAGGTCAAAGCAGATGGGACGTTATCAAAGATCCCTCTGGTGTCTCTAGAGAAGGAAACAGATCTTCCAGAGATCTGAAGGCAGGGGGCAAGAGAAGAAACTAGAGTCGGTGCCCAGAAGTCAAAGTGACACAAGGCAAGATACGAAGAGCAAGTGGAGATGAACAGGGATGTCCCGGGTCCCTCTGCATGGTCCTGGCACACCACCGGAGCTCTGGGACCATCACTGAAAACACTTGTCTCGGCTAGGTAGGACTGGGCAGGAAGGTATCACTAAGCACTTCCTGTTCTATTTTCTCTTAGTTGTTCTTGACTCTCTAGTGATGCAGGTTTCCTGCTTCCTGCACCAACTCCGCAAGATCTATCCATTCATTTATTCCCACCCACTTTCTTTTGAAACTTCTTGGGAAGCTAGGGACATGAGAGAGGAGGGACAGATGCTGTACTCTCTGCAGGACTTTCCTGGAGTGGCTGGAATGGGGGGGTGACTCCTGGCCCAGCTCCCCAGTAAATATTTGTCAGCCCAGCCTCTAACCCTTGCTGCCCAGCTGGCCCTCCCTAACATCATGCAGCCCCCACAAAGGCCAGCCATCTCAGCTGCCCACCACCCTTCTGCTCATGTGCCAGCCTCTAACACCTTCTCTCTGACCTCAGGCTTCTTCTCTGACTCCTCATCAGCTCCGGATCTTCTTTGTACTCCTGGTTCTCCCACCCCAGCAGCCCACTCCAGGCTTCCTTTGTCACACTCGCCTCCACTGTGCCTCCACTCAGGTAGCCAAACATGAACATCAGCTCTGCATAGCCCACGTTCACGTGGGGCTCGGAAGGTGTTCAGAATTAAAAATTCTTAGGAATCGTAGGTAAGCTTAAAAATAACCAAAAACTCAGCATGTGAGTAAGCGATTCCAGCTAATAGCCCTTGTAGTTAGAAAATCAATTTTAATCAGGGATTTAATAACATTCTAATAATAAATATGATTTATTTGGGGCTAGATTATAGAGATTATCTTAAAATTTTGGTATGTCAAGAATTGTTTCTTATGTGCTCAAGTGCTTGTAACCCCACATAATATTATGTTGCCATGGCCCATTCATCCAGGGAACAATTAGCCAACAATAAAAGAGTCTATGATTGAAAGTCAGAATGAATGGCATTGCTCCCAACATGATATGGGGCTAGACAGAGACAGAAAACAGTACATATCAAGAACCCAAACAGCTAACATGTACTGAGCAGGGATCAGACCCCCTCTGTGAGCAGAGAGGGGAAGAGCTGGGAAGGGATCTGAGGAAAGCAGGTCCAAGACCAGAACATCTAGAATTGATTCTTCTGAGGTTTCACAGGGGAATTTGAGGCTGAGGTGGGCTGAGAGTCTTGCTCAAATTAGTAACAGAAATGAACTAGAACCCAGCTTTCCTGAGTCCCAGCCCTATACCCTGGCATGATTCCTAGCTGAGCAGACAGCTCCTACCTGCTTTTGGTTTGGGTTCAAACAGCTATTTCTCCCATGGCCCCAGGGGTCAGCTGCACCTGTGGCATTTGAAGATTGGGGGGGATGTTGGGGATGAGAGTAGAGCATGGTGGACTCATGGCCCTCACTCGCTGACTCATGAAGAGCACACACCTGCCTCCCATCCTAAGGGCACTGGATGGCAGAGAAAGAGAAAAGGAGCTTAAGTGCCTTTTGCTCTGAGAATTCCACATACCATTTGAGATAATGTGTGAAACCTGAGGCTTGTAAAACCAGGGCGGGAACTCGGCTTGTCACTGTGCACTCTGTCTTGGTTTGCTTGTGGCCAACAGACTGATATTGGGAAAATAGAATTCTAGAAAGTGAGGGTTGGAAGGCTGGAGCAAGGTCTTGAAGCTAGTGTCCTCATTTACACATAGAGAATCTGAGACCCAGAGAGATTTGCCCAAAGCCACAGGCTGAGTTAATGGTGATTCCATTCATCTTGACATCTGCAGGAGCAGCTCTCTCTCTCCAGGTGACTCACTGCCCAGGGGCCATGAATCAAGAAACGGGGAGAGTCAGCCAGGAAAAGGGCCCAGCCTCTACCACGCTTCCTTGGTGGCCTGTTCCATCAGAGGTATGACCTTTTGTAGCCCCACTGGACACAGCAGGCAATGGGTAAGAAGGTGTTGATCAATAGCCAGAGCCAAGCGCTGGATCGTGAGTCAGGAGGCCCAGTTCTCCTATGGCTCTGCTGCTCACAGAACAAAGCCCTGTGTCCTTAGTACTTAGTGAACCTTAAGGTCCCTTCCGGCTCTAGGATTTAATGAAGTCTATCAGTGACTCGCTGTTCTGCCTGTGTCATTTTATCAACAATGTCTGTTTGTAGAACAAGATCCTTTCATCTCAGGACTGTGCACTCAGCTCTGTCCACTTGACCTTTCTGTCAATATTCAGCACAGCAATAAAGCAGCGCCTTCCAGTCTGGGTCCCCAAACACATCATTAGCTGGGAGGACACTGGAAGCACTGCATTCTTCGGGCTGTGCTGTCAACTTTGACTTCAAAGGTACAAGGGCATGTGACACTTAGAGTGGTTCCCTGTGAGCTGACCAACATTTGAAAAATCTAAAGAGATCACTTGGATGACTCTTACAATACTGCATGAAATATGCCTTTCATATGTAATCTAAAGCTATTCACTTTTCCATGATAGGCAGTTAAATAGAAATTCTGAGCATTCTCTTTACAATAAGGCATTTTTCTTGAGCTGATTTTTGTCTAGAAATATCAAGGTACTTTACAGCCCAAGACCACGATCTAAACGTTTGGATAGAAATCAAGGGTTTCATTTTAATTTTGCCCCAAAGTTTGCCCCTTGGCTACCTATTCCCATTATAAAGCTGAGATTCAGCTCACGGATCATGAAAAACAGGTGATGGGTTAGGGCACACAAAGTATTTTGAAAATACGTGCTGTTATTAGCATCTTGGCCAATAGTAGTAAAATGTTAGTCATTCAAACAGCCAAATTCAGATGTACTATAGCCTCTTCCCAGCCCAAAGCACCAGACATCTCCACTCAGCATATGAGTTATTTCATGTAGGCCCTAGAGTAGTTGTTGTAATACATTTATTGACATGATAGTGTGACCTACTCGTGGTGGGCATCAAATGGTTACAAGCAAAAGTGTGAAGAATGCATTTTCCTGACCTCTGATAGGGTGTGGCCTCCTTAGAAGAGAAGAAACAGGACCACCGTGGAAATGGGTTTGTTCCGTTTCCAGGGAAAATTCTCTTCCTGATGCTATCAGAAGCCAGTCCCTTTCTGACAACTCACAAGGTTTCCTAATGGCTAGATAAATAGCCCCTCCTGCAGGCAGTGAGACAAGAACTAGAGTGAGTGGCTGAGAAAACCTGTAAGGACAACCAAGGTGATGCGGCCCAGATGCCCAAGGCAGCAGCTGGGGAGGAGGCCAGGGGGAGCCCGAGGAGCAGGAGAGCTGGTGCAGAGTGAACCAAGGACAGATGCGGGACGTGGGACAGAGGAGCTACAGAGCTATGCCACAAGGTTGAACCACAGGGCAGCAGACTCAAGTCAAAGGAGCTGGGCATGCGTTCCTGGGATAGTCCTCGGACAGACTTTCTAGACCAGAAAGGTGGGTGCACACACCCTGGGCAGCACTTCTCAACTGGGGTTTCAAAGAATTAAACCCTAATGCCTTAAGGCATCCATTGGATGCAATACATTGTATGAGTGTATATACTGTATGAAATATATACAGATATACATGCATACATATGGCATCCATTGTATGTAATACATACAGACATGCTTGCATACATATGGCATCCATTGCATATAGTACATTCAGACATAGATACAGAGAATCTCATGGAGCAGGTTTACTGGAGAATACCCTGAGGATCAACTCTTCATAAAGGAATGAAGGAAGCAGGAGAGAAAATGGCAGAGGGAAAAGTCCAACTTTGCTGTAGGATGTAGTCACAACAAAGACTTCAGTCAGTCTCATGACCCTATGGGGAGCCCTAAGACTGGGATGATCCTTCAGAATTATCTGGCCTTGAGAAAAGGGGACCAAGGGTGTGTATCCCCTTCATTAACCAACCACTGGATGGGGTCTGCCCCTGGGGAGGGTGTATCCTTGGGTAAGAAGGTTTTCTTTGACTCTGGGCAATATCTGAAGGATTCAGCTGAGAATGGTCAGCCACCAACACTCCCAGCAGCTGGGGGAATGAATGCCTCAGCCCTGAAGGGGCATCCAGGCACCTGGGCACCTGGAGCCTCTTGACATGCAGACAGAATGGGTCCACAGCCAGTGGAAGTTCAAAGCCTTCCCAAGACTTACATGAAGTCCGGGGGGCTTATATTCTTTTGGCCTCCTTTGTCCCCTGGGATTCTGCTTTTTCAATCCAAAAGTAAAATTCAGCCTTAGGTTTTAAGTGACACAAACCCCTCACTCATACCATCATTCTTAGGTCTCGTAGACGTTCTTGAAGATTTCAGGAAGAGCTTGCAGAGGACCTTCATGTCCTCCAGTCACAGCCTCTCCCCTTCTCTCTGGAGTCCTCCTGTCTTAATTCTCTTACTGCTCTTTGCTCTTACAACTTTCTCCCCACCTTGCAGAAGCTAAAAAATACTTGTGCAGACTTCCACTCCCAATCGAGATGGAATCAGATTTACCTTCCACCTGAAACAACTTAAAAACAAGACAGAATAATAAAAAAAATGACACTCAAGACATTGGACATCAGGTAACAGAGGACAGTGATTCCTGAGAGATTGGAAACAACTGAGGTGAGCCCTACAATGACTCCAGCTTAGTCAGTAGAGAAAGTTTCCAAGCTATGGCAACAGGAGGGGAGCCCAGGCAGAGCCCAGCCATCTCTGTGACTTGAGGACAAGAGCTGGAAGTCTGGGGAAGCCAAGGTGGCTAGAGTTGCAGGGGAGAGTACTAGAAGGGAGGGAGAGAGAGAGAGAGAGGGAGAAAGAGAGTGAATACTCTGGAGATCTGTGGACGGTCCCCCTTGATGAGCAAGTGCTAATCAGCACATGTTTATGAGGAAAATATCTAAGGTTAAGCCAAGGGTCACTCAAAAGGATAAGAGGGAACAGTGCGGGTCCTTACACAGGGCGAGGAATAGTGCCATCCCAACAGCCAGAGTGGAAACCTCATAATTCTAGGATTATCAGTTAGGGGCATGCCTTAGTACTGGGAAAATTAACTCTCGATTAAATGTAGCTCTGGTCCCACCTAACAATTCTCAAAAGCAAAACTTGAAAGGATTAAACTGTTTCTAAGTTTCTCAACCATGTTCCAGAACAAAGCCCAAGAATATTTGTAAGAATACAAAAATATCCAGCACCAAACAAAGTGTAATTATAATAGCTGGTTTTCTATCAAAAATTACCAGTCAAGCAAAGAAGTATGAAAATATAACCCGTAATGAGGAGAAAGATCATTCAATTGAAACTAACCCAGAAATGACACACATGATAGAATTAGTAGACAAGAACATTAAAACAGTTATTATGACTATATTCTATACGTTCAAGAAGCTATAGAAATATTAAATAGAGACACTGAAGATATAAAAAAAGATTCAAATTGAAATTCTACAGATGAAGGTCTCAAGTCAGTGACTTCAGCTTTCACCTTAAGAAAACAGAAAAAGGAGCAAATTAAACCCCAAGAAAAAGAAAGGAAATATTAAGAACAGAGTAGAAATCAAATCAATTAGAAAGAGAGAGAAAGAGAAAGAGGAGAAACCAAAAGCTAGTTCTTTGAGAACATCAATAAAATTGATAAACTTCTAACCAGACTGATCAGGAAAAAGAAGACACAAATTACCAATATCAGGGATGAGAGAGTAGACTTCACTACATATTCTACAGATATCAAAAGGATAATACGAGAATACTACAAATAACTTTACGCCTATAAATTTGACAATTTAGATGAAAAGACAAATTCCTTGAAAGACATAAACAACCAAAGCTACAGAGAATTCAAGAGGAATAGCCTATATTTATTTAAAAATTAAATTTGTAGTTAAAACCCTATCCACAAAGAAACCTCCAGATCCACACAGCCTCACTGGGAAATTCTACCAAACATTTAAGTTAGAAATAATAACAATTTTATGCAAACTTTTACAAAATTTTAACAAATCAAATCCAACAATATATAAAAAGGATAATATATCATGACCAACTGAAGTTTATCCCAGGAATGCAAGGTTGATTTAATATTTAAAAATCTATTAACGTAATTCACCATATCAACAAACTAAAATAGAAAACAATCTATCTCAATAGATGCAAAAAAAACACATTTGAAAAAATCCATTTGGAGAGAAGGACAATATCAGCAAACTAGAAACAGAAGGGAACTTCTTCAACGTGATAAAGGGAATCTACGAAAAAACAAACAAACCAAAAAAACCCAAAACCTACATGATAATATCATGTTTAATATTAAAAGATTGAGTGCTTTCCCTTTAAGATCAAGAACAAGGCAAGGATGTCCACTCTTAGCGCTTCTATTCTACATTGTACTGGAGGTGCTAGCTTATGCAATAGGCAAGGAAAAAAATAAAATAAAGACGTAAAATTATCTTTATTCACAGAAAACACAATTGTCTACATAGAAAATCTTTTAGAATCTACAAAAAAGCTACTAGAACTAATAAGTTGAGGTTAGCAAGGTTTCAGGATATAAGATAAATATACAAAAATCTGTTGTATTTGTATTATCAGCAATGAGAAATCAGAAATTGAAAAATTTTAAAACCTCATTAACACCTAAAATATGAAATATTTAAGGATTAACATGACAAAAGATGAGACCTGCACACTTCAGACTACAAAATATTGCTAAAATTAAAGAAGTTCTAAATAAATAAAGGGTTAGGGTTATTCTTTGTTCATGGATCAAAAGACTCAATATTGTTAAAATGTCAGTTCTCCCCAAATTGATCTATAGATTCAATGTGGTTCCAATCCAGATCATAGCAGATCCTTTTGTAGAAATTAACAAGTTGATTCATAATTCACATGGAAATGCTAAGGACCTAGAATAGCCAAAACAACTCGGAAAAAAAACAACAAAGGAGAAAGACTCACATTACTTGACTAATAAGCTGTTAAGATATTAAAAATTGTTCCTTACTAGTACCTAGTAGAGAATGCAAATAGATATCAAATAAAACACTGACTAAATGAAAAACAACATGCAAACATCAGAGAAGTTCATAAGAACGAAAATCAACAAATCTGGAATAACAATAGTTTTCATTAAGGGAGACTGTTCCAGCATTTGATGTTGTATTAGTTTCCTGGGGCTGCAGTAAAAATAATATCACAAACTGGGTGGTTTAAACTACAGAAATTTATTGTCTCACAATTCTGGAGGCCAGAAGTCCAAGATCCAGGTGTCAGCCGAGTTGGTTCCTCCTGAGGGCTGTGAGGGAGAATCTGTTCCAGCCCTTCTCCTTGGCTTGTAGATGGCCGTCTCCTCCCTGCATCTTCACATCATCTTCCCTCTGTGCATGTCTGTCTCTGTGTCCAAATTTCCCCCATATCCAATATGATACCAGTCATATTGGGTTAGGGCCTACCTTAATGACCTCATTTTAATTTGACTACCTCTGTAAAAACTAACTCTGAATAAGGTCACGTTCTGAGGTACTGGGGCTTAGGACTCCAACAGAGTTTTTCTTGCAGGGGGACACAATTCAAACCATAACAGGTGTTAAATGAAGTTATAGGCCCCAGCATAGGGGCCTATGCAGTGAAAAGAGCAGTGGACTGGAAGCTACAAAACCTAGATTCTAGTTTTAGCTCAGCACTGTTTTAGCAAGCCACTGATAGGAGTAAACTAGAAGATAGAAGGCAAATAGGTTTCACATTTCATGCCATATGTATTCATTGGTAGTTGTCTCTGGATTGCTGTGTCGAGAAGGATTCCGAGGCCACATTTGGGCCCCACAAATATGCTCTGATTGAGTTGAAGGAGGTTTGGGCCAGAGCAGGAAGTGGCATGGAACAAGATGCTGTGGACTTGCCATCTCTGAATTGGATGCTCTCTAAGTTCCTGATCAGTAGATTGAAGCTACTCAAGAATACTTAGTGATTAATTTTAAAAGATATCAATTTAAGTGCTATTATCGATATTGAACATCAACTGAACATCCACTGAGTAGACTTCTGCAGGATCACTTTTTCCTGTAGCCAATGGCAGAGACATTAAGGGAAAGGAGAGGACCCAGACCCCAAGATCTAGGACATCTATATAGGACAGCAGATGCCATATTACGTAAGCCCAGTTGGTTCAAATGGTCTAGACCAGGGTTTCTCTACCTCAGCACTATTGACACTTTTTCCTGTGGGGGCCTGTTCTGTGCATTGTAGCACCCTGGCCTCTCCCCACTAGATGCCAGTAGCACCTTCTCCCAATGTGACATCCAAAAATGTTTCTAGACATCAGCAAATCGCTCCAGTTGAGAACCACTGATTTAGACCCCACAAGGCAATCCCGTTTATTGATAATATTCAGTCTTCAAGACTCCTTCCTCTGACAATTCTGTCTTCCCATAACAAGGAACTGCTTTGAAGAACCATGTCACTGTAATGCCCAAAGCTGCTGTGACTATTTTTCAAAAATGGAAACCAATTAAAAACCTGTCATGGACAAACCTGACGGAAAGTCATCTCAGAGCTCTTAAATGAGAACTGAAGTGGGCAGACTTCAGAGTCTTAAACACATGGATACTCCTAAGAGACATGTGACTCAGAACGAGGGTTACACACACGCTGCCAGGAACATGTTTTCACCCTGTTAGGCGTTTCAGCTGATCTGCATTTGAATCACAGCTCTGCCACTTACTGGCTGTGTGGTCTTTCCTCTCTGAGCCTCAATCTCCTCACTGTAAAATGAGGATAGAAACATATGGCAGAGACTGCTAATTGCCTACCCTAATATACATTTTCGTCTTTCTCATTACTAATAGAACCCCGAATTTTAGCTGGCCATATTGCCACCAGGAAGAAAAGATTATAGTTCCCAGCCTTACAAAGATAGAGGAATGACCTTCCCTACTACCACCCCTTCCTTCTTCCTGCGGCTTGAAACAAGGATGTGATAACTGGAGCTAAGGATATGATAACCCAAGCTCTTGCAGCCTTTTTGGACCCAAGAGGAAATCTTGAGACTGAAAGCCATATGCTGAGGAAGCAGATAGAGCAAAAAGACAGGTGCCTGGCTCCCAGACAACTCCAGAGACATCTCTACCTCTAGATCCCTTTGTGTGAAACAGAAGTCAGCTGTCTTAATTAAACTCGTCTTACTTTAAGTTTTCTGGTTATACACGGTTCAACTTAATCTTAGCTTGTAGTGAGAATTATGAGATATATACACAAATCCTCTAAAGAGGTACCTGGTGCATGTCTGATGCGACCAGGACCAATGGTTGGTCAGTCTACCACGAGGGTGAGATAGAGAGTCATAAAAAATGTTTTAACTATTCTTAAACATCATTTTTTAACTTCAAATGGACATTTATTTGCCATATTTTGAATAGTTATACCTGATTAGAGTTCCACCCTTCTTATTAGAGTTCCACACATAGTAATTCACTCTTATTAAGTCTCTTGTCTAAAATAAAATTGTTGTTTTTAGATAACTCTATTTACACCCTCATATTTTATTGGTTGCATTACACGTAACTAAACTGTATATTTAAAACAGCAAGCACTACCGGGATAAACGAGTTTGGGAACACACAGCTGCCTCTTGGTAAGCAAGCAGCTCTGCGGACAGGAGCAGAGGCGTGACAGTATCCTCAGGAGTAGCCTGATGACCGTGAACTTCAGCCTGCAGTGGTGGGCTCAGTACGGCTTTCAGAGTGAAAGAAGTGTGTCATTTAATCTGTCAGGTAAACCAGTTCTACTTACTGTAAGAGAAAGAAGAAACTAGGATTATTTTATGCCTGTTATATTCCAAGCACTGTACATATATTTTCTCATTTAAACTTCGCAGCTGCTAAGTTTGATACAACTTATTACCTCCATTTTATAGAAAAGGAACTGAGGGTCAAGGATCTTACATCTTTTGCCCCAAATCACACACGGTGGTGGGGCAGGGATTTCAGTGCTCATCTCTCTGGCTCCAAAACTTCTCTCTTCACTGTCCCACATTTCTGCTTACAGAGGAAAGAAAGAAGGTTCATGCTAAAGGGTTGATTCAACATCTGGTCAATGTTGAAGGATTTTTGGTGCTTTGTTTATAACCGCTGGCAGCCAAAGGTAACAGAGTATGTGGGAGAATACAGAAAATCCCATCTTTAAGGGACATACTCTTCCAAAAACAGCCAATTCATAGGTATCCACACCTGGGAACGTGGACACATTCCCCATCACAGGCAGCCCCTTTGCCAGGTGCAGTCTTGCTGGCTGTTGAGATCGCTCAGTAATGAGCGATCAACTCAACTGGTAATGCCTTACCAGTTGTTAAATATTCTGAACATCACCACCAGCCAACCCTAACACCAAACCCCAACAAGCTGCACTCCCCAAGTGGGTTCCAGAGAGATCAACAAAAGTCAAAGAAGGTGCACCCAAGGCCGAACTCAATTGCCCTTGGAGAATATTTTTGGAAGACCCACGTCAGACAAGCATGGTCCACCCGGCCCTTTGCTCCTTCAGCCTGCACTCACAAGCGCATGATAAGCCTCACAAGGGCCTGCCATGAGGCTGTCCGGGACGGCAGTGCTTCCTGTCAAGGACTTCATGGTCTGGGAGACAGACAAGTAGACAATGAAAACACAGAGCAGAAAGCAATCAGACAGAGGAACTAAGGGAGCAGCAGAGGACAACTCCCACCATCTGGGTGAAGCAAAAGGGGTGTCCTGGAGGCCTCCAGAGGAGGTGATGCGAGCTGAGCCTGGAGGGACAAGAAGAGGTCAGCTGAAGAGAATGGTAAAGACGATGGGTCTCTGAGCAGAGAGCACGGCCCACAGCTCGTGCAGGGGAACAGGATGTGAGAACGGTGCCGTGGGACATGGACGGAGTGTGGAGGGGAAGAGGGAGGGTGAGAGAAGGAGGGGCTCGGGGTCTCCAGACCTGCAGGATGCACTCAGGAAGGTCCTGGAGGGCCTGGCCCTTCTGGCTCAGCCTTCTTCCAGGTAACCACGGCCTGCGATGCTCCCAGCCCCTCCCTCTTCCCCTCGCTGATTAACGCTGGTCCATCCTTTAGATTTCAGCTCAGAAGTCACTTCCTCAAGGTCTTTCCTCCTGTCTGTCTGCCCTGTTCCATGGGGACAAAAACTGGGACTGTGTGTTCACTACTCTGCTGCCTGGGGCTAGCATAGGGCCTGGAACATACTAGGCTTACAGTGTATATGTGTTGAGTGAGTGAGTGAATGAGTGAGTGAGTGAATGAGTGAGTGAGCAAATAAGTGAGTGAATGAGTGAGTGAATGAATGAATAAGGAAACAGATGGAGTGAATGAATGAATGAGGAGACAGATCGTGAAGGGTACTGTAAACCATGCGTACATACATGCACTCCTTATGGGTGTACCCTGAAACAATGGGAAACCAAGGAAGGGAGGAGACTTATAAATGAATTTAGGGAGCTAACTCTTATAACCGAGTTGAAGACGGATTGGAATTGGGTGAGGATGGGAACAAGGAGATCAGGTAGAAGTCCAGTGTAATGACCCAGGAAAGCTACAGGGGACCTGTTGACTGACTGA
Organism: Diceros bicornis minor; assembly: GCF_020826845.1. Taxonomy (NCBI): domain Eukaryota; kingdom Metazoa; phylum Chordata; class Mammalia; order Perissodactyla; family Rhinocerotidae; genus Diceros; species Diceros bicornis. The sequence continues at coordinate 70,824,247 of NC_080751.1, read as the reverse complement.
ACAACAGGTGACATGGGCCAGGCACTTAGAATGTGCCAGACACTGGGCTAGCACTTTACATGCATGATGTCATTTAATTCTCACAACAACCCTCTGAGGTGGGATTATTATTATTATCCCCTGTAAAAACTGAGGCAGGGGGAGCGAGTAACTTGCCAGGTCACTGGATAAGCAGCAGCACCTGCCTGAATCAAAGGACACCATGCCCTACCACCCGACGCGTGCCTGAGTGTGGACAGGTGGGCACAGGTGCTCAGGGAGCTGAGAGAGGGGCATCTGCTCCCAGAAGGGTCGCCGTGGGGTGAAGGCGCCAGGCGTTTAGATGTGTGAATCTTGGGCTCGGGGACTTGCAGGACTTCACTCCGTCCTTCTCCTCTCGTCCCCTTTGCATTAGGTGTCTTCACCTCACACTGACGTAGGGATTGAGTCTGAGAGTTGGAGAGTTGCCCCTAAGAAGACAAATGATGCTGGTCTGACTTTTGACCTCTTTATGAAACACTGCAATGAATCCATCTAGGAACATCTCTGGTAGAGGCAGAAGCGAGCAGTGTCTCAAAGCTGCTTCCCCAGCACACCCGGTCACATAGCCATCTACATCTGCATGCAAACGATTCCTACACGTTTCGACAAACAATGTTTACATTCGGGACCCAGCTGTCAAAAGAGAACAGCTGCTATCAGGTGCTTAAGGGCACCTCGAAGGCATGTTTTCAGATTTCAAAAAACTGTGTGAGCCCACACTGTTTAAACTGGTTCCCCGTGGAAGTTGCAGACTGAAGCTTCTTTGTTCCTGCTGAATGACTCATGAATGCCCTTTAAAAGAGAACGAAACAGACATGTTTTGATGGGGAAAATACATAAAGAATGCAGTGCATTTTTCCAAACAGCCGTCAGACCATCTAATTTAGGCCAATAAGGGCAAACTCGCTGAAGCTCTCAGGCTGACCTTCCCGGTGAGGGCCATGTCCTGGGCCTGGGCTCGCTAGTGAGGGACTGACCAAGGCGGGGAGAAGAAGGCAGCTTTCCCAGAGCTGTTAGTCTTCCTGGGGTTCCATTTGCAAAGAGGCTTCCTGTTCTTCTAGAATGTTGTTTTTCTGGGTGAAAATCATGTTCAGTAGCAGTGGGATGTAATAATCGCAAGAAGATAAGCGTGTATTTATAGAGCACTTACTGTGTGCTAACCATGGTCTACGTGCAGTAATTCCCTTAATTCTCACAGCATTCCAGGTGAAGCACTGAGGCACAGAGACAGTGAGTCACCCCCCCCAAGGTCACACAGCTAGTAAGTGGCACAGCTGGGGTACAAACCAGGTGGTGTGGCTACAGTCTGGGCTCTGTCTGGTGGGAAGAGCACTTCCTGTTGAGTCAGGAAACCCGGGTTTGAATCCTGGCTCTACCCTTTACAGTCTGTGCGCTCTGAGCCTTGGTTTCCCACGCTGCAATGTGAGGTTAAGGCCAGCTCGCATTGTCAGAGATTAGCCGTTGGGGTGGGCCCTCCACTAACGTAAACTGGGTCTCAATCCTGGGCGAGCACAGCACATCCTCCAGGGGACTTACCCCACCCTCCAGGTTTCGAGAAGCCCTTCGGCTCTGCAGTGTTGGGTGGAGTAGCAGAAAACGGCAGGAGGGGATCCAGGAGGCCTTTAGGACGTAGTGATTTACTGCTGTGAAGTGGTCTGGGTTGACAGTGATAGTGCCCACACACACACAACGTATACAGATGCGTGGGCTCCTAATACACACACACACACATACATGCACTCCTAATACACACACACACACACACGCACTCCTAATACACACACACACACGCACTCCTAATACACACACACATATACACATACATGCACTAATACACAAACATATGCACTCCTAATACACACACACACATGCACTCCTAATATACACACACACAATGCACTCCTAATACACACACACATACATGCACTCCTAATACACACACACATACATGCACTCCTAATACACACACACACGCACTCCTAGCACACACACACACATATACACATACATGCACTCCTAATACACACACACACGCACTCCTAACACACACACACACATACATGCACTCCTAATACACACACACACATGCACTCCTAATATACACACACATATACACATACATGCACTCCTAATACACACACACATACATGCACTCCTAATACACACACACATACATGCACTCCTAATACATACACACATGCACTCCTAATATATACACACACACATATACACATACGTGCACTCCTAATACACACACACACTCACACATATACACATACATGGGCTCCTAATATACACACACACACATATACACACACATGCACTCCTAATACACACACATATACATATACATGGACTCCTAATACACACACACACATGCACTCCTAATAGACACACACACACATGCACATACGTGCACTCCTAATACACACACACTCACACATATACACATACATGGAATCCTAATACACACACACACATACACATGCATGGACTCCTAATACACACACACACGCACATATACACATACATGCACTCCTAATACACACACATATACACATACATGGACTCCTAATACACACACATGCACATACATGGACTCCTAATACACACACATGCACATACATGCACTCCTAACACACACACATATACACATATATGCACTCCTAATACACACACACATATACACATACATGCACTCCTAATACACACACACACACACACACACACGGACTCCTAATACACACACACACTCACACAACAAACAACTAACCAACAAGAATCTACCAGCACTGAGCTGCAGTGCCCTTCAGATAAAGAAACCCCTGGAGAATTTACAGTTAACATCAGTCTTGTGGTGATTACACTGCCTTGGCTTATAACCCCAGGGCCTAGCTTTGGGTCCTGGGACACACACATTTCCAGGGAATGTGGCTGTTTTGCATCAACTCTGGATCACTTCTCTTCTCTCTCTTCATATTGGGGAAATCCGTTGTTGTTGATAAAGGGAACCAACTATGAAATCGTGGCAGTGAAAGACACAGGAAGCACCCTCTGGTGCAGGTCCCTGATTTCAGGCAGATGCACATGTAAGTTATCCAGGGCCGTCAGCACCCTGATGTTCTTCTCGACAGGAAGGAAATAATTTTCACTTGGGTGGGGAAGGGAGCATTACCTGAAAATGGCTCTCTCACTGGGTAAAAGCTCCTCACTAATTATACCTCCTCCATGGCATTTTCGAGCACCTCCCTCTACCCTCACCCCAGGTTGAGGGCTCCTGGCCTTTAGTCCTTAACACCCACCAGGGGTTTACCCATTGAAGCTGCTTTAAATGGACCCGCCCAGTTCAGACAAATGTCCCAGGATTGCATGAAAACCCAGACTCAGGATTTGCTCCAAGCACCTGTCAGTCACCCCCCACCCTCCCCAACATCTCTGCTTCTGCATCTTCAGTACCCACCTCCAAGCTCCTGCCTCAGGCACCCTGGGATGCGACGGCCCACTGTGAACTCACTGGCTCAATGGATCCTCTTGATGTTTAGACTTTCTAGTTGACAAGCCAATCAATTCCCCTTTTCATGCTTAAATTCTTTAGAATTGGGTTTTTAGTCTCTCAGAGCATAAAGAATACAGAAATATTTTATAAAGAGTGTTGAATGCCCAGCTAAGCAGTTGGAACACTGATTTGATGGGGAGAGGGCGCCTTCAAAAATTTTTGAGTGGACAAGCAGCATCCTTCTGTTTATTCTATCACAAGAAACGTTTGACGCTACCGTGTACGCTGTGCTGGATCACGGGTATCCGCTGGTAAACACAACAACATGATCCCTGCCCCGAGGAACGCACTGTGCATTTCACTCAGTAAATCATGTTTCGCTGCGGAGTGTGTATAAAACACGGTGGTAAGTGCTTGTGGACATGAGGAACTGACTTCACAATGGTGGCAAAATGGTGCTGTTGGAAGGTCAACCTGGTTTGCACCAGCGTGCAGGAGCTCCAGAGGGACAGGACTGAGATTGGGATGCCATTCAGGGGCTGCTGCAAGAGCCCAGCTGTCAGATGGGAGGACGGGGCTAGAGCAGGGACGACAGGATGGGAAAGAAGGGGCAGCCGTGAAACCAACAGACCATGGAGGAAGATTGAGGACGAGCTGAGTGACTGGACGTGGAAGAAGAGAGAGAAGTTCATGGCGATGCCGTGAACAGCAAGGGTATGGGGAGAAGTTGGTTTGACGGGCTGGGGAGGAAGATGTGAGTTCAGGCTTAGACATGTGGAGTTTGAACATTTGTTCAAAACGCAGTGAGAAATGCCACTGTGTGTTCTCAAGGTGTTAGCTTAGGGCCGGCCCCGTGGCTTAGTGGTTAAGTGCACGTGCTCCGCTACTGGCGGCCTGGGTTCGGATCCCGGGTGCGCACCGACGCACTGCTTCTCTGGCCATGCTGAGGCCGCGTCCCACATACAGCAACCAGAAGGATGTGCAACTATGACATACAACTATCTACTGGGGCTTTGGGGAAAAAAAAAGGAGAAGGATTGGCAATAGATGTTAGCTCAGAGCCGGTCTTCCTGAGAAAAAAAAAAAAAAAGAGGAGGATTAACATGGATGTTAGCTCAGGGCTGATATTCCTCACACACAAAAAAAAGAAACAAACAAACAAAAAAAGGTGTTAGCTTAGGAGCGGCAGTGTCTGGGACAGCACTCCAGAACCAGAAGACCTGGATTTGAGTCCCAGCTCTGCTCTTTCTTCACTCTGAGACACTGAGTGTATCATTCAACCTGTCTAAGTTCAGAGGGGTAATAGCGCCCTCCTCACTTGCCTACCTCACAGGGAGACCAAGTGAAATGATGTCAGCTGTTTCATGCCACATACAGGTTGGTGATTAGTGTTACTGTAAAAATTGGTAAACTGTGAAAGAACATTAAAAAGCTCTATATGAATGTAAGTCATGATTAACTCTTTGGATTAGAACCTTGGGATCATCAAATATTCCCTGGATAACTATAAAGACAAAGACAATAGGGATTTGGGGCATAAATGAGGGAAATAATGACTTCAGCTCTCAGTTTGAGCCCTGCACTGGGATGAAAGCTTGAACACACATCTTCCCTCCCAGCCACTGAACTGCGCTCCCAAGCCAGAGCCTGTCATTAATGAAAGAGACAGGCGTGGACTCAGGCATTTTAAAACTTCATCTGTCACAATGACCAGAAGTCAATTATCTAGCCCCAGAAATCGCTTCCCTGGATGATAGATGGAAGCTATTAGCAGGTCCTTGGCAAAGACCTTGGCTGGCTCTGATGCTGCCCCCCTGGCCCAGCCATCCTGCAGCAGTGGCCTGACCCTCCCCGGGGGCCCAGGTTCAGGACCAGCCTGCCCCTTGGAGTGGGAGCTTCCCAGGCTCACATGGACCCAAAACGGCTCTGCTGCAAGCCCACAAAGCCGCCCCTGGACCCCGTACCAGGCTATTATCTCTAGTCTGTGACTCACTAAGTAATCTGGGCTCAGGACAGAACAGTCAAAATCTAGAACTTTAATAGCAGGGGAGGAAAGAGGGACTGAATATCTGTCTCCCTGATACCAGCCAAAAGCGCTTTTCTCTGCTGGTCCCTTCTGTGCCCAGCACCTGGGAACAGGTGTGACATCTCAGGGCTGTCACAGGGCTGCCAGGCCCACTGTAGAGCATGCACCTTTTTAGTCAGTTCAGAAAAGCAGCCATTGATGTTTAGACTCCACTTGACTGGCCTATAATCTCCCACGAAGACATGCTGTCCTCGACATCGTGCCACTAGAAATGTGTGAGGAAAGGGAGGAGGGCTGGGTGCAGAGCTTCTTTCTGAGAGAAGCAACAGTTCCAGTAGCCCAATCCCCATTCTTGGTAGGGGACGTGGTGGACAACTTGGTGAGGAGGACTCAGGAGTGCCTTCCCCGAGGGCATGTACGCTGGGCGTATTCTGGTATGTTCCTCCTGTGGATATACAGAAGATGGCTGGCTGCCTCCCTTCTGATTCACGAGATTTTGTTTTTTTTCTTTTGTGGCAGGGAAGGTGCGATTTGTAGTTGGTTTAGTTTGAATGACATGCCACATACTCCTGGAAACCTAAAGGGACAGTTACTTCAGTGCTCCCGTCTTACTGTCAGCGTGGAAGGCGGGAGGGTCCCTGCTGCACCGGATCCCTGGAGTCTGACTTAAAGAACCTGGTTCACAGAAAGGCCCCCGGTCCAGGGGGAGAGCCTGGGCCCTGGAGCCGGCAAACCCAAGCGTGTAGTCCCAGCGTGCCCCCCACTAGTTGGGGGACATTGGAAATAACGTTACTGAGCCAGTTTTCGCCTCTGTAATACAGGGGCAAAAATCCTCCCTTATGGATTGTAGAATCAGTGAGTAAAACAGAACACAGGTCCAGCATCCTAATGAGTATAAGGTTATTACTTTTAATAAGAACTATCAATTGTAAGAGGTTATTTACGATGAAGGGCTAATCCTCAGGATCTATCTGACTATTATTTAATTCACATGTTAAACCTCATTCAATAGATGGCATTGAAATAAAACTTGACGTGATCCTGTACGAGAAGTATTGTTGAAAGCACAATAAATTTGAATTGCAGAGAACTAACCCCACAGACATAAATACACAGGACACTAAAACGTAACAATATTGCCTCCGTATTATAAATATTACCATAACTGGTTTCATGTAAAACAGATACCTAAAGACGAGTGATTGTTTCCCACAAGAGCCCTGGAATAGATGTCAGATGAACTCTTTAATTGAAAATATCTTGGAAGAGGCAGAACAGCGTGAACGCCAAGTGCTGTGTCACAGGCTCAGATACTCTGACCACAGCTCATTTTGCACACTCACCCTGCCCAAGCACAAGGTATAGAGTCTCTGTTGCAAGAATTGCTGTGATAACTGACGTGCAATAAAACTCCCAAGAATTAGGAAAAGCCAGCAATCTGCCTTTCTGATTGCTGCCAAAGAATGCGCTTCACATTTTATTGCCTAAGAAGATAAAATCAGACATCATTTTGGCTCCTCGACACTCTCCTGCCTTGCGCATGCTTGTGTAGTGGGTGGCTACTTGTCTGCCTCTGTAATTGCTGGCCACTGCGGCAGGGGCCGTGACTTTTTATATGCTTCCTCATGGGCCTGTGCCAAGAGAGAGCCTTGCATAATTAAATCTTGGTGCACTGCCCTTCATTTTTACCACCTCCTGACGTTTGCATCCTTCTAAGCCTTAAAAGGTCCAGAGTAGCTTTTAGAACCACCATGGTAGGAGTGGAGAGAGGGGTTCTCATCCCCTTTCCTGCATATCCAAATCCTATCAAGTCCAGTTCCAGTGCCACCTCCTCCAGGAAGCTTTCTCATATCTTGGTGGTCAGAAATAGTCTCTCCCTCCTCTTGTTGCCCAGACCATTGCGGGCACCTCTTTTGAGGCCACTAGTCACATTCTACTGCAGATCATGAGTATTTCTCTATATGTTTTGTCTCCCCCAATAGCATTTAAGTCCCTGGAGGGAGCATGCCCAGGCTGGAGTCCCAGTTCCATTGTGTCCTAAATGTGCTGCTCTAAGCCCCGGACTTAACCTTTTCTATTTAGTTTATAAGCTGTGCAATGGGAATGACAATTCCTGCCAATAAGGGCTTTGTAAGGATACAACTTGTATAAAGTAAATGGCAAATTGCTGGCCCAAAAAAGATGCCCCATAAATATATGTTGAGTGAATGAATAAAGGATTGAATGAATGAATGAATGAATGAATCTGAGTTTTCACCAATTTGTACACAGGAACAAAAACAACTTGTAACCTCAGCAAAGGCGTTTGCTGCTTGCAAGATTCCAGAGTCCTAGTCCCCAATGTGGAGCAGATGATATGAATCAAACACCTCTGCCTCGCTGATGTTAACACCCTTTCCAAAAAACCAAGCCCATTCTTCCTGAAGTCAATTAATCCTAACTGAAAACTGCTAGAAGCTGCTTATAAATAATGAACAGTCAACCAAACCAGGTTCCTAACACTTTCACTAAAGACACACTCCTTCTAGTTTATCAAGACCACACAGAGCCATTTGTGTGGTTGGAAAAGGTACCCCTTCCTCAAGACACTACTGCCATCTGCTCCCTCCCCCAATCCTAATAAATCTGCGGCTTGATGGTGATTGACAGGAAGGGGGCCCCCGAGTTATGTATGCAATGTACAACCCACCCTGTGCTCCTTCAATGAAGCTGATTTTAAATTTAGACTTTCTGACCAGGTCTTTGCCCAAACTTAGGTACAAAGTCAAGGGTTTCCACGTCAAAGAAGATTCGAAGGAGGAGTTCTCCTTGCCTTCGGGAGCTTGTTTGCTGAAATGTAGTGTGTGTGCAAGAGAAAAGCCCTCAGGGACTGGTAAGCCCTGTGAGGCTTCTGGGTCTAGGGTGAATGGGACCGCTCCAGTGGGGAGAGAAAGACGTAATATGGAGGGAGTCACAGAGGTCTTGAATTTCAACTTTTCTGTATTTTTTTGCCCCTGGTGTAAATTCATCCATTCAAAGAACATGTCTAAAGAACTCCTAAGTGCTAGGCCTTAGGGATAGAAAGCTGAAAGGAACACAGGCTGGATTCCTTGTATCACTCACAGCCTACTAATGGGGACTGACATATGGTGTGAAAAATACTATAACAGAATGATGAACAATATGTCATGGGAGCAAAGATGGAGATGTGCCCAACTCGACCTGGGCAGAGGGGGAAGGGTGGTCTGTGAATTTTAAGGATCTTAAACTGAGTTTTGAAAGATGGAAGGAACTCACTAAGTAGACAAGAGCAAAAGAGATCCTAGAAGGATGAAAAGTCTTGTGCTAAGGCACAGCTGTGCAGAAATGCATAGCAATTTGGGGAGCTATAAACGGTTCGACCCATTCCCCAAACTGCAGCCTGAGAGATCTTTCAAAAACGCAAATCTGCTTACAATGGTTTAGTGGCCCTCCTTTACCCCTAGGTAAAGTCACAAAGTCTTTAACACGGAATCTTCTAAGCTCTTCCATGACCAGGCTCTTGGTCACCTCTCCAGCGTTCTCTTCTCACTCACATGGCACACTGTCCTTCAGTTGCTCGAAAACACTAAGCTCTCTCATCTTAGAATCTTGCCCATGTGGTCTCTCACCACCAACTTCCAATCCCTGTTCATCATTGCTCACTAATTCCTTTGGATCAAGGGGCCCTCTCCGCACCCTAAGCTAGGTGACATCCCTCTGCATGTGCTTTAGCGCAGCACCCACTGAACTTGATTGTACCTTCTTGTTTAAAGTGTGTCCTCCCCCTTAGATTGCCAGCTCTAGGGGATAAGGGATTATGGCTGTCTTACCACTGCATTCTCAGAGCCTAGCACAGCATCTGATATATAAGAGGAACTATCAATGAATGAATGGGTCAAGTGTGATTGTATCTCTGGATATATGTGAGGTTTGATGAGAAATTAGGCTGAACAGTTATACAGTCTAGACTGTGAAGGGCCATATATAGCACACTAAGGAATTTGGATTTTATTCACAGACTATGGGAAGCTATTGAAAGATTTTCAAGCAAGTGCCATAACTGGATTTGCATTTTTAAAGGATCATTTTTGGAAAGATAATTCTGGCGCCCATGTAAACAGGACGGATTAGAGAGTTAGGTGGGCTGGAGACAGGAGGACTTGTTATGAAGATGCATTCTCCATGCACAAAAGGGATGGGGCTTGAACTGATGATGGGTGAAGTGGGAACTGAGGGAAGGGGGACCACTATGTGAGTATTAAACACATAGAATCATCAGGCTCTGGTTAGTAACTAGATTTGTGGGATGAGGAAGGAGAAAGATTTAGGATGGTGCCAAAGTTTCTATTTGGACAACTAGATGAGGAAGAGGAGCAAATTAAATTAATAGAACCATGAAGTAAATTATCTATTTACTTTGGGTTGTCATTCACTGGGGCCTCAATCAAAGAAAAACCATCTTTCCTACTGCTTCTGGTTAGCCTTTCTGAGCAAGGAAGTGGGAGTATCTGTCTTTTGCTCTGCCGAGGGACTCAGACTCAGGAAACGTGAGAACCACTTGCTCAGTCCGCAGGCCAGGTGGGCTCTGAGACTTTGCTCAACCCCAGTGAGCCAATCCTTTCCTGTTATAGCGTCAGCACCTTTCTATCTGATTCCAAGTCAGTAAGATGTGCTCTTTGCTTCTAAGAGCTCCAGGCTGGATTGCTGTGTCATATTATGGAGCGGGACACAAAGGAGGCATTGATCAGCTGGCCCTCCTCCCATCAAATCCCTTGGTCACTCCTCTGTTGTGTCCTGCCTCTAGTTTAACGACTCCAGTTGACCCAGTGTGCCCAACCCGCCATTTCCACAGGTCTGGCCCAGTGGGGGGCCTTCTTGCCACATTCTGAGTGGCTGCCCAGAGGAGGTTCAGGACAGGACCCTGGTGGAGACTGGGAGCCCAGGCCCAAGAGTTGTTATGCTCGGAGCCTTATGGAAAATTTGAACAGGGCCTGAGCAAACGGCACAGCTCACTTCTTGGCATCTGTAAGTGGGACTCACCAAAATGCGATGCAGAGTTGGCGAGTGAGGTCAGCTTTGGCTGAGAACTTTGAACACAGGGGGAGTCCAGAAGAGGAAGGAAGGGGACACTGGAGCACATGTAAACAGGGTGTAGCCCTGGTTTAAAAACAACAGAAAAAGAAAACTTTGGAGGAAAAGTGCCTGACTCCAAATCCAGGGGCTGCCCACAGCTGCTCATCTGATATCTGACCCCGGGACTGCCTGGAGCAGTTCACTAAACACTGCTCCCTATGCAAGTTAAAAGACCTTAGAAAACAATTCACAAACCCTTTTTAAAGAGAGTCACACATACAGCCTTGCAGACGTTGGGAATTCCACAGGACTGAGAAAATGAAGTCTCTGTTTAAAGCCATGACTAGGTCTCTTATATAACTAAGGGTCATTACTTCTGCTTAAAGGCAGGAAATATCCACAGCTCCAGATCCTCCAGGCAAACCCACCATTCCCTGGAAGGCAGTTAAGAAAGCACATTCAGAAGGAGGAGTAGGCACTTTCAGATCCCTTGGGAACATTTTTGCTCTCAGATTATAATTTTGTAAGTGGTTCCCTAGAGAGCTGAAAGAGTTAATAGTCTGTGGAAGGAGGATTGCTCAATTATAAACTCACTCACCTCTAGGATTTGCCCCAACATTTGTAAAGAAATCCAACAGTCTTGGTTTCATTTTCTCCTCTGAAATGCTAGATAAAGCTCCCCAAACTTGCTTTATCTAAAATCTCCTGGAGCACATATTAAAAACCCACATTTCCAGGCCCCTCACCTGAAGACTGACTCAGTAGGTCTACAATAGGGCCTTCCAGAATGTGTTTTTTTTTTTTTTAGATGAGGAAGATTCATCATGGTCTAATGTCTATTGCTAATCTTCCTCTTTTTTTTTTTTTTTTTTTTGCTTGAGGAAGATTTGCCCTGAGCTAATATCTGTGCCAATCTTCCTCTATTTTGTATGTGGGTCATGCTACAACATGGCTGCCAATGAGTGGTGTAGGTCCGTGCCCAGGAACCAAATCCAGGCCGCTGAAGCAGAGCACACTGAACTTAACTACTAGGCCATGAGGCCGACTCCCCAGAATCTGGATTTTAAAAAGGGTTCCTGGAAATTCTTATGTTTAGGCAAGTATCAGCAATGCTTTCCAGCCACAAGTGAGCCAGCCCATGGTCATTCCCACCACACCCCCAACAGGTAAGCAGTGACCACAGTGGGAAGGAGACTGTGCTGGCCTGGGTGACCACAGGGACCTGGTAAGAGGAGAGGCCTGTGCTGGGCATGGGGATAGCTGGGAGGAATGCTCCAGGGGAAGGAAAGAAGCACCCAGAACAGGGCTGAAAGGTGGGGGATTTTGCCAACCATTCTGCATTTCCTCAAAGTTCACGAGAAGATCAGCCCGGAATAAGATATTCTAAATAAGGCTGCTGCTGCTCTGATTATGAGTCATAACCATAGGATTATTTGGACAGGACCTGTTTGGGGCTGAGTGACAGGATGAAATAAATTAGAGAGTCAGGAGAAAATGTAATTTTCAGGGAGGCTTTCTCAGCACTTGATACTCAGATAATATGGCACCAAGTTGTAGGTACTCCAGTGTGGCTCAGGGTATGTTTCCTCGTAAACTTGACCTCCTGTTCTGCCGACTGAAGAACGCCTCCCTGAAGGACATTTGTTGGTTTCTGTGCGTGAACCCGGTGCCGCTGCAGACACGGTTTTGTCTTCATCTCCAGATTCCCAGAGTGTAGCAGAGGGCCGGACGCACAGTACATCACCCGTGAATGCTGCCGAATCGTTTGGAATCGCATCCCTTCATATCATTTGACCTTAGGGCTCCTGGCATTGCAACCAAAATGTCCAACTCACTGCCTGAGCAATATTTAATTCTAATTTTCTCATGAAAGCATCAGGAAATGCGCAGATCTGTGGCACGGATGGCTGTCTACCCTCACTTCATTTCAGTGGCTTATTCTCAAGGTGTCTTTTTTCATTCACTCCATGCTTCAGACACATGCTGACTCAGGCCTGTCCCTTCAAATGAGTGAGCTGGAAAACCCTCCTAGGCACAGATTTGGCAACCCAACAGCCTGGATGCTCAAATCCCCCACTGCCTTAGAGTGTGGGCTCCTTCCTGAGGGGCCTTCTCTCTGTCTAACTCAGCAAGACGCTCTTTAGTCCCACCTGGAATTTGTCAATGAAATACTCAACGGCGTGAGCCCTTTCTGACAGCTTCAATTATCAGCTCGAGGAATAAAAACAAAAGTCAGCAAAGAGATGTCAGAGGCAGAAAAGCAGCACAGAGTTGGGTCCTCCTATGGCGTGAATAATGTGAGGGAATATGTTTTTCTTATAAGTTTTAGCTCCATTTTGGGAGTTTGCTTCCTAAGAGACATTTAAAAAGCCTTACTTGACCATTAAAAAAAAAAATAACCCAAAGAAAGATTTATCTGTGATAGAAGCACCCTATGTTTTCAAGGGAGGGATGTAAAATGTATGACTAATAATAGCTTTTGAAGGGAGGAGGGCAAAAGGGGTGATTAAGGCACATGTGTATGGTGATGGATGATAATTAGTCTTCGGGTGGTGAACATGATGTAATCTACACAGAAATCAAAATATAATGATGTATACTTGAAATTTATATCGTTATAAACCAATGTGACCTCAATAAAAAAAAAATAGCTTTTATTGAGCAACTACTATGTGCCAGGTATTTTTTTTTTTTTTTTTTTTTTTTTTTTTTTACCTAGATAATCTCCAATTCTTATAACAACCCTGCTAGATATGTGGTAGTAACTCCCTCCCTGCATCCCCATCTTTCCAGCAAAGAAGCTAAGGGTCCTAGAGCAACTTGCTCAGGTTAACAGAAAGTTGCAGACCCTGGATTTGAACTTTGGACTCCAGACCCTAGAAGTCACACTTTTTTTTTTTAGTCTTGAGCACTTTTTATAACATTAATTCATGGTTTTTTGGGGGGTAACAGCTTTATTGAAATATAATTCACAAACCATACAATTCAACCCTTTGCACTACACAATTCAATAATTTTTAGCATATTCACAGAGTTGCACAACCATCACCATAATCAATTTTAGAACATTTTCATCACCCAAAAAAGAAACTCTGTACCCTTTAATTATCATCCTCCTATTTCCCTATCCCCTTCCCAGCCCTCAGCTACCAGTAATCTACTTTCTGTCTTTATAGATTTGTATATTCTGCACATTTTGTATAAATGGAATCAGACAATATGTGGTCTTTTGTGACTGGCTTCTTTTACTTAGAACAATGTTTTCAAGGTTCATCCATGTTGTAGCCTGTGTCAGTACTTCATTCCTTTTTATGGCTGAATAATATTCTGTTGCTTTATGGATTAAATTGTATGTTTGTATTTATGAATTAAAATCTGTGTTTTATGGATTAAATTAAATTAAATTGAAAACCCAAAATTCATATGTTGAAATCCTAAGCCTTAATATCTCAGAATGAGACTTTATTTTGAAATACAGTCACATGTTGCTCCACAACAAGGATACGTTTTGAAAAATGTGTTGTTAAGTGATTTCGATGTTGCATGAACATCATAGATTGTACTTACACAAACCTAGATGGTATAGCCTACTACACAGCTAGGCTATATGGTACTAATCTTATGGGACTACTGTCTTATATGTGGTCCGTTGTTGACTGAAACGTCACTATACGGTGCATGACTGTAGGATAATTGCAGATGTAATTAGTTAAGATGAGGTCATACTGGAGTAGGTGCGTCTGTACTCCAGTATGACCTATGTCCTTATAAAAAGGGGAAATTTGGACACAGCAGCATGCACACAGGGTGAACACCATGAGAACATGAAGAGAGAGTTGATAATGATGCTTCTACAAACCAAGGAATGCCAAAGATTGCCAGCAACCCACCAGGAGCTACAAGAGAAGCATAGAACAGATTCTCCCTCACAGCCCTCAGAAGGTACCAAGCCTGCCAAAAACTTGATCTTGGACTTCTAGCCTCTAGAAGGGAGAGACAATAAGTTTCTGGTTAAGTCACCTGGTTTTTGGTTCTTTGTTATGGCAGTTCTCGCAAACTAACGTGCATTGTACGAATATATCACATTTTGTTTATTCATTCATCAGTTGGTGAACGTTTGAGTTGTTTCCACTTTTTGGCTATTATGAATAATGGTGCCAAAAATATCAACGAACAAGTTTTTGTGCAGATGTGTGCTCTCATTTCTCTTGGGTATATACCTAGGAGTGGAATTGCTGGGTCATATGGTAACTCTATGTTTACACTTTTGAGGAACTGCCAGACTGTTTTCCTCAGCGGTTGCACCATTTTACATTCCCACCACCAGTCTATGAGGATTCTAGTTTCTCCACATCTTCACCAACACGTGAAGATGTTGTTTTTGATTATAGCCATCCTAGTGGGTTTGAAGTAGTATCACACTGTGGTTTGATTTGCATTTCCCTGATGACTAATGATGTTGAGCATCTTTTCATGTGTTTATTGGCCATTTGTATATCTTCTTTGCAGAAATGTCTATTCAGATCCTTTGCCCATCTTTTCATTGGGTTGTCTTTTTATTATTGAATTATAAGAGTTCTTTATATATTCTAGACACAAGTGCCTTATTAGATATCTTATTTGCAAAAATTTCCCCACAATCTGTGGGTTTTCTTCACTTTCTTGATGCATGCTTTGAAGCACAAAAGTTTTTAATTTTGATGAAATCCAATTTCTCTATTGCTAATTAGTGTTTTATCCACCTGTTTGCGGCTACACTTGTCCCTCTACAACCATTTTTCCAAAAGCATCCAAAGTGATTTTTTTTAAGTGTAAAGCAAACCTGCCAGGCCTCTGTGTGTAGGAAAATCATGAAGACTATGAGGCCCTGCAGGATCTGATCTGGTCCACCTCTTCAGCATCACCGTACATCATCTCTCTCTTGCTCACAATATTCCAGCTGCTCTGACCTTCTCTCTCTGTCTACCCCGTTCTAGCTTCAGGGACTTTGTATTCATTGCTTCTTTGTACTATGCTCCTCTCTGATTTGTGCTCAGCTGCTCCTTCTCTTCATTCTGGACTCAGCTCAAATGTTACTTCCTCCAAGATGTCTTTCCTGATTGCCCTCTCGAATGTAGGTACTCCTCACCCATGTCAGATACTCTTTATTACATCACCCTGTTCCATTTCTTTCAATGGGATCTACAGGAAATTATTTTATCTGTGTATTTATGCACTATCTGCATTTCCCTGCTAGAATCTAAGTTTAAGAACAGCAGTGATCCTTTCCGGTGTGTTCACTGCTACATGCTAGTTTTGAGGACGGTACTTAGCATATAGTAGGTCATTAGTAATATTAGTTGAATTATTGAGCAATGGAGTACAGCAGCAACTAGACAGAATGGATTCTAGCATGGCACTTCAGAACTGAAAGAAAGCTTCATAAATCTTCATAAATTCTGGAAAGAACCTTAACCCTTTAGGTTTTATCACTTCCCATTAGTACAGTGTAGTTTACATAATTTGGAATATTGGGCTTCTGACAGGGTGGGAAAGCCAAGTCCCGGCTTGTGCTGAATCCTTATATACACTGGAAAAATGCTTCTCAAATTTTAAAATTCAAACAAATTATCTTGTCAAAGTGCGGACTCTGATTCAGAAAATCTGGGATTCTGCACTTTTACCAAGCTCCGAGGTTACGCGATGCTGCTGGTCTGGGGACCACACTTTGAGTAGCAAGAGTTGAGAGGACAAGAGTACCTTAGTTCACATGTCACACCACTACCACGTGGAGATTAGCAGCTCAGTGAAGCTTCCGATATCAAGAGAGAAAGACTGCACATTTCAGTCTCTCAAGGGGTCAGGTCATCAAGCAACCACCCACCTCTCACCACCCCTATCCAATGCTTGACTTCTCTCTACAAACATATCTTTACCAGAGTACTTGAGCCAACAGAGAAGGCCCCATCATGGGAAAAGCCACTGTGCCTTAGCATCTCTCAAACCTATGGATTTTCCTTATGTTGAATTGATATACCTCCTCTCACTTTGTATGCTGAAAGAGAAGCATCTCCATGCAATTGAACTCTATTAACATTTATTGAGCACCTACTGTCTGCCTGCTCTGTTTTGGAGCCAGAGGTGCAAAGATAAATAAAACACGGCCCCCTCTCCCCGGGGAGTCTAGTCAAGTGATGGCAGTGAGATGAGAAAACAAATGCTCTAGTCATGATATAATGTGAAAATTTCTGTAATGGAAGCATCCAGGGCTTTGGGAGAGCTGAAGCATTTTATTTCCAGAGTGAAGTTGAGACTTATCAGTTCAGTGAAATGAGTGCTCCCATCTTGTCTGACTCATTATTTGGCTAACACAATTGCTTCACACGCCAAGGAGAATAGAGAGGGTGGTGGTGAGCACAGGAGGGAGGAAGGGCAGGAGAGGCCTCTGACAGTGTATTCACATGTGGAGACTGGCACTTCATTCCACCTCCTAACAAAAGCACTGGAGATTTGTCTGAAGCACTATGGAGGCAGAGAGGGGACGGCTGATTCTGCCTGGAATGTTTAAAAGAGGCTTCGTGGAGGGGAGGTTTGGGTTTGATCCTGAAAGATGCCCAAAGTCTGTCAGATGGACAAGAGGAAGAGTACTCCAGGCCAAGGGTCTTGCAGGGCAGGAATGCTTAATGTATTGGGTGAACAATGCCTTAGGTGTGGCCTAGGTTTTGGCTAAACCTTGCTGGTGGTGAGTGGGGGGTTTGAGGCTGGACCAATGGGGAAGCCCGGGAAAAGCCTTGGGTACCGTGTGAGGACTTATCCTCTAGGAAACAGAGACTGAGGCAGAGAACTGCATTCAACTCACTTAGCACAAAAGGCCTCTGTGAGTAGGGAAAAATGAGAAGTTTGGTGCAGTTAGAATGGGGTCGGCAAAATTTTTCTGTAAATGGCCAGATAGTCCTTAAACATTTTAGGTATGTGGGCCATTCGGTGTCTGTCGAAACTACTCCACTCTTATCACCATGGATGATATGTAAATGAAGGGGTGTGGCTGTGCGCCAATAAAACTTTATGAACACAAATTTTCAGGTGTCATGAAATATTCTTTTTTGATTTTTTTCAACCATTAAAAAAATGTGAAAACGATTCTTAGCTCAAAGGTAGTACAAAATCAGGCTGCAGGCCATCTTTGGCTCCTGGGTCAGAGTGTGTCTGGAAGAAGGTATCCGTGGAGGAAGTGGGGAAAAAAGTCTGGGACAGATTGTGACTAAGGAGTTTCAACTTTACCCTACGGCCAACAGGGAACCATTGGAGGTCGTTAGTGCAGGGATAACCTGTCCAGATGAGGCACAAGTGGAATGCTGTGCCCCCTGAGGGCGTCCTACAAAACCTCAGAATGGGTCTAAATGGAGGGGGAACAGAGTGATCTGACTCAAGAAAATTACTGCAAGTACTCTTTAAAAGCTTTAGCAAAATCTATTTACATACAGAGCACTAATTAAGCTTTTTTTGCTTTTTCATTAAAACAGACCACACCCTCTGTTGGCACTTGTTTGTATTATTCTAAGTACCGGAAAACAACAAATGGCATTTTCTTAATTACCCTAAGACATTTTTATTAACACCAGTTGCCTTTGCACGTATAGTCCAACATATTGAGGTTTCATCCTATATGGGCTTTATCCCACAAGCGTGACTCAGAGTGGGAAGGTCTAAGCCTCTGCCTCTCTGCGGGGAAGATATCATTATACTCACTAGCAGGCTGGTAAATGTTTAACCACCTGCTCTGAAAAAAATGTGTGTGTGTACATGCACGCATAAGTTTGTTTTAATTTAATTTAACGCTATAAAGGATGTAGAGCACCCAATTTATAAGTAACAACAAAGTATACAATACTCTTCATTGTAAATTCCGTATAGCTAATTGATTCTCACAGAATGCTTTCATTGATTTTTGCCAAACTCTTGTATTCCTAGCCAATCGGTGTTTGAAATTCGACCATGATTTGACAAAATAAGACTATGAATAAATGCTTGATTATTATCCAGCTCAGCAAAGAAGTTCCTCATGTCATTGACAAATGAGTGTAGGGCCGACATGAATGTTGGTTGACATTTTTGTTTACGTTAATGAGTAAGACAAAAGTGAAACCATGAAGATGTATGCTGTAACTTCACTCATCTGTCAACGACAAGGGCATCTTCTTTGCTGAATAATGACAGTTTGCAAATACTGGAAGAATACTGCCTCAAATATTTTCACTAGTCACATTGTAAAGGCTACAGACAGGACACACTTTTAAGTTTAATCTGCATTTTTTTTTTTTTTTTGCAATGTGATGCCACTGAAAGGTATAAATAAAGGGAATGACAACTGTGCCCATTTCTCTTAGTAGCACCCCCTATTTCTGAGCTTTGAAATCTGCATTTTTAACATCTTCTCTATCATTTTATTAAGTTTAGACAATCAACAAAACAATAAGTAAAGCCTTGATTTTTAGCATTTGCCAATTTCGCTGGTGTAAATACTCCCACCATGGACAATTTCAAGCTACCAGAATGTACAGTTGAAAAGAGATGTGCAGTAGCACACCATTATAGTAGTATTTCTACCATACATACGATCGACAGTTTGCAAAATTCCTGAAAATTTAACAGTGAGCTCTCTGGAGTCAGCTGGAGCTGGTTCCAGCATAGCACAGACTATACTTCATTTATCTAGAACTGTCTTTTGCAGTTCAGCAATCAGTGTCACCTATAGAAACTGCTTTGTTAAAATTTAAAAAAATGAACAGACTTCAAGTATCTTACTGTGAAGTTAGCTATGAATAAATCAGTTTGTCATTGAAATCTACCAGTTTAATGAAATGACAACATTCTCAAAAACTGGCTCTAAATGTCATCTAAAACATGCTGATTTTCAAGTTTCTGGGACCAACGATTAGCTTCTCAGTAGTAATATGGCCCTTGTAGCAATTTCCCTCTTGTGCCCAACTAAGACAGAACATGGATCATGGAATCATGGGATGCCAGCGCAGGAAGGAGCTTTCAAAATGAGCCAGTCCAGCTTCTTTTGTTTTATAAATGAGCTCAGGCCAGGGAGGTTAATTTAACTTATCTGAAGTCACAGAGAAGCAAAGCTGATATCAAAACCTAAGTTTTCATTTGCCAAACAGTTTCTGCGTGCTAATTTTTTTCCCCCCTAAAGTGCCAATGTATTCAGACTTCTGTCACTTTGGGGATAAGTAGGTCCCTTCAGCAACATTGTTTTGGGGAGAGTACTGTTAAGCTGCAGAAAAGAAACTTCTGCTTATGTTTACATGTTCACATCACTAGGGTTGTTTGTTGTTGTTCTTGTTCTATTTCATTACACTGTTTATCATAGTTCTTTTAAAGCACAGATCTGTCCATTCCAAGAGTAATCATTTACAAATTAATAGCAAGTGAACTGGATATGTCTTGTGTTAAACCAGTCAACCCTCAGGCAAATTTCAGAGTTAAGAACACATTTTACACCTTGATCTGAGAGTGAAAAATCTCAGGTTCTTGAGAACTGCTGGAGGCAGAAAATTCCTTTGGAAAATGGACTGTTGGTCAATCTCAATAGGCTGCTGAGAATTTCATTTTTGAGAGAGTTTCTTTCCTCTTCCCTGGAAATGACAAGTCTGCAACACCATGCTTCTTTTCTTTCTTCTTCTTTTTTTTAAATAATATAAGCCTGCAAACTCTTTTCTGAAACCCCTTGTTTCAGATGAGGGTTGGAATTCAAACTTTTTCAGACTTTAGAAAGGTAATACAGCACATATACCAGATATTCTGAGTTACCCCCAGTGGAGTCTGGGGGCAATACTCCATAATCAAGCACATTTATATTTTATAGGAAAACATAAATATTCATATGATGTGGGATAAACAAAACTATAAATAACCTCATAGTTCATTTCAGGTCAATTTTACCACTAAAAGAGGGATTTTAAAAACCTTAGATTTTCAGGGCTTTTTAGATTTTAAAGTTCTGGATAAGGGAGTATATAGTCCTGTAACAGTGTTATCAGCATGTTCTTCTCTTCATGCATTAAAAAAAACATATGTGTGAGTATAAGGTTTTCGTGATCCACATGCAACTTTAATTTTATTGTTACTTGTTGAGAACTACTCATTCTTGTTATACTAATCTCAGAGACACATTAACCATGTTTTCCTCTGATCTTGCTTTAATTCTTGGCTTTTATGCTGGGCAAGGTTTTCTGAGATTCTCAGGGATGGTTGGAAGAATAAATTGCTTTAGTGTTGTATCACAGATGTCCTCTTTGGACCACCAATGGACTTGGTAATGACTTGCTTTCCACCAGCCTTCTCATCCACTTGTATAATGCAGTGCAGCTTTGCAATTTTATTTTGGTGGTTACTAAAGGTTCCTGTACCTGAAAATTATATTAAACTACTACAAGAAACAAGAACAGGAGTTGCATATAAAGAGAGAACAGAGAAGAATACCAAGCTTAACTTTGTCCTTGTGAAAGAAGAAGTCTTGATCCGTCTGGTTAATGCTGTATGAGATGCCAAGGAAAAGCACTACTTTCTCTTCTTAAATCTTCATAGCCTGATAGATATCAGTTCTCTAAAAAGCAAGACTTGAAAAGTTATCCAGGATATTCTCCAATGTCAACGAAGAACAACAACAAAAAACTGTAGCTGGGGCTGGCTTGGTGGCGTAGTGGTTAAGTTTGCGCTCTGCTTCCGTGGCCTGGGGTTTGCAGGTTTGGATTCCGGATGCAGACCTAGGCACCGCTCGTCAAGCCATGCTATGGCGGTGGCCCATATACAAAATAGAGGAAGATGGGCACAGATGCTAGCTCAGGGCTAATCTCCCTCACCAAACAAACAAACAAAACCTGCAGCTGGAAAACTAGCTAGGAGGGAACAGAATCTGCCTGGTGTAGGAGAGGATTCATTAATATAAATAATATGTACAGGACTTGAATTGTAGAAAGTTGCAAATAGAGGAAACCACCAAAAGGTGAAAAACATAAAGGGAAGATAGAAGCAGAGATGCTATAGTTTTTAAAATTGTAACTTATTGTCTAGTGCAATTATAAAAGCTATCCACTAACAGATCTATTTCAGAAAGTTAAATTTCACATGCAGTGCCACTAAAATACCAAAAGCCATACATAATGTCTGACCCAAGCTGCCACCTCATATAGCAAATTCTTACATGGGAACTTAAAAAAGATTGTTTGACTGGTCCACTGTCCTGTCCTGCCGAGTCAGGAGACTGCTTTGTCTGATAGATTGAATTTCCACTGTCTCTCACACTTCCTCCTTTTCAGATGCACAAAAGGTTTTTGTAAAGTTTCTCTTGGTTTTATTGCTGGCAACTACAGAAACCATGCCACATGCCTGGTGTAAAGTTATAGGGTGTGATTTTATTTGTCTCAGAGCTTCTGGATTTTTAAAAATAACTATGAAAGCTTCCTTGAGAGCTGTTACATGAAAATCTGTACTAATTCAAACTCTTTACTGGACCAGTTATGCATGAGATTTGCCTGCTATTGTTGCATGTTCTCTCCGAAACCATATGAAAAAACTTGTTCTCCTGGTTCCCTCCACTTCTTACAGGAATTCCACTTCAGGGTGTTCAGTTATCTTCCCAGGGTGGGTCCTGGCCTAGTACCCTAAAACTATTCCCAACTAACCAAGAATGACCAATACTTGTATAAGCTTAGGAAACACGAGTGGGAGGGACATTTACTAGGGGGCTGGTAAGCACTCTGAAGCACTCGACTTCCCAGTCAGAGGGCCATGGGTTTGAACCCCCAGTGGGCCATTCACAATGTACTATTGGGCAAATTGTCTTCTATATAAAACAACCCGGTTATTTGTTTTACCTGCCTCAAAACGTTGTGAGGATTAAGTGACTACATGTAGAGCACACAAGCACTCACTGTAAGGTCATTTCTTATTATTGTTACCGAATCCCAAACTGGCGAGTGCGAGCAGCCCGGAGGGGCGCAGGAGGCATTTGTCCCGCGGAGCCGGAGCGCATCGGCCTGTAGGGGGCGAACTCCCCATACTTTCTGCCTCGCCTGGACGGGCATTCCCGGCGGTTTAGGGGGGACACCAAGGAAGGTTCCAAGCCCCAGGTGGGGGTAGGGACGAGAGGGGTGGACTGTGGCTGGGCCCGGGAGAGTGTCCGAGCGCACTCTGCGCGCGCCCTCGGGGCCCCGGGGTGAGAGTCGGGGCGTGGAGCCGGCCCAGGAGGGTCCGACGCGGCCCTGCCTGCCCGGCCCGGCCCGGCCCGGCGGGGCGCGCCCTCGAACCCCGGCGCGCGGCGCGGGGCCCGAACGCCGAGACAATGCGGCGCGCGGCGGCGAGCGGGCGGCTCGGCGGGCCGGGGCGCGCGCCGCCTTCCATCCTGCAGGCTCTGCTTCGCGGCGGCGGCGGCGGCGAGCGCGCGGATTGGCGGCCCGGCCCTCCGCGCCGCCCCGCCCCGCGCCCGGCCGGCCGCCGCCCCCGGTCCGGACCCGCCCCTCTCCGCCGGAGTCGCTCGGGGCCCGCGGCTGGGTGGCGGGTAGTTCCCGCCGGCTCTGCGCGTCCGCCTCGGAGCTCGCTCGGAAGGGCAGGCAGCGGCCGAGCCCTCGGCGCGGCGGGCGGACGGGCCGGGCCCGAGCTGCGCGGCGCTGCGCGCGCCGCTCCTGCTCCCGCCGCCGGGCCCCGCGGCGACCCGTGCCCTGCGGCGGCTCCTGCGGCTCGTGCAGCGGCGGCCCGCGCCCCGCGCTTCCCTTTGTCCGCCGGGCGGGCGGGCGGCGCGGGCGGCGAAGGCGGCGGCGTCCGAGCGGCCGGTCGGAGCCCGCGCGGCGGCTGAGGCGGCGGCTCCCCCGCGGCTGGCCGCCCGCGCCCGCGCGCCGAGGCGATGCCGGACCAGATCTCCGTGTCGGAATTCGTGGCCGAGACCCATGAGGACTACAAGGCGCCCACGGCCTCGAGCTTCACCACGCGCACGGCGCAGTGCCGGAACACGGTGGCGGCCATCGAGGAGGTGAGCGGCGCCGGGCGGGCCTCGCCGGGAGGCCGGGAGGGCGGCTCCGGCCGCAGGTAGCGCGGCGCCCCGCGCCCCTGCCCGCCGCGGCCGCGCCGGCCCGCCCCCGCCTCTTCCCCCGGCTCCAGGATCCCGGGAAAAGTTTCTTTTCCTCAAAATCCGGCCGCGGCCGGGCTAGCCCTGCCCGAAACGGAAGCCCTTTGTTCCGTGTAGGTGGCTCGGAGCACAGGGCCGATGGCTACCTGGGCCCTTCTTAAGATCCTCTCCCTCCCCCGTTTCCCTCGCGGGGTCTGGCCCGGCCATTTCCCCCAGCGCGGCCAAGTTTGGCCCGAAACTCGGGTGGGCGGTGAGCGGGGACCCCTGCGCCCGCCCGGCCGGGGTCGTCGGCTCGCCAGCCTTTCCCGGGCGCTCACCTGCCAACTTGTCCGCGAAGTGCTCCTGCCCGCAGCCGGCCCAGCGGGGCAGTCGTGTGCCCCGAGCCCCGCGCTGCCCGACTCGCAGGTCGGCCCACGGGAACCCGGCTGCCCGGGAAAGGGGTGCACACCTTCGCCAGGGAAGCCTGACCGGGGCCCGCGCCGCGCCCGGGAGGGGAGTGCGGGAGGGTGTGAGAGAGCCACGGCTGCTGATCCAAGGGCCTGGGAGAGCCGCTCCTGGTTAGGGGCGTCTTACCTGTTCGAACCCCTGAACGCCTCCCCTCCCCATCACACTGGAGAGGCCTGGTTTTAGTCAAGGTGCAAAGTCATCATGCCTGGTGCTAACTAGTCAGCCCTCGTCCTGCGGAGAGAACACTTAGGAATGAACAAGCTTAGGTTGACAATCAGAGCAGCAGGCGCTGTCGGAAGGGCAGAGCTTGTGCGTCCAGGGCCGCCGCTGACTGTGGTTTGGGGCAGCTCCTCGTCTCTCAGTCTCATTTTCCTTACCTATCAAGCGGGACTAGTAATGCATCCTTTCCGGGGTTGTTATGAGGGTCAGAGATGCTGTGTGTGAAGTGCTTGACTCATAGTAGGTAACTGGTTTACGAGCCACACGTGTGCCAATATTGAATCGATGATTCAATATCTCTTGGCCAGAATGTCAAGTTACAGCCTTAAAATGGGGTATTGTAGGTATTTCGAAGATGACTGGGCTAGAGTGAGTGAGGAGAGGTCACCAGAGAGCTTTAAGTTAAGGGATGGCTTTCATTTTTTTGCCACTTGAACAAAGCAGCTGCTGTTAGGAATTGCGTGAAAAAAAATCCAGAATGTTTTCCCTTAATGGAAAATTTTGTATTTGTAGACATAAACAGTCAATAACAAGCTAAAACAAAAGTAACCGATTCAGCATTCTGAATGTTTTAAGGATAGCTGAGGCATCCTCCCTCCCTCTCTCCTTCCTTCTCTCCCGTTTTTTTGGTAGAAGGGAGTGCAGGCCCACCTTTTGTAGTGAATTCTGTGACCCCAGATCCCTTCATTCTGCTTGTATCAGCAAGGCTTAAAAATGATGCTTTCAAATGAGGCGGGTGGGGATGGGCCTAAGAAGTTTTTTCAGAAGTGCTGATTGAAAAGCAAGAGGAGAATTTTCACAATGTTTTGAAAATACACGATTAATAATGTTTGTGGAATGATTACAACCAAAAAGGTAGCTGAATATTTAAGGGAAGGAAGCTTTGTACAGATGCCTTAAAAAAAAAAAAATTTGATTGTATTTGAACTTGTTTCTTTTCCCCATTGCAGTTTGTCAGTTAAATATTATTAACACTGGCAGATGTTGGAAAGCTAGGCAAATAGGAATTGCTATTAAAATTGGCATACCCTTTCTCTGATTAATTTTAGTGTACGGTGTATAATTCCAAAGCTCTTTCTGTGTGCTGTGCTGGAGATCACGCTAGACTCAGTTACTGAGCAGATTAAAAAGAGACTGGATTTGGTCATTTTATTAAACTACAAGCTTGCTCCATGTTTCCATTTAAGCACAAGAATTGGTTAAAGTCTCAAAAATGGAAAAATTAAAATCATCACAGGTCTATCTCACTTTAAGCAAATCCGGTATACATACTATGATGATGGTACATGTGAGCTTGGATTTATGAGAACTAAATTTAAAAGTTGTTTGCTTTCTGAGAGGAATCACTTTGGATTCCTTTAAATAATACTCTTTTCCAGGGTGTTTAATGTTCATTCCCATTACCAAAACTTGTTCCATATATGGTTTTATTAACAAGCTATGCCCACATATATATATATTTTTTTATAATTTTGTTTATTTATTTTTCCCCCAAAGCCCCAGTAGATAGTTGTATGTCATAGCTGCACATCCTTCTAGTTGCTGTATGTGGGACACGGCCTCAGCATGGCCAGACAAGTGGTGCGTCGGTGCGCGCCCCAGATCCGAACCCCGGCCGCCAGTATCGGAGCGCGAGCACTTAACCGCTAAGCCACGGGGCCGGCCCACATATTTTGGTTTTAAATAAGCATCTACTTTTCATACTAAAATGAAACATGAGAGTGGGCATTGTGGCATCAGGTCACTCATTTGACAGAAATAAATTTAAAACTTCCAAGTCCTTGGTTCTCTGTTTAAACAAATGAGTCATGGAATTAGTAAACTAATTGTAAATCAATTAACCTTTGTGAACCTATCATTTCCAATACAGGTTATGTCTGCTAAAAATCATTTTACAACTGAAATGTACTGTTTTGATATGCAGACCTGTAGCTGGACTATTGAATAGCTATTGAGTCACTACCTTATGCGCTGAACCCTACATGTGTTGTATTTATTCCTCATCCCTGCTTTACACATGAGGAAATTGAGGCTCGGAGAGGTTAATTTGCTCCAGGTTATATAGCTAGTAAGTTGAAGAGCTGGGACTTGAACTTGGCTCCATGCTCTTTTTGGAAACGATGCTGGTTTCTGTTACTTTTAATAGTGCTGAATTCTCTAAATTACTCCTTTGTCAGATAGACCTGGGTTCAAGTTCAGACTCCACCGCTTGCCAATTATGTGAATTTTGGTGGGATACTTAATGTTTTCTCATTTTCCTCAGCTTTAAAGTCTGGGTAACAATACCTGTCTACTTCAGAAGGTTGTAGTGGGGGTTTAATAAGATAACACCCAGCACAGTACCTGATGGACAACTGGTTTAATAAATGCTAACTGCTTAACAGATTATATTATAGTTAATCCACAGAACCTCATGAGGGCGTTTGGCCCCTAAATGGGATTTACATGGGGGGTGTGGGGGTAGGAAGAGTAGGGAAATGGATGAATGGTTGAATGAGTAAATGAATGGAAAACGACTGTGTATCTGTTAACCCAGGCTTGTTTTTTAACCAGTTTGTTGTCTTGGCAGCGGGTCAGCACATAACTGTGTTTTAAAATTTCATGTGGTGATCACTTTCTCTGTCTCTGGGTGAAATAATTATTTTGCACACTTCTAGCAAAGTCTGGTGCTGCAACTGGAGTCTGCCCTGTTTTTGGAAATAATGGAAAAAATAAGTAGTTGTGGCAAAAATCTGAAAAGTATACTTTTTCCCTCTCTTTTTGTGGAGTTTTGTTTCTGTCTCAGTTTCTTTGAGTCTCTGGGTATTTTGAAATATTCTCAAAGTAGGGAAAAATGGTATACATACTTGGAATATTCATGTTTCTAGTTACTAGACTCTCCTTTACTAGCACCATCCATTCTGCCTTGCTTATTTGGCTTTGTTAGATATGTAGTTTTAAAAATAAATTTGATGTTGACTTGTAAGTATTAAAATTTAATCTACTTCCTTCTGGGGCCATAATTCTCTACTCTGTTGTCCTTGGTTACCTTGGCAATCTCATTGCTGTCACAAGCACAGGGTTCTAACTGCAGGGGTAGAAGGAGCATCTGGGCAGCACAGACTCCCAGGGGTCCTGCTGTCCTGAGGGCCAGATGCCCCTGCCAGCAGTTATAGTGGGAACCGGGCTGATAGTGCTTTTTAGGCAAGAATGTGATTCTGAGTCTTAGCCCTTTGTGACTTGTTTGAAAAACAGCTCTTCCAAATCCCAGACTAATAGATTTTGAATCTGTTGTCGTAAGGACATCACCTTCTTGTCCGGTGCATTTGTGTTTTTGGAATTAAGCTTCTATGGGTCAAACAGGGCCATCTCTTTATGCTGTGTTCCAAAATCTGGATTTATGCATTTGGAAATTGAGTCATTTAAGGAGGGAATGATCTTCTCTTCTTATGTTATCCCTGTTCCCCCCACCCCCCATTCAGTTTCTCTCTTGCTTGTAATTAACAGTAAAAGTACTAATGCTACTCCTGATGGGTTCCAGGCCCTGCCATTCATTCAGTATTTATTGAGTCCTGCTGTGTGCTAGGTGATGGGGTAGGAATGCCAAGAATATGTTCTCTCTTTGAAAGAATCTACAGCTTAGTGGGGGGGACAGACATCCTATGAACAAATCAATGTAATAAAATGTTGTGAGGGCTGTGACTACAAGATTGTCCAGAATCAGAGGTGCCCAGGGATGGGAGTGGTCAGGTGTGCCTGGGACTGTGGTTGGGAGGGCCTTGTATGATGATGTGCAATTGAGTCGTGAAGGCAAGGTAGTCATCTGTGGGTTACCACATGCTTTAGTCACTAAGGTATCTCAGTATGGTCTTACATGTCTGCCTCCCTGCCTTAGGTAAATATTGATCCGCTCCTGAAGTGATGGCCAGCTAGGCCTCTGATTGGATTTTCACCCAATCCACAGAGGGCTGCTCAGGCCAAGAATTTGGAGTAATCCTGATTCTTCTCTTACACTCCACATTTCTAGGCACTGGTGCCTTTCTTCATGAAGCATATACATTCTAGACCTGCACTGTCCGATGTGGTAGCCTAAGTTTAAAAAGTCAGTTTTTCAGCTGCACTAGCCACATTTCAAGTGCTCAGTAGCCACATGTGTATTGGACAGTGTAGATTTAGAACATTTTCATCATTGCAGAAAATTCTATTGGACAGTGGTGTTTTAGACCCTTTAACTCAAAGAATAGTCCACTGGCCGGGAACATTAGCGTCGCCTGGAGCTTGTTAGAAATGCAGACTCTCAGATCCCACCTTAGACCTGCCAAGTCAGAATCTACAATTTGTAACATCCCAGGTGCATTATATGCACATTTAAGTTTGAGGAGCACCCTTCTAGAGTGTGAGCCCTGGCTGCACATTAGAATCACTTTCGGGGGGTTGTGGAGCAGAGATGCCTGGCCCACTCCCTGAAATTCTGACTTAATTGGTTTGGGTGGGGCCTGGAGCATTGGCATTTTTAAAGCCTCTCCCCAAATGGGGTTGATAGTCACTGCAGTAAACAGCTAATTATGTAATGTAGTGTCAGGTAGTGATACGTGCGATGAAGAAAAGTTAGGCAGATTATAGGAATAGAAAGTGCTTTGGAGGTCAGGAAACTGAAGTCAGGAAAGGCCTCTGCAAAGAGGAGACATTAGAGGAAGCCAGCTAAGGAAGAGCTGGAATCGAAGAACAGCGTGTGAAGAGGCCCTGAGATGCGAATGGGCTCGGCGCATTGAAGGGCAGAAAGAAGGCCAGTGTTGCAGGAGAGAGGTGGGTGATGCAGAGAAAGATGAGGGATGGGTGGGCAGGGCCAGATCACACAGTGCATTGTCGGTCTTGGGGAGGGAGCTGGATTTTGTTCTCATGTGATGGGAAGCTTTTGGAGGGTTTGAGCAGGGAATAACATGATCTGATTTACTTTTTAAAAATCTCACAGTGCTTGTACCAGGGAGAATAGACTAGCAGGGTGTGAGAGAGAAGAGGGAGACCTGTTGGGGACTCGGGGTGTATTGCAGTCATCGAGGCAGGGGGTCTTGGACTAGGTGGTAGCAGTGGGGGTGCTGGGAGGTCCGATTGAGATCCATCGTGCTGACGGATTGTTGTGTGTGCTGGGAAAGGGTGAACAGCACAGAGTTCCTGCCCCGGAGGAGGTGACAGCCAAGCCCTGTTCACGCAGGCCGCCTGAGGAATGGACCTTCCGGTGTCCCCATGGTGAAGCTGGCACTCTGCTGCTCCTTAATGTCAGTATCAAGGCCAGCTGTGTGCTGCTCAACACGACTTGTTGAAGAACCTGTGTTGGGACCAATCTGGAATATTTATTTTGTTTTACAGCAGACACCAATCAGAGAGAGAATAAAGCAGAGCTCTGTAGACCAGGACTGGCGGGGTATGTTCGCTTCTTTCCTCTGCTGTTTCCAGCCAGGTGATGGCAGGTGACACTTTCTTGGTGTGTTGGATGTCTGGGATGCTGGCCCTGATTCAGCTCCCCAAACACTTTTCTTTCCCTACAAGAAAGAGGTGGAGGGTTCACCAAGTCGTCATCCCACAGTGGGAACCTGCCTCCATTGCGCACGCTTTTCTTTGTCGTGTGGCCTTAAAGCGGGTTGCCAGGGCTCTTCCAGGTGCTTTTGTAACCATTATTGTTTTATCGTGGGAATGATGTTGTGGAATAAATAGACTGTCAACCAGAGCTGGAATGCTTGGGCTGTATTTTTATTTGTATTTTGTTATGTTGATTTATTGATTCATAAATGTATATTGGGCACCTACCAATATGTTGTCACTGTCAGGTGCCAGGGATGTAAAAGCAGACAGGACTAGCTCCTTGCCTATAAAGCACTTACATTCTTCTCTTTTGTGTGCAATTATATTTTATCCTCTTAACCGTTTTTGTGGCATGAACCCCTCTGACACTCTGGTGACAGTGGTGGACCCCTTTTAGAAAGATGTTTTAATGCATCAAATAAAATACATAGGATTTCAAAGGGAACCAAATATATTGAAATTTAGTTAGCAAAATATTTGAAAGATCTGTGTCATACTAATATATGCTTCTTTACTAAAGCATTAAATATCAAGATTTGGTAGTGGGTCTAATAAATAATTTTGAAATAGTGATGAATGTAAGCAATATTGTGAGATATTTCTAACAACTCTAAAGTTATATTAATATATCTTTTCTTGGAGTCACAGGTACTGCTAATACTGTCGTGGTGTGTTGCTTACATTCATAATTGAAGAAAAGGCTCGATTTCAGTTAGAGGCTAATGAAATCCAGATTTAATTCCTTTTTCCAGTCTACAGACCCCCTGCATTCAGACTAAGAATTTCAGGTTTGATGGTAAGATTCTTTTGGTTAATTGTTTTTTTGGAGTGAGTGATGATTCTGTAACCATGCTGTTTATACTGTCACTGTCATGAGTTGGTTCTTAGAGTCTGGCTGAGAAGAGTTACACCCTAAGCCAGTGTTATAATTATCAAGTAGTAAAGGTGTTTAGAGGAACTCAGGGGTGGTGGGTAAAGCTGTCACTTGTGGTTTGACAGTCATGGTGCACTCTGCATTTTTTCAAGGTCGGAGCTTGGTAGTTTCTCATAGGGTCCCACGGGTTAGTTCATACACTTATGCATGCCTTGGAGTTCAGCAAAACTGCGAATTACATCTTGTGAGCCTTGTAGTGAGGACTCTGAGCTGGGCTGCCTCTGTGCAGGCCAGCTCTCCTGTTTTTACCTTTGTTGTTTTTCTAGCATGGTGTACGCTGTCCTTGAGTCTGTAGGGCAAGCATGATTGTGAAGCGATAGTAGATTTACAAGTATCTTCTGCCCAGCATTTTAAGGCAGACTGTGCAGTCTGCGTTGTTTTCAGTGAGGTTACCCATTGAAATGATGGTGTTGTTGCATGAGTGTTTGGGATATCCAGAGCATGGTTGAAGTGTTATCGTCAATCACTGTTGGTTTTTTTTCCCTTCTCTTTCTAGCATTTATTGGATGCTTACTGTGTGCCAGGCATGCTTTAAGGTCTTTACCTATATTAACTATTAACTTGTTTAATTACTACAAAAACCCTGTAAGGTCCAGAGAACCTAAGCCACTTTACCAAGATCACCGAGCTAGGAAGTGGTGGGGGCAGGATTCAAGGTCAAGCATTTTGACACGAGAGTCTGCTCTTTTAGCAGCCAGCTGCCTCTGTAGAGCCTGGGCCAGAAAAGGCCCTCTGTGTTGATGCTTCTGTGACCAGCGTGACCTCTCCCTTGCTGTTGGTTTTAGTAAATCACATCTATTGCATTTCTTGAGTGGATGCTTCTGAGAGATCCTGGCTGCTACTCTGTTTGCTCTGTGCTTGTTGCTGCAGAAATGGTTCCTCTTTACTCTCTTCACCGCTCTGCTGACATGCCCAGCCCTGCAGAGCCGAGTGGCCCAGGGCATTGCTCACACCCTGGCAGGAGGCCTGCCCTACTAACGGTATTATTAATGATGTCGTCTTTCCACTCGATGCTGAAGATGGCTTTGTCAATATGATTTTATATACAGATGCTGTCAGTGAAATCGGGTGGCTGATGAAGACAGTTCCCTATAATGATGAATTCTCTTGTCTTATAGGATTCTAGCCAAGTGCTCAGAATTTTGCAGCCTCTTTCCCTAGCATCCCAGAAGAAATCACATTTTCATTATAGTTTTTTTTTTTTTAACGCTAACTACAACAATGGGTAACATTTCTTTGAGCCTTAATTCTATGTTAAGGACTGTGCTGTGTTTTAAATTGATTATTGAATCCTCTCACCTATCCTATGAGGTAGGTCCTGTTGTCTCTATTTTATAGTTGAAGAAACCGAGGCTCGGACAAGTCCCATCACTAGCAGTCTATGGAACCAGGAATCCCAGCCATGCTAAGATTAGCATTGTGCCCTTAGGCACAATGTGAGTCCTTTAATGCACCACCTGACCTCTCCTGCTGAGATCTCTAATGCCTCTGAAGATTCTTCTTTAGGTGTTTTTGTGGGTTTCTTTAGTGTAGGTTGATAATTGTTGACCTTCTGCTGGCCGGTCCCCACTGTTGTTGACTTAGAGAATGTGTGACAGCCCAGACAGGGTCATCAGACATTAACCCCTGGGGACATCCTTAGCATCAGAGGTGTTTATTAAGTGACTTTAACTGCCTTGGAGTGAATGTAAAGGACAGATCTGGCCCCCTCAGAGCTGAGGGACTGAGAACATGGTCACAGCTGGGTGGAAAGGACTCCAGAGCCCCGGAGGCGATCAGGTCCATACAGTATCCCCTCTTTGTCAGCAAATCTGTGTTTTGAGAGGTGGCCACTGAAGGGTGAATCACAGATGTGGCGTGTCTAGGCAGAGTTGGCTGAGGAGTCAGCACCCTCTTGCCAGTTAGGGGACTTTGAGGGAGATTCTGAATGGAAGGGAGAATGGTAAGTCCTTTTACTAAATTATTCCTCTGATAGCCCTGACCTGTTAGCTAACCAGCTCTTGGACCTTGGGCAGGTGATTCACTGGTCCAGCCCCAGGGGCTTTCCAGGTCTTAACATTCTGTGTCCGCAACTGTCGGCAACACAGTTCACCTGCTTCTGGCCGGTCTTGACTTGTTCTGAATATATTCTCTACTTTCTCTTGGCTATTCATATTCATACTTTTCAAGATGTTAGAGGTGAAAGTAAACTTTACCTTTCCCATTCCCCCCTTTAAAGATTCCCTCCCCTAAAACGTCACTGGAGTCACATGGTGGTTGCCCTCGAGCTAGAATTTCATTGGTTGCGTTGCTAGTTTAAGTTTGAACAGATGCGGCTGTGTAGTTGGCACCCTTCTCACCTTCAGGCAGTTTTCAGTCTGAGCTGCATGTCTTGGTCTCTGGATTATCTTTCTGATTTGGCCTCCACTTTGCTATATGACTTTGGGCAAGTCACTGCTCTCAATGTCTAGTCTCTAAAATGAGCCATTCAGTTGATCTCTGACTACCCTCCCCAGCCTCAAAATCACATATATTGGGTTTGAAATGACTCTGGAATAAATGGTGGGAATAAAAATCAGCAAAGAGTGGCTAATTTGTAGTCCTGAAAAGAAAGAGTAGGTTCTGAATTATGTCTCGAAGTTGAATTTTTTAAAAAAACCTTTCTGTGGCTTCCTCAGGCACTTATTTTTTGTTGTTGCTTTTTTTTTTTTAAAGTTGAGATACAATTCACCCTTAACATTCCATAAAAATTCAACCTTTTAAACTGTCTAATTCAGTGATTTTTTAGTATATTCACAAAGTTGTGCAGCCATCACCACTATCCAATTCCAGAATGTTTTCATCACCCCAAAAAGAAACCCCATACCTATTAGCAGTAACTCTTCAATCCCCTTTCTGTCAGCCCCTGACAACCACTAATTTACTTTCTGTCTCTGTGGATTTGCCTATTCTAGACATTTCATATAATGAGATTCGTATAATGGAATCATACAATATGTGGCCTTTTGCGTCTGGCTTCTTTCATTTGGCATAATGTTTTCAAGGTTCATCTAAGTTGCAGTATGAATCTGTACTTTATTCCTTTTTCTGGCTGAATAATACTCCATTGTATGGATATACAACATTCTGTTTATCCATTCATTAGGTGATAAACATCTGAATTGTTTCCACTTTTTGGCTATTATGAAGAACGCTGCTGTGAATATTGTTGTACAAGTTTTTGGGTGGACATATGTTTTCTCTTGAGTATATACCCAGGTGTGGACTTTCTGGGTCATATGGTAACTCTGTTCAACTTTTTGAGGAACTACCAGACTGTTGTCCAAAGAGGCTACACCACTTTACATTCCCACCAGTAGTGCATTAGGGTTCCAATTTCTCCACATCGTTGTCAACACTTGGTATTCTCTGTGTTCTCGATTATAGCCATACTAGTGGGTGTGAAGTGTTATCTCATGGACTTAATTTGCATTTCCCTGATGGATGACGAATAGTGTTGAGCATTGTTTCATGTGCCTGTGGCTGTTTGTATATCTTCTTTAGAGAAATACCTTTTCAAATCCTTTGCCCATTTTTAAATTGGATTATTTATCTTTTTGTTGAATTGTAAGAGTACTTCATATATTCTAGAAACTAGACTCTTAACTTATTTATGATTTGTAAATATTTTCTCCCATTTCGTGGATCGTCTTTTCACCCACTTGATGGTGTCCTTTGAAGCACCGAGTTTTCAATTTTGATGAAGTTCAGAATACCTACTTTTCCTTTGGTTGCTTGTGCTTTTAGTATCATATCCAAGAAACTGTTGCCTAAAATAAGGTCACAAAGATTTACACCTGTATTTTCTTCTAGGCGTTTTATAGTTTTAGCCCTTACATTGAAGTGCTTGATCCATTTTGAGTTACTTTTTTTTTTTAATTTTTATTTATTTATGTATTTTCCCCCCAAAGCCCCAGTAGATAGTTGTATGTCATAGCTGCATATCCTTCTAGTTGCTGTATGTGGGACGCGGCCTCAGCATGGTCGGAGAAGCGGTGCGTCAGTGTGCGCCCAGGATCCGAACCCGGGCTGCCAGCAGCCAAGCGCGCGCACACCCAACTGCTAAGCCACGGGGCCGGCCCTGAGTTACTTTTTATGTATGATGTGAAGTAGGGCTCCAGGTAGGGATTCATTCTTTTGCATGTGAATATCCAGTTGTCCCAATACCATTTGTTGAAAAGACTAGTCTTGCCTCATTGAATTCTCTTGGTACCCTTTTTGAAAATCTATTCGTCTTTGATGTATGGATTTATTTCTGGACTTTGAATTCTATTCCATTGATCTTTATGTCTCTCCTTATGCTACCACACAGTCTTGATTACTGTAGGTTTGTGGTCACTTTTTAAATCAGGAAGTGTGAATCTTCCAACTTTGTTCTTCTTTTCAAGTATTGTTTTGGCTATTCAGGGTCCCTTGCGTTATCATGTGAATTTTAGGATCAACTTGTCAATTTCTGCAAAAAAGCAAGCTGGGATTGTGATGGGAATTGCACTCAATCTGCAGATCAACTTGCCGAGTGTAGACATCTTAACAATCCATCTTAAGAACTTATAATCTATTAACTTGGGATTTTTTTCCATTTATTTAACTCTTTAATTTGTTTTAATGATGTTTTGTAGTTTTTGGTGTATGGTCTTGTGCTTCTTTTATTAAATTTACTCTTAAGTATTTTATTCTTTTTGATGTTATTGTAAATGGAATTATTTTCTTTATTTCGTTTCTGGATAGTTCATTATCAGTGTCTAGAAATACAATTAATTTTTGTATATTGACCTTATATCCTGCAATTTGTTTATTAGCTCTAAGTGTGTGTGTGTTTTCTGTAGGATTTTCTATATATAAGATCATATATATATATATATATGCAAAAAGAGATAGTTTTATTTCTTCTTTAACAATCTGAGTGCCTTTGATTTCTATTTATTGCCTAGTTGCTGGATCAGTTCTTAATCATCTTTAAATGCCCAATGGGTTGCACAGAATAGGGGCTCAATAACTTGATGGAATGACTGACTTAGGTATTGAAAACAGTTTGTATGTACAGCCGAAATTCCTTATGTTCAATTTGTTTTGTTCCTTCTCATTTGGGCTCTAAATGTACTGAGAAAATTGGAAGATTTGCCTGCTTGTTCTCTGGTGTTAAAGTAAGTTAGTGGAACTGTCACTTGCATTGGTAAGTGAGTTTCAGATAGTTTGCCTCATTCAGCCGGGTGTTCGGTATCGCCTGGGAGGCCTACAGCCCGGGATCCAGGCCTTGTCGTCCCTGCAACAGCAAACTCCCAACAACCCATTGTTTTTGCTGGTTAATGTGGCTTTTTGGTTGCTTCTCTATAAGCACCGCCTTCATTTGTTCACCGAGGAGTCCACTTACTTCTTGACAAAAGGTGTAATTGTTGAGATTCCTGCTTTTCTTCTCACCTTCTAAATTCTCTTGTTTTTCTTTTTCGGCAAATAGGAATGAGGTGTGTTTACTACTTGGGCTGTTGGGCTGTCAGAACCTGTAGCTTTTGTTTGTGTTGGTTGTAGCTTGCCAGGTCACAGGCTTTTGATTTGGAAGAGGTACCTTTGCCAGCAGGGATAGCTCACGTACAAATCGGGAAGTAGGCAGCGTGGCTTTTCGCCTCTTCAATCCTCCTTCTCTTTCCTCCTCACGCTTCTATTTCTGTCTTTTCCTTGGGGACCAAGTTGCTCGTGCTGCAATCTAGGCAGTGTCCAAAGCTTATTCTCACCGCCCCCCTGTCCCCCTGTGTTCTCTCTTACCTTCGCTCCCTCAGTCTATTTCCAGACCCTTGGGGCCCTGTGTTTTCGTTTTAAAAGAGGAAATTCCAGCCAGAGGGGACTCAAGAGGGAAGCTTTAATTGGGATTTCAGGCCAGGCCTGCCTTCCTCCATCTCTCCATCACACTGGTGAGCTGCTGCTCTGGTGATGACATTTAACATTGGCCTCCTTTCCCAGCACACTGCCTCCCCTCAGTTTTCCAGAACTTGGTTTATTGTTCTGTCTTTTAAAATGATTTATCTTCTCTAGCAGTGTGGAAGGAGCTTAATTTTTGAAGTGCCGAGTTTTCTTCTTAACGGTCAGAGCAAAGTAAAGGAAGTTTGATTGATCTTATGACAAAATTGGTTTAGTCATAGCTAATATGAAATCTCTTAAGGGCTCCTGTTTTATTTGCTCTTTTAATTTATGAACCTCCTTGCGTCTCTCAAGCGTCTGTGCACAAAGCCAGTGAGGCCCGATACATGACATTCAGGGCTTTATTTCTGCCTTTAATACAACATGAGTTACTGTAGGGTTCTGACACTTTGTTAAACTTTGGGTTGAATTAGGGAGTAGCAGTGTCAGCAAGTGAGTGCTTCAGAAATTTGTTATTGTCTTTCCAAAGGAAAATATACTGTTAGGTTGAATAATTAAAGCTGCTGACCATAGGGCATGCATTAGAATCTGGAAGTAAAGGAAAAGTCCCCCATGAGTAAGAGTAAAGTAGCTATCATGAAGCCTATTTTGTTTTCTCTGTAGGTCAGGGTCATGTCATCCTCAGGGTTCTAGAAAAGACTATGTAGTCAAATAGAAATAGAAGAGACCAGTGCTCAACAGCTGAGGCTGGTGGAAGGAAGGAAAAGAGAGAATTAGACTCACTCAGAAGTGTGGGGCCACTCTTCCTCCAGGAATCCCTAAGGGTCTCACGACCCCATATTTAAGAAGAGTCCAAATCAGTGCCCTCTGCTGTGATGGGCAGGGAAGCATATAATCCACTGAGGAGAGTTTGCATGAAAGTAGTTTTTGAGTTTTGCTGTGTAATTTTGATGAGCTTTAGTTCACTGAGAAAATTAATTTATGTGGAACAGCTCCTTCCTTTGGTGTGGGCCCAAATGAGGCATTTAGTATCTTTCGGGATGGGGTTTGGTCCATGGCAGAATAGTGTAGAAATCTGTTTCTGGGACTCGCAGACTTACCTCAGGACAGCCCTTGGGCCTTAGATGTCTGCTGTTAAGGAGTGTGAGGAGAGGGGGAATTAGCCATGTGGTTTCCTCTCTGACCTCAGAGTATTTTGGCACTTCCTTTTTGGGGTGAGGGAACTTCAAAATCCAAAGTTTCCCCTGCTTGCAGTTATTAACTTTCGTGTTTGACCCCCATACCAGACTGAGAGTGGGCCTGGGATAAAGATTAAGTATTACTTCTCTTTGAGTCCTCAGAGCCCAACATGGTGCCCAGCACATGGTTCTCAGAAAATGTCTGTTGAATATGAAGGTCTAGGTAATCTTTTTGATTTTGTGATTTTATATCTTTCCCTTCAAAAAGCTTGCTGTATGTTTAGAAATAAGTTCATTTTGATTTTCAAAATCAAGATTGTCATGTCTTCCTTTGAAACAGGAATATCTTTTTAAGAATTATCAAAATCTCTGCTCTATAAAACATCTGAATTAATATCTGATTTCTTCATTGAAAAATATATTAGTCATGTCTTTTCTTCTGTGAAACCTTCCCTAACATCCCCAGTCCATCAGAACCACTTACTTCTCTGAATTCTTAAAGCAATTACTCTCTGACTCACTTTGTTGGTCCCTTTTTATCCATCTGTCCATCTATCCATCAGTTGAGCAATCCATCGATCTCTCTCCATCTATCCATCCATCCATCCATCCATTCGTCAATCATTGGGACAGACGTGGGATGTCTCATGCTCTGAAGCGTAGAATGTTCTGCAGTGTGAAGTGTGGTGGTCCGCAGCAGCTGTAGGTACTCCGTGTGTGCTGGGGGGTGGCCCTTGCTTCCCTCCTCAATGCCTATACCCTTCTGTAGTGCGAGAATCTCATCAAGGAGGATGAAGGAGGGTGCATTTTGGGTTGAGGTGTGTAAGTCAGAACAATGCAAGTTGGGTTGAGGGCACTCAGAGTTGTCCCTGTTGGTCAAGGCAGAGGTTGGCAAACTATAGCCCACACTCTGTTTTTGTATGCAAAAAAAGTGTAAGCTGAAAATGGTGTTTAGGGTTTATGGAAAAAAACCCCAAATCTGAAGAATATGCAACAGAGACTGTGTATATGTGGCCAGCAAAGCCTAAAGTACTTATTCTCTGGCCCTTTACAGGAAGAGTATTCCCAGCCGTGGGTGAGAGTGTTGGATGTGAGTATAGAGTGTCTGTCCCAACCTAGACAGAATCGTTTGGGGTATAAGGAGCCTTAAAGTCGCTTAGTCTGGTGGTCCACATTTCACATGAGCCCCTGTTTTAAACATCCCTGCTTGCTGCACTGGCCAGGTACTTGCTGCCTGTGGAAGCAGCCTTCTCTACCCAAGGTTGTTGGGAAATATCTAAGGCTTTTGAATAGGGGAGTGAAATGAACAGAGCTGGCCTTAAGGAAGACTGATCTGGAAATGGGAATGGGGGTGAGAGGGTCAGAGGGGAGAAGGACCCAAGGCAGGGAGCCCAATAGGGAAGCATTGGCCCTTGCCCAGGGAAGTGGTCACTAATTAGGGGCCTGAAGTGGGGCATTGGGAGTACAAAGGAAGGGGCATGTTACAAGGTAGTTAGGTGGCGGCCACTCACTTGTCAGACCCGTCTTATAGTTTTGGGTTGGTTTGTGATTGTTAGTTTAGGCCTTCTTTCTTCTTTCATTCAATATGTAGAGCACCTGTTCTGTACCAGGCCCCAGACTCTGCAAAGTTCCTGCCTCGAAGGCCCTCATGAGCTGGTGGGAAGGAGAAACAGTGCCTCTGCCAGGGAGAGGAGGAGGGAAAGCTTCGGGAAGGTGGCGGCAGCACATAAACTCCTTGAAGACAACGGTTGTTTCACGTGTGTGCTTACTTGAGGGTGCGTTTCCCCCCAGGGCCATATTAAAAATACCAATTTGTCTCTATTTTTAAGGAACTTACCATTTAAAAATAAAAGATCAACCATTAATTTATTCATTCAATGCCTGTTTATTTTATATAAGGGACATTATATAC
This sequence comes from Diceros bicornis minor, assembly GCF_020826845.1. Lineage (NCBI taxonomy): Eukaryota > Metazoa > Chordata > Mammalia > Perissodactyla > Rhinocerotidae > Diceros > Diceros bicornis. Next base: position 70,784,400 of record NC_080751.1, on the reverse strand, counting down.
CTACAGACACATATGCAGAGTAATCACCAAGATGTGTACGAAGAGAGCAGGGTCATCTCCCTTGAGCCATGCGGGCCTTTGCACAAGTAAGTCTACCTGCCACCCCACCTCTTGAGGATTTTTTTCCTCCCAATACCTTTTGCCTTGTTTTCTTGATCTGAGAATGTCCGTTAATGACTTCCAAGGCGCCTTCTGGCTTGGGGGTTCTAATTCTGAAAGTTCAGCCTCCTGCTTGCTGTAGGGCTTCAGTAGTGGAGGGGAGATGGGTGGAGCAGCTGCGTAAAGTTGTCCTGCTCTGAACTTGGGCCTCTGCCAGAAGCTCCTCTCTGGCTCCACAGGAGGGCTCATCCTGTGTTCTTCTCCCCCTCTCCTCTCCCTCTTCAGACTGGACCGTTAGCCCCAGGGAGGCGTCTGAATGGGAGGGAGGACTCAGGAAATAGGTCACAGGGAGCCTGGAAAAAACAAAGAACCTGCTGCCCACCCACTAAAATGTCAGCAGTCCATAAACCGTGCTCTCCCCGAGCCTGACATCACAGCGTGTGCTGTCTCCAGATGCCGCCTCGCCGGCTCTCGCCCAGGGGACGAGCAGTGCCCGGTCGTCTGGAGAGAGATGGCAGGCTGGGCACCCACCTGACCCGATGGAGGGATTGATGTGCACCTCAGAGGCGTGAGGGTGGGCTGGGTTGGGGTGATTGTGAGCGCAGCCCAGCCCAGAGGGGTGAGGGGAATTGGTATGCACATGAGGCAGGATGTTCACGTCTGCTCCCTGGGGAAGGAGAGTCATGTGATGGGAGACTGTCAGATGGCAGAGGATTTCCTCCCCTCCAGGGGATCTGTAATCCTACCCACTTACCTTCCAGGTTCTTCCCCAGCCCTACAGTGCCTGGAAGTTTCCATTTATCACTAGTAGCTTCCGTTAGCTCCATCTCCTGCATGTTTAGGGCACCTAGCCTTCAGCCCTTCATTATAAGAGGGCACGCTGAAGGGAGGGACTTGGCGTTAACGCACCCTGTGTCCTGCAGTGCCCGACACTGAGGCCCTCCCTGAATATCCTTCAGTGATTAATCTCTCATGAAACAAGGGCACCATTCGCGCCGTGGGCCTCTTTCCTGTGTTTGTGTTCTTATTTCCTGCAACCAAACTGCAAACTCCCTCGAGCAGGAGCTCTTTTCTTATAACAAGCTTGTGTTTTTATTTATACTTGACTATTTTCAAAACACTATTTGGGTGGGACAGGTCTTATGCCGATGATACAGCTGAGGAAACAGCTTCTCAGAGGTTTAAGGGTTTCCAAAATAAGATATTTGGTAAGTGGTAGCCCTGGGACTTGAACCAGGATCTTATAGCTCTTGCCAAGGAAGGATCTTTCTGTTACCCAGAACCATCTGAGGATCTGGGAGCTGCTCACTAATCATTTTATCGGGTTAAAAAAATGTGTGGGTATAGTCTTTATGAGTTCATATGCATATGCACAGATTCTCTATGCTCAGAAACTCCTTTGTCCAGTCTCTTTATTTTAAAAGACATTCAAAATGTTGTCCATGCATTAAGTGTTACTGCCCTTAGAAATGACTTGAGAGGACAGATAATTTAGAAATATTTGCACATTACGTCAGAAGAGAGTTAATAGTACCCGTTACTATTAATACTGGTGGTATTAGCTGTTCTGGGAAGAGGTACTGTCTATTCATAATAACCAGATAATAACAGCAAGATTGAAGAGGAAAGCCCAGATAACATTGTGAGTGTAGGTGTAATTATAATTTAAATGCAATGGCGGGCGGGAGGGGAGGTGGTGTCTTTAAATATAAAGTTTCAAGAGCTCCTGAGGTTTAGTGTGAGGCATAACTCGTGTCATGTCTGTGCTCTTTGGCCATATAACCTTGGAGAAGTCATCAATCTTGAATTATTTATCATTGGAGTGAAATATCCTTTTGAGAGAATCATATCTTCCTTCAGTGTTAAAAATATATTTGTATCGTGTGTCGTAGTAAGTATTCTTACTTACTAGTTACATTGCATATTTCTTTTTTTACATCCTGCCCATTCACTTGGTTATCCTTGAGGAGAAGAGAAAGGGATTTTAGGTGGTAGCTAAGTGGTACCCAGTCTTTGAGTCTATAATCACATTCCCCATTTTTACAATTTTGTCATTCCTTTTGGTTGCTGTGTTTTCATATCTGATTTTAGATCTCTTTCTTTGGGAAGGGCGATTGGGGGGCTGCAGGAGAACTGAGCCCATTTGGGGCTGATAGATGATGTGTCTTTGTTATGCTGGATGAAGTAAACGGTACCCTTCCTCCTGAGTAGAGTTCATCTGTGATAGACGAATGAATGGTCTCTTCCCATCTGGCCAGCACACAGACAGGTGAAAAACGATAGTGCCGTTTGAACATTGCATTTCTCAGACTCCCAAGGGACAGCAGAATATGTATAATGAGCTGGCACACCCACATGCAAATTATTTCTATTGATACCTAATGTATGTAAATTTATGCTCTGTTGACAAAGACATTGTGAATGATACTCTTCCTAAATAGTGCTGTATACGTGAAATTTTAGTTTTATCGTCATAATGGTGAAGTGCATCGATAGTCCTATTCCTGCTGAATTTCTGTGACATTTCCAGCGGCTCCAAAGCCTCTCGTGGGGCCACAGCATCAGAGCTGGAAGATTCGGCATCTTCTGGGCTGAATGCTGCCCAGCTCCCTGCTGAAGGCCTTGACTGTTTTCTCCCAATGTGGGAATGCCCTGACTGAGGGCAGGGTGGAAGGGGCACAGTCGGGATAGTGAAATTACTCAGCAGAGGAGAGGAGTTTTAGTACAGATTTTGGAGGGTTGAGACAAGGGAGCACTTTGGGAGGAAAGTTATCTTTGCCTTTTCAGAATTGAGTCCCTCTTTTCCCCCTGGATCATCACAGCTCAAATCCAGGGACGAAGAATCCAAGCAGGTTCAAAGATAGAAGAATTCCATCCACAGAGTTGATTGGGGGGATAGGTGGCATGTGCTGGAGGAAGTTAGCCTTGGTGGTGGGTGTTTCCATGCTGTGCTTTGCTGTTGCTCTGGAGACCTTGGCAGTGGGCCAGACTTCGCTCAGTGACGGTGGCAGGAATGAGCGTTAGCCTACCTCTGTTGTCTTCACCCTCTAAACTCTCTTGGGCCTGGCCTGGACAGAGGAGTCTCCTCGTCTGTTGATTAACCAGCCTGAGTACTGTGTGTCCAGCCCTTGCTGAGCTGGGCACTGGGGGCAGCTGCAGAGGAGATAGGAGATGTGACCATCCTCCTGGATGTGCTGGTAGCCTGGTGGGAAAGGCCCATCTCATGTCTGGAGAGGAGGGTGAGATCAGTGTGGTCGGTGCGGTTCCTGCAGGAGCTCGAACCTTTGCTGGAGCTGGAAGTACAAGCAAGCGTTAGGTAGCCTGGAACAAGGCCTGGCAAACAAAAGACCCTCCAGGATATTTGTTGAGTAAGTGACAGAATAAATGATAGCAGAAGGAGATGAGAGAGCATTCTAGGATGGAGACAAAGTACCTGATCCTAAGCGAGAGAGACAGGTTGCTTGGAGAAAGTAAAGAAAGTGGAGGGCCCTGGAGGGCTGTGCCCACCATGTTCACCTCTGGATTGTGAGGGGGTGGGACGGAGTTGGGACTCTTTGTCAGTGTGGGCTGGGATAGAAATGAGTGTGTGTGGAGTGAGTTGGGGTCCTAGCCTTGCTCTAAGAGGAAAGGAAGGTGCTGGTTGAGAATAACTTTATGATTTCTGGAAGGGGAGATTATTTTATTCGCTTGTTCTGTGTCGTTCATTGAAGGTCTGCCTATCCTGTTCAGGCACTGCGGAGTTTACTAACGTAAATAGAGAGTCCTGGATTTCTAGGGCTTCACAGTTTCACAGTATAAACAGATGCGTAAACAAACAATTACAATATGGTTTGATAAATGCCGTAAGATACAGAGGCAGTTGCTATGGCAACGCCAAGTCGGTCGTCACAACCTGAGGGAGTGAACAGACTTGCTTGCTCAGGGTCTAGTAGGGGACCCAGTGGACCAGTGATGGTGACACGGTAGAGATGAGCCTGCCACCATGTGCCTGGGTCAGCCCCCTGACCCTGGTGAGCAGGTTTACCATGCAGAAGTCTCACAGCACCTGTGGGCTGAAAAACCCGTGCTGTGACTGATTCCCCAGAGGGCAGTCCTACAACCAGATTGCAAGACGCTTTCCCTGGGTAGACTCAGCCTCATGAAGGGGAGGGGCAGGAGGGTTGGAGAGCAGCTTCTGTACATGGACCTGGGTTCTGCTGAGAACTGAGATGCTAAATATAGTCCCCGCATCTCCTGAGCTTCTTGGCGAAGAGGATGTTTCTTGTTTTCCATCTCAGCTGGGAGCAAGGGCAGACAAGGGGAAAGGAGAGGAGGTTTTCCCGTGTTTGAGTGAAGATTGTCAGGGAAATGTCTGCATTTTCTAGTCACTGAAGAGCCCTCTCAGAGCAGACAGGATCTGTGAGGGTTTTGACGAGAACAGGGGCGAAGGCAGTAGCCGTCTCTGTGACAGCAGCAAAGTGCAGGTGCAGGGCTTGGTTGTCTGTGCTGCAGGCGTGGGGCCACGGGGCTTTGTGGGGCCTGGCAGTTGTGGTGTGTGAGGGAAGCCCTTGTCTTGTTCCACATGGTGTAGGGGTTGGGTCAGCTTCTTGCTTCCTGACAGCCCATGTCCAGAGGGGAGATCACTGCCCAGGCCGGGCTGGTCTGTGGTTGTCTGCCGGTCACTTTCTCTGTGCCACTTCCTTCCTCTTTCTTCTTATGCCAGTCTTGGCAGGAGCATTCCCTCTTCCTGCCAGCAGGAGAGAGGGGCGGGCATTTCTGTCTTCTGGAAGGGTGTTCTGGTGTGATTCTGCCCCTGCCATCCCTCTAGCCAGGACTTGTCACCTCCCGGGAACAGATGACAGTCCCCCTTTGACTCCTGACTGGGTTTTCAGGCTCTGCATCTTATTCTGCTTTCTTCCTCTCCCTAACTGAGCTCTTCTCTGACCTTAGTCCAGAGGGACTTGCTCTGGGACTTGTACCAAGTCACATCTAATTTTGAGCCCCAGTTTTTTTTGTGTGTGCGTGAGGAAGATCAGCCCTGAGCTAACATCCAATGCCAACCCTCCTCTTTTTGCTGAGGAAGATTGGCCCTGAGCTAACATCTGTGCCCATCTTCCTCTACTTTATATGGGACGCTGCCACAGCATGGCTTGACAAGTTGTGCGTTGGTCCACGCCCAGGATCCGAACCTGTGAACCCTGGGCCGCTGAAGTGGAGCATGAGCAGTTAACCACTGGGCCACTGGGCTGGCCCCTGAGCCCCAGTTTTAATGGGCGTCTAGTGGTGGTAATAGCCTGCAGGGATTTATACAGACTTGGGTTTGAGTCATGAAACAGACCTGCCACCTGCTTAGAGAATGCCAATAAATGGTGGTTATTTGTGTTACAAAGCTGCCTCCTTCTAGAGGCCTGCGCTCTGCCTGGTACCCTTGTTCAGACACCTGGGTGGCGCCTGGCTCCTACCCGAGGGCAACTATCTGCACTGCCCACCCCTGCCTTGCTTTTGCCAGTTCCTGCCTGTCTGAGGGCCGTGTTTATGTTCGTAGATGTTCCTGGAGCAGCGGGCCTGCCTGTCTGCCTGCCCCTGGGTGTCTCTGGCGTCCACCTTCTGTATCCTCATGCTCATTCTGCTGATCGGGACCCTCCTGCCTTGTGCTGCACGTTCCCTTTGGACACTTTCCGCACTCTAACATCTCACTTGCCACCCTTGGGGCAAGGGGGAGGGTTGTGTTTAGTCCATCTTTTAGCAGCCTTTCCTTTCTGCTGCAGGTAAGAGTCAAGGAGGCTGCGCCCAGCCCTACTAAGCTGTCCCCTCGCTGGACCCAGTGCTCCCTTTGGGAGGTGGTGTCTGTGAATCAACATGGCTTGCCTCCAGTTGGTTAACTAGTCCTCTAATCTCTCTTGCTCTGACCCCTTCTCCCTGTTCCTACAGCTGCAGTTCATACCTCTGTCATTTATCAGCTAGGTTATATATCAGCCTGTGCCCGCTGCAGTCGGAGTGACCATCCTAAAACAAAGACTCAGCCTTCAACTTTGGAGCTTAAAACTCATTGGTGGCTCCCCTTATCTTTTGGCTAATGACCAGGCTCTGGGCCCACAAAGCCCTCTGTAAGCTGACCCTTGCCTGCCTCTCCAGCCCATCTCCTCCTCTCCTCACCAGCCACACTCAACAGGTCACACCGCCCCCATGTCACTGTCCTGTTATGCGTATTGTTCCTCTGTTGCTAGAGTCACTTCCTCTTCATCTTGTCTCTGCCTATCCTGTGGAGTTCAGCTGGAGCATCCCTCCTTGGAGGCTGTTAGACGCTCCTCCTGGCTTTCCAGAGGCCCTGCGTGTATCTCTCTCAGGGCTAGTGATAAGCATGCTTACTGTCATCGGTTATTCGCCTGTCTCTCTTTGTCAGACTGACAGTTTGAGCACACAGTGCTCACTTATTTGTTTGACGTCCTGCACCCCATTTGTTGAAGGAGTTAATGTTGCTGGCGTGCTGTCGATATCACCCTCGTTTGTGTTAGAGTGAACGCGCTTTGTTGGAAGACCCTACATCTTCTTCTGTGACCTAGATCCCCCGCCCTCCTCTGCTCTAGCCCCGCTGCTTCCTGGCTGCTCCATGGGCACATCAGGCGCTCCTGCTTCAGAACCTTTGCCCTGGCCATTCCCTCTGTCTGGAACCATCTTCTCTCCTCTCGAGTGATCTGCACAGCTCACTCTTTTATCTCTTTCAAACAGCTCCTTCTCAAGAGGCCTACACAGATCACTGTTGAAACCAGCTCCCTACTGCCAGATCCCAGCCTCTCTCTTTTCCTCCAGAGCACTTATCACCTCCTAATCGAGTACATCATTTACTTGTTTGTTATAGTTTTGATTTATTTTCTGTCTCCCTCTCCCCCCATTAGATCACAAGCTTTGAAGGGGCAGGGGTTTTTGACTCTCTTATTTAATGATGCATCCCTAGAACCCAGAATTGTGCCTGGCTCATAATACATGTTTGTTGAATGAGTAAAACTGGCCAGCAAATACAGCTCTTAGATTGCAGGGAGTGAAGCACGGTGTTCCAGGAGCGGTGGTGTTACTGGTTGATAAAAATCTTGTTTCTCTGGCCATAGGGGAGAGACTTGATTCTTAGAGGGTATTGTTTGGAAAGTTGAATTAGTGAGGGTAGATCCCTAAAAAAGTAAGAACATGTCTGAATGGCTCAGTCCCTTAGGAACTGCACTTGTGACCTGGTATAGAAGGGATGAGAGGTCCTTGGCCCTCCAGAGGAAGGGATTCCGTGGTTAGACCTGACCAGGCGCGGTCTTGTTCCATATCCGACTCCAGCAGGGCTCCAAGGATTACCTGTATACAGATTTCCAAATTGCTGCTCATTGGGAATGGAGAATGCTGCCAATCTGGGCTCCTTATTTTATTTACTCAGTGGGACCAAAGTAGTTCCATGATAGAGAGGTACAGAGGCATGGCTTTGAAACTGTGTGAGTCGTCTAATTATTGTCCAAGAGGGCTGGGAGGTTAACCCCTGCGAGTTGCTTTGGTGATAGTGATCGATGTCTGGGTGACAGTTATAATGAAGGCTGGTATTGTGTTGGGACTTTGAAGAGTCTATCAGATAGGGAAGGAATTGAGAAGCCATGGTTACCACGTGCCCTGTCGCCCTGTTTTCCTCTTTGTAGTATTGTCTTGTGGAACTTTGTTTGCTTGTTAATGTTAAGGCCTCCAAAATAACCATACTCAGAATGGATATCCAGACCATAGGGTTGCCTTGATGAGAGGCTTTTATGCTTTTTGTACTTTTTTCTTTTGTAGGCCTTGGTAGTTCTTTAGTGTTTATAATCTCTTTTCAGAGACAGCCTTTTATAAATTCTTCAGATTTCACTCTTTTAGTAACACCTCTAAACCTTGTGTGGTGGCTTGGGACCAGTGTGCCTTGCAGGAATACAGAGATGGATGAGAAAGGTTCATTCCCATGAGGGGCTTATGTTGTTCCTTAGCCCATGTGATGATTAGAGCATCTGCTTTGAAGCCAGTTGGACCTGGCCTCAAACACTGATTTCACCAGTTAATAATTTGACCATGGGCAAGTATGCTCATTCACTACTTATATTTAACAAACACTTATTACATAATGCTTACCATGCGCCAGACACTAAGTGCTTAACAAAAGTTAAATGTATTTAATCCTTAGGACAACCCTGTGGGTAGGTACTGTTGTCATCCCTGTGTTTAAAGAAGAGGAAACTGGGACACAGAGAGATTAAGAAACTTTCCAGGATCACTGAGCTGGGCAGTAGTAAAGCCAGAATTTCAACCCCAGGCACTTGGGCTCTTGAGTTCATGCTTTTCATCATGACACTGTCTCTGCTGCCTCTCAGCTGTCTAAGCTTGAGCTTCCTAAATCCGTAAAATGGGAGAACTGTTAATAATACTGCCTAGGTACAGGATAGGTGTGAGAATTAAATGAGAAAACCCATGTAGAACATTGAGCCCAGAGCCTGTCACGTGGTGAGGGCTCATGGCAGCTGGTGCTGCTACTACAGTCTAGTGGATGGAGAGAAGAGGGTACACAAATTATACTAATACAAAGTGACGTGTGCTAAGTGTCCTTACTGAGCACTGATAACAGAGATTACTTCCTGTGGGGCCCTAGGAAGCCTTCGTGAAGGGGGAAGGGAGGACAGGTATGACTCACCATCTGTACAGTAGGCACCATCGCCATTTGATAGATCTAGAAGCCGGGGCTCTAATCGGTTAGAAAAAACCAGGGTTTGACTAGATGGGTAGTTATGGCCAAGGTTCGGGAAGACGGATTTGTTCGGAGGCCCAGTGGGTTGGACTCCTGAGTTGAGCAGGGGGAGGGAGGAGTGGGACTAAAGGCTAGTCAGCCACTATAGGGCCAGGTCACAGTGGCCCAGCTGGAGCCCACTTCCGGCTTTGTGAATGCTTAATTAGCTTTGCATATTGTCTTTTTGTTCTCTCTCCTTAGAAATTTTCTCCCACACCTTCCTTCCAGTGAATTTCTAGAAATACCCTATTTTTCATGAGTCACTGATTGGACACATCCTGTTTGGGGAAGTGTTGAGAGAGGAATTTCGGAATGGTGTGAAGTGTTCTCCTAATGATGAATGGTGCAAGCAGGAGACGGCCCTGCTTTTCTGCTTCCCCCAGGAAAGTCCACAGCCCCCACCCTGCCTTGTACCTGTCTCTCCTGACGAGCTGAATTTCTCCAGATGCAGTGTTTCACTGCCTTGACCTGATGTCTGCCAACTGGAATTTTCCCTCTTGTGTTGTAGGCAGAGATCTGTGTGTGGCTACAGAGTGACTAATGATGGAATTAATCAGATTAGAGATGGGGCCTGGAGTTTTGAACCTGACTGAGTTAGATGACCTTTTGAACCAAACAGATGGCCTGTCTTCGTATGTGCAAGGGTGGCCGAGATGGAGTATGTGCCAGGTGCCCTGGACAGTTACTTTTAGAGCATCACTATAAGAAGTAGCAAAAGCAACTAGAAGGATGTGCAACTATGACATACAACTATCTACTGGGGCTTTGGGGAAAAAAAAAAAAGGAGGAGGATTGGCAATAGATGTTAGCTCAGAGCCAGTCTTCCTCAGCAAAAAGAGGAGGATTAGCATGGATGTTAGCTCAGGGCTGATCTTCCTCACACACACACACACACAAAAAGTAGCAAAGGCGGCCTTGCCTCTCAGGGCAGACAGAGCACACCCACTGTGGACAGTGTGGAACATTGACTCTTTCCTTTGGATGGTCTGATTTTACCATGGCTTGCTGTTATTTCAGGTTTTATTATAGGCCTTGCACTTTCTAACAGAGGACGGATGTTGTAAATCATCACGCAGTGGCTCTTTTTTGTATAGCCCAAGGCCTTTTGGCAGGCTGATTGGAAAGCTTAATATGTTAGGGAGTGAAATAATAGAAAAATGGGAGAGGGAAACTTGAGCTGTGGAGCAAGGCGGGCCTGGTGAGGCCGGCTGTAGTTTAGACAGGGGGGTGGGCGTGGGAAGGGCCGGCACTGTGGTGTGGGCTTGGGCCCAGTTGCGGAGTAATGGGAACATTTAAAAAGCTAGTCAGGCTGCTTTGTCAGAGACTTGGAACCCTGAGGATGGCCATGGTGGTGGTCCCTGGAGAACTTGGAGGCCAGTGATGCTGTGCCTTGAATGGTGAGGGCAATCAGATTAGCCTAGAGCAGAGCTGCTCCACCTGTGCAGTTTGCCTCCTTGGGGACTTTTGGCAAGGTCCAGAGATATGTTTGATTGTCACAACTGGGGGAAAGGGTGCTGCTAGCATCCAGTGGGTGGAGGCCAGGGATGCTGCTAAACATCCTTGACTGCACAGGACAGCCCCAGATGTTGGTGGTGCTGTGTGGAGAGCCCCTGGGCTAGAAGGTTGTCAAGTAAAGGGAGGCTTGGAGGGCGAAGGGGCAGTCCTCTGCACCCTCACTGCTCTTGGGCCCCAGTTCCCTGGTGAGAGGAGGGAGGGTCTTGGTGGGCCTGAGTTTCTTTTCAAGTAGGACAGGATGAAGATGATTTAGAAATTTTCATAAGCTGAAGCTTAATCAAGTGCCATGAAGTAAAGATCGTGATTTCTGGGCACTCAGATATGTTAAGTCAATCGAGATCTTCAAAGAGTTGCGTTAAAATGCTGATCCTCTTAGACTGCTGACATGTTCTCATTTCTGCCTGTATTATTTTTTCTGCCCTTTAACCTTGTGCTGTGCAGAATGCCAAATGACCTTCTTTTGGGGTGTATTTTGATACCTTATTTTATGATATAAAGATTAATGAAATTAAAACTGCCTTAGTACTGATAGAAAGAGCTTGAATTTTTTTTTTTTTTGATTTTTATTGATATTTTAATGGTTTCTAACATTGTGAAATTTTGGGTTGTACATTTTTGTTTGTCCATCACCCCATATATGACTCCCTTCACCCCTTGTGCCCACCCCCCACCCCCACTTCCCGGGTAACCACAGTCCAGTTTTCTCTGTCCATGTGTTGGTTTATATTCCACATATGAGTGAGATCATACAGTGTTTGTCTTTCTCAGAAAGAGCTTGAATTTAATTTACTTTTATAATTATCTGTATTAAAAACATCTTAATTTATTATCTATAAAAATAGGAAGACTTTCCACTGGAGAGTTAAAGAGAAATTTAAAGATTGATAGAATTAAAAAAAATAAAAAGCAACCTATTACCCCATTATTGTGTGTGTACGTGTGTGTGTGTATGAGACACACGATCCATTTTACTTTTTTTTTTTAAATGCCCTGCCTTTAAAATTTGGAACTATAATTTATTTCCAGCACAGTTAAAATCCTTTTTTTCTCTTCCTTTTCTTTCTCTTTCTCCTTTCCTGTGTCAGATAAAAGGTGTTTATATTCTTCTGAGGGTGTGTTGATTTCTAGTTTATTTTTTAATTAAAGCTCTGCCTTAAGCTGAAGAGCTTAGACTTGATCCTGTTTGTGGTGGGGGGCTGTGGAAGGCTTTTGAGCAAACAGGACAGAGTCAGGGCAAGATCTGAGTCAGAACGATCCCTCTGAGGCTGGGAGCAGGGCAGTCAGGCAGATAGCCCAGGGAGAGGCCCGTGAAAGGGTTCAGATACGAGAAGATGAGATCTGAGCCTGGGCAGGAGCCAGGGGATGGGGACAAAGGACCAGCTTGGAGAAACAAGCAGAAGGGACAAGTCTCAGTGACCTCTTGGCTGTGGGGGTTGAGGAAGGGGTGGGAACCCAGGAAAACACCCAAGTTTCTGGCTTAAGTGGGTGGAAGCTTAAAAACAAAGGGGGGGGGTAGGGGGCCGGCCCTGTGGCGTAGCAGTTAAGTGCGGACACTCTGCTGCTGGTGGCCCGGGTTCGAATCCTGGGTGCGTAGCGACACACCGCTTGTCAGGTCATGCTGTGGCGATGTCCCATATAAAGTGGAGGAAGAGTGGGCACAGATGTTAGCCCAGGGCCAGTCTTCCTCAGCAAAAAGAGGAAGAATGGCATGGATATTGGCTCAGGGCTGATATTCCTCACCAAAAAAAAAAGGGGGGAAATCCCTGTTTTGTACATTCTTTGATTGTTAATGTTGCTTTCTGACTTTTGCTTTTCAAAAGTAAGTGAAAATGGAGAAGTTTTAACAATGTCTCAAGTCTTGAGGCTGGATTGAGACTTTTCCTCACTTAAATTGTGAATTTTAGAAAAAAACACACTTGATATCTTTGGAAAGATTAGGATGATTCTTCTTCCTTTTTGGAATTTAGGAAGCATCTGGTCTAACAATTGTATGATTGAAAGGCTGTGTTCTGAGCCACTGGGAAGGATGGGGACCAGTCTTAACTCTTTAGTAAAGCACGTTGCACATAGTAGGCTCTCCATATTCTGCCTTTGATTTGGGGAGTGGTTGTCTTGAGAAAAACCAATAGACGGTCAGATCTCTTCACATACAGGTAGAATTTGAAAGTAGTCGCATACCTGTTCCAAAATAAATGTGAACGCATCTTAAGGTAACAAAGTTAAAGGTGAGTGGTGTTCTGTGTCCAACTGTGGTTGCATGTATGCGGTTCTGTCGGCAGGCGTGTAGCTCAGACGTCTTGAGTGGGCATTCTGTGGTTTTCTCTCTTCCACAGTCGGGAGGTGGTTTGGTGAGGAGCCATGGCTCTGGCTCTGACTGCTGGGTTTGAATCCAGGTTCCAGCACTTACTAGTATTGCTCCCCGACAGGCTACTTGATGATCTTTCACATGGATTACTTTATTAATTATGCACGTCAACTACAAATTCAAATTACATAGTGCTGCTCTATAGTTGTTCTGTTTTAAAAAACTCGTTTCTTTCTGGTCTTTGTTGGAAACTTCTGTGTTCTCTTGAGCAAGTCACTTCTTTCTAGAGTCTCAGTTTCCTCCTTTTTACCACCAGAGAGCTAAACTAGGGGAACCCCTTGATATTGATAACTCCAGTTCTAACTTTGTGGGGTTTTGTACATAAACGTCCTTTGTGCACCGCTTTATTGGGCTATAGCCACGTTGACGTTACAAAGCTTTGTCTTACTGGACTGCGTGGAATGCTGATCACTTTATCCAACCTCTTGTGGAAGCTGTTTCATCCCTGTGTTACTTAAGATGTCTTTCCCAAGGGCCTTTTCTGATTTACAAGTCAGTAGTTCTCCTTGAGATGGGGACATCTCAGTGCCTGAGGTATTTCAGATGTAAGAACAGTGTTGTGTCTGTGTGGGGAGAAGGGACGGCAGGAGGCCGGCCTGAGTGAGGAGTGGCAAGGCTTCATTTCCTGTTTAGGTCCGCTTTCTTGTAGTTTAGTTTACTTATAATAAAATTTACTGATTTTAAGGATACAATTCAGTGAAGTCTGACAGACGTACAGTCATGTAATCACCACCACAGTTATGACGTAAAACACTTCCATCACCCCAAAAAGTTCCCCCTGCTTTAAACTAACTTATTGGTGGTTCTAATAGCTTTTTTGTAGATTCCTTAGCATTTTCTACATAGATGATCATGTCATCTGTGAATAACAAGTTTTACTTCCTTCCTTTCAATCTGCCTTTCACTGATTCTTCTCGCGTTACTGCACTCCCCAGGCCCCCCAGTACAACCCTGCGTAGTTGTAGGGAGTGTGGACCTCCTGCCTGGTTCCTGATCTTGAGGGGGAAGCATTCAGTCCTTCACTAGGAAGTGTGGCATTAGCTGCAGGTGTTTGTATGCTCCCTTTATCAGGTTCTCTTGTAGTTCTAGTTGGCTGAGAGTCTCCATCATGAATGGGTGTTTAATTTTGTCAGATGCTGTTGCTGCATCGATTGAATGACCATATGGTTTTCCTTTTTTAGCTGGTTAGTGTGGTGAACTACATAACATTTTTACTGCTATGACTGCCCTTGGGTACAGAAACCTTATGTGTAGGGTAAGCACAGATTTTGTGTTGTCATATCGGGATTTGAGGATTAGCTGTTCTGCACTTCATAATGATATAGTACATTCAGTTATTGACAGCAATTACTCTTCATAAATAGTCACTCCTGTGGGGTCTGATCTGTTGAAGTATAACTGTGTTAACCTTTTTACTGTTTTGTTGTATTTTGGGTAGAGTGAAGCCGTGTGTGTGTGTGTGTGTGTGTGTGTGTGTGTGTGTATGTATGTGACAGAGAGAGAGAGAGATTAACACACCCTCTGTAGCCTTTAGTGTATGTCAGACACTAGTCTAATGTGACCTCTTACTTCTCATAACTCAGAGGTGTAGGTACCATTTCCTTCATTTTACGAGTGAGGAAATTGAAGTCCTGCTTCTTGGAAAGTAAGAGAAGTAAATTCCGTTTCACCTGGCATTAACTGAGCACCATTTGTATGCCAGCCATTTATGCCCATCCGCCTGGTACAAAACTTGTAAATAGGCAGCATCCTCATTTTTATAGAAGATACTGGTAAAGAGGTTTGAGTAACTTTCCCAAGGCCACACAGCCGACGAGAAGCAGAGCTGAATTTGAATCCGGGCCTTCCATTTCCAAGTTGAGTTCTTTTCCCTGTGTTACTCCTTTGGGGGTGGTTTGTGGAAAGGAATTAAGTCAGGATAAAAAAACTAGACCATTTCCTTGAGCAATGTACACGAGATTTTCACAGACCTATCTAAATATCAGGATGAGTACAAAAATACATTCCAAAACTAATAGATAAATATGTGAGCTAATAATACTTAGAACAACAGTCTTTTTTCTTAATTCAGCATATGTTCAGGAAGATATTTATTTATATATATACATATTTATTATTATTATTTTTTTTGGTGAGGAAGATTGGCCCTGAGCTAACATCTGTTGCCAGTCTTCCTCTTTTTGGTTGAGGAAAGTTGTCCCCAAGCTAAGTAATGTCTGTGCTAATCTTCCTCTAGTTTGTATGTGGGACGCTGCCACAGCATGGCTGGATGAGCGGTATATAGGTCAGTGCCCAGGATCTGAACCCGCAAACCTTGGGCTGCCAAAGCGGAGTGTGTGAACTTAACCACTGTGCCACCAGGCCGGCCCCCCAGGAAGATATTTTATCAATATTAAGTAATGATGTTGCAGAATTTTGGTTGAACTGTTATGCATGTAAAACATTAATTCTTTATTTTCCTAATTGTTTTCAGTGAAAGGTTTTCTGGTAACCCTGTTGCCACTTTGTTTGCTAAGCTATGGTATGATTATGAGTTTCTTATAAATATTTGGAGTTGAGTATATACACACAGCCATGAAAATGAAATTCGTTGATTTAGGTAAATGCTCATGCCTCAGCAAAAAATGTACTGTAATTTTCCTATTGTGTGCACGTATGTTTTCAATTCAGCCAACATTTACTAAGTGCCGACTTTATGCCAGATACCATGCTAAATCAATGAAAGGAAAGAGAACAGAGAGGCATGACATTTTGATCTGGGCCTCAAAGGATGAATTCAGCAGGCAAAAAAAGAGGGCGAAGGGCCTGGCAGACAGAGGATTGCCTGAGTTAGGGTCCAAATAAGTTTAATGTTTCAAGGAGCATATTAGACTGGTTAAGATGAACACATGTGAATTTGAAACCTGATTCCAGTGTTTGGTGGCTCTGTTCTTCTAAGCAAGTTGGTTGACTTCTTAGGTCCAGTTTCCTTATGAAGATACAATGTATGTTTCACAGGCCTTCAGTGTGTGTGTTTCTTGTCTTAGAAGTAAGGCCTGTGCTCTGTGCTGGAATGAAACTATTTTTTTTGGCCAGAGAGTAGTGATAGGCATTCTGTTTGGACTGTGATCTTACGGGAGCCTGCTTTGGTGGTTTACAGATAGAGTCTAATCTGGCCTGGACCATGGGAAGTGCAGCTTCAGTCCCTTGCTGAGACTGTCAGTTGTTCTTCCAGCACCTAGCCCAGTGGCAGCATGTTGGTTGTGCTACGTAAATATTTGTTGAATAAGTGCACTAAGGTTTTACAGTAACCTCTGGCAGTCTGCTTCTGTAAGGCTTTTCTTCTGGGAGGATCATCCCTTGGGAGATTGATGCTGCAAACCGTGAGTAGTCCCAGCACTGTAGCGGCTGTGTCCAGTCTGGTGGTGATGGGTGCTTGATGTCACTTCAGCCTGGCCTGGGATGAACATCTTGTGTTGGACCAAAGTGTGGCCTCTGTTCTCCAAGCCCTCTTTCTGAAGCCTTTGGGGGAAATAGCTGGTGGCTAGATCACTGTTAGAGGAGGCGATCCACAGGCCTTTGGTTCCTTGTAATACCAGGGTAGATCCAAGGAGAGAATCCAAGGCTGACCACCATTCTATCACTTTTTTTCTGTTTCCTTTTCTGCTCCAACTTTTCTTTCTTTTCCTACCTCCTTTACAGATGAAAGTTGTCCTCTCTGGACCAGTGTGATTTGGGGAAGCAGCTTTTGGTTGTATGATGACGTCAGGTGAGACTGTTATGTATGTTCAGACCATTAGGTATGAGACCTTGGTGAGCGTTAGTTCCTGCTTCGATATAGCTGAGGTCCAGTAACATAAAAAACAGATTTTTGCTCAAAAAAAGATGCACAAGCAGCTTGGTGTGCTTTCTTTATTTGGGCCTACCCTAAATAATGGTTTTAGGTATTATGGAGAGAAGGCATATAGATTAACAAAGGTTTGCACTTCAGTTTCCAAGAGCACGAATGTTTTGCCCTAGTAAGCCTTGAAAAATTTTTTTTTAATGCACATTTTTGTTCGTAGATTATAATCACAGTTGGTATAGGAACTCAGATGGAAAATGTGACTAAATCAGAGAAGGAACTGTTATAATGATATTTTGTTTAAAAGCATCTGCTTACTGTATGCCATGCAGATGAATTCAATTAAAATACTTTCGAGATCTAGTTCAGTGGAAAATCAAAGATACACTCTATTTTGCAGGGAGGGAGGGACTGGAGAATGAGGTAGCGCTTCTGCTTAGAGAAGCTGAAGCTTGTTTTTATCTAGGCTCATTTGAAGCAGAATGAATATATAACTAGGTCACTCTGGTGTGTATTCATTCATTCATTCAGTTGTTCATTTATTCATCAAGGAATTTGACTGTATACTATGCTAGTTGCTGAGAATTCTATAAATGTGGACTTTCCAGGGATCACAGACTAGTTGTAAGGGACAGATATAAGTAATTAGGAAATAGTGTGGTAAAAATAGCCAGCAAATTTTGTTCCCCAAAATGGGAGGTGGTGCATGTGTGTTACTTTTTATAAAGTATGTTTATGAAGTTTCCTTTGGGGAATTAATGGAAAAATTACTTTTCTATAAACTCATCATTGAAAGAATTTGCATATATTCAGGCCTTCAAATATAGAGTACCGGAACAAGCCATTAGGATTAGATTTAAGTTAAAGTGCTTGATTTTGGAATAACAAGTGCATGTTAATCTGCATAGGCAGAGAGGGCTCTGTAGAATCCTCCAATAAAATTCTAGGGTTTTATGATGTGAATAGAACAGAGAACCCTTTATGAGAACACATTTGTAGCTCCTAGCACAGAGTATTTGACGCAGTTAACACTCATGGGAAGAGCTTGACAGCACACCAAGTTGAGGCACATTTCACGGTGAGCTCTTCTGCCTCAGTGGCTCTGATATTTGCTTGGCTGGAGGACAGAATCACTAACTGGGGCTCTCAGATGGAGCCACAGTGTAGACCAAGCTTAGTAACTGTGCCCTGAACACTTTACCGGGTACCCATTAGTGTTTATAGAAAGAGCAGGGAGTGCTCGCTTCGGCAGCACATATACTAAAATTGGAACGATACAGAGAAGATTAGCATGGCCCCTGCGCAAGGATGACACGCAAATTTGTGAAGCGTTCATATTTTTTGATGTAATCTATGCAGAAATAGAAGTATAATGATGTACACCTGAAATTTATACAATGTTATAAACCAATGTTACTGCAATAAAAAAAAAGAGCAGGGGATGGCTCTAACGTGGATTTATTTACAGTATAATTGAAATGTGTGACTTGAAGGAAAAACATTTGCACTTCGTCCTTTGTAAGGCATCATGAAAAGAATGGCTTTGACTTGGTTATTTATCCTTTCTGCAGAAATAAACTGCTTGTTTTACACAGTGACATGATGGTACTTGAGTTCATTTGTGTTTAGCCAGCATTAAGTGATGTGGAAGGAAAAGCATGAATCATACCCGGGGGTTTGGATGTGAACTTGACCTCTTATTGGTAGAGTGGCCTGGGGCAAGTTACTTATGTCTCCCACTCCGCAGGGTTGTCCTGAGGATCAAATGTAATAATGCATGTTAAATGCCTCCTACCATATGCAGCATATGGTCGGGGTTCAGTACAAGGTGGTAATAATAATAATATTGATATTAATAGAGATTCCAGGAACTAGGCTTGATTTTGAGTACAAAGACCTGGGATCCTCCCAGGCAAGAGCTTTTGGTCTGAGAAAGACTAGTAATGCTTTTGTTGGGAGGACGTTTTTCTAGATCCTTTGATGACAGTGGTGTGAAAGCTAGAAGCTGCTATTGCTGCTGCTATTCTGCTGTTGGAAGGCTCTGGAGATACCTACGGTGTGGGGAGGGGCTGCCTGAGACGGAGCCGGCCTGTAGGACCAGTTGATTTATTCTGTGCCTCCTTGGCCATTCACTGTGGTAGGTGTGGAGCGTTCTGTCAAAACAAACCCTAAAAGATTAGTCATAAGTTTGTTTTTGGTTGTTTCTCGGAGTGCTGAGTTACCTTCTATAACACACACTTAGTTTTTAAGTGTTTTTTGCACATGTTGCTCAAATATCACCTCAGATCTTCCTGACTTCCTTATCTAAAAGAGCACCACCCTTCACTTTCCATCAGTCAAAAAAATATTTATTGAGCATCTGCTGGATGCTGGTGATACATTAGCGAACAGAGGAGACACAAATCCCTACCTTGGGGAGCCTCCATTATCCTGCTTGCTTTTCTTCCTAGCACTGCTCACTGTCTGACATTGTATGCCGTGCATTTATCAGTGTATTGTCTGTCTCTCCACTGGAATGATGCTCTGTGAGGGCAGAGACTTTGTTTTGTTTGCCACTAGCTGCCTGGTGGCCAGAACGGTGCCTGGGATATGGCCGGTTCTCAGTCAGTATTTTGTTGTTGTGGTTGTTGGAGCCCAGATGCAAGAAAGGTGAGCCCCACCTTTGATTACATAAAAGCTAGTATACAGAAGGGGTGGTTATTTAAGTTTAATAAAAGGACAGGAGGTTGGTGTGCCCTAGAGTGGGGAAGGAGCTCTGGATTGGGCACCAGGAGACCTGCTTTGGGGGCCTCGGCCCTGCTCCTGATAAATTGCTTGACTTGGGCAACTCTTTACATTTGTGAGTAAAAAATTGGATGGGATTCTCTGTGAAGTCTCTTCAGACCCATATTCCCTAGATGTTTAAAATAGGCAGACTTAACCAACTTCTGATTTGTGTGTAACTTTTCACTAACCCATCTACTACTGAGCAGGTAAACTGTGTGCAATTTTTAATCATTCACCCGTATGTAAGATTTCATCCTGGATACAGAATTTAAAAAACCTTTAAAATGTCTTCAGTTTAGGGGCCGGCCCAGTGGCATAGTGGTTAAGTTCGAGTGCTCCATTTTGGTGGCCCGGGGTTTGCAGGTTCAGATCCCGGGCGCAGACCAACACACCACTTATCAAGGCATGCTGTGGCGGTGTCCCATATAAAGTAGAGGACGATGGGCACGAATGTTAGCTCAGGACCATTCTTCTTCAGCAAAAAGAGGAGGATTGGCAACGGATGTTAGCTCAGGGCTAATCTTCCTCACACACACACAAAGTCTTCAATTTAGTAATCTTTAGTATAGTTCGCCTTTCTTGCTTTTCTGTCCTTAATGCTCTTGATCCTTATGAGCACATCCAAATCATTTAGCCCTAATGACTGCTCGGTGTGGGAAAGGCTTGTCCCTGGGAGGTTAACAGCATCCGTGCAAGCCTGTGTGCCGAAGAATCATCCAGTAGTATTTTTAATTGAGGAGAAGGATCTTCTGTCTGACAGCAGTTTGTCTATTCGTGAGTTTATGGCACAAGCTTCATGGATCTGATATTGGGGAGGGAGCAGCTGGAAATCTTAGGAGGTTGAACTCTCTGCTCCTCAGTTAAGGAGACTTACTTGCCCTTTGCCAGAGAGGCACGATCTTGGAACAGTTCCAAATCACCAGATGCCTGGGGAGTCGCAGACAGTCCACGGTCCTCATCTGCACCAGGTGATCAGTTTAGCATTTGGCCTGCCTAATAGGATATTGGCCTCATGGACCTTATTGCCTCATGTGCTTCTTTCTGTCTGTAGTTTAGCTTTGATTTGGGTGCTTCCATGGATTTGCTGGCTGCTTGTGTTAGAAGAGTTTTTAAGGCAGCATGATACGGTGCAAGGAACTTGGATGGGCATTGGCATTTGTGTTCCAGGGTTCAAATCCCACCTGTGCTGCTTAGTAGCTCATATCTTTGGTCTTAAAATCTCAGGTCCTCAACTTCCTCGTTCTGAAATTTGGGAATGATACTAAGTCATTAATTAAGTGAAACCGTGTTTAGAGAGCATATAGGCCAGTGCCAGGCACAGAGTAGGTGTTCAGTGAGTGGGACAGTTCCGGTCCTTATGTAGTCTGTCTCTCCTCCTCACTCTACACTTCATGGCTCTTAGGTTTAAAATCCGGTGCTGATCCAGGAAACTGTCACTCTTTGGCCCCGTTCCCCACTCCCCTCCACACACACACACACACACACACACACACACACACACACACACACTCTGATAACCGTTTTATGATGTGTCCCCCCAGCTCTTAGGCATAATTATGCTCCACTTATCTAGAGATCAGACTTTTAGCAACTTCTGCCATCTGGAACATGTCCAGGAACCGGAAGTCAACAGAAAAGGCCTCAGCTCGCCCTAGAGTCTAGGCCAGACGGTAGGTGAAGAAGAAGGCGGCTGACTGGAAGGAGGCGCAGCTGACAGCGGAGAATAAGAGCACAGCAGAGTGGGGCCTTGCCGCGTGGTGGCCAGCGGTTCTGCATCCCACGCTAACCGTCCAGAGAGTTACACACGAGGCAATCTTTGGTGCTGCCAATAATCCTGAGTATTAAGGCGGAATTATACTCAGCATTCTCTACTTAAGAAAACAGGAAAATATAAAATTTGTTTCTCTGATGGTTTAAAAGAAAACAAAAGACAAAAAAACCCTTGTATTTTGGTGTTATTTTTTCTGGATAATTAGTTTATATGGAACTCTTCATTTTTCAAGTATGAGCGAAATGTTAGATTATAGAGGAAAGACTGTGGGTTTTGGGGTCACAGTCTAGGGTGTGAATCTTGTTGATTCCTGCCACCTACTTAATGGATGGACCCAACGACAGTTAACTATTTGAGCCTTAGTTTCTTCATCTATAAAATAAGGACAATACCACCTACCTCAGAGGGTCACCAGGAGAATTTATGAGACACTGACTGGAAGGCATCAGACACAGGTGCTCGGTAGGTGTGGGAATTCGCTCTGCTTCCATGCTCTTTACTCTGTGTGCAGCAATAACTTTGCCTTGTGTAAATTTTCTTACACCATTTGACAGGTAGTTTGTATATTTCGATGAGATTATAAGTTCTTTATGGTCAGGGACCTTGTCCTTGATCGTGGTTTTTAGTATCTCAAAATTCTTACCCAAGTGGTCATCGCGGCTGCTGTCGACTGTGCCATGAGCTCAGTGTTGGCCGTGAGTGAGGCTGGTCCTGTGTTCATCTGTCATCGAGAATTCTCCCTGTCCCCGAATCTAGAGGACGAAGTTTGTGTTAAGTAATGCTGTCCTTCAGCGTTTGTAATCCCCTTCCGCTCTCCCCGCCATGTACATAGAATCTTAGACTCCTAGAATTTTAGGTCTAAAAAAGACTTAATTTAGCATTCCTGTGGACGCATTGTGTGTTGTGAGATGGGCTGGCCCAGGCAGGGGCTGAGAGGTTGTCAGTTGGCCAAGACCACACAGCCAGTTCGTAGTGGAGCCGGGCTGGCCTTTGGGTGTCTGCGTAGACCAGGTTTCTTCCCTCTATACAACACTGATGGGGCTTAATGCCTTGTTCTGCTGCTGTGTGGCGTCAGTCTCCAGATTCTACCCTGAGAGGACCTTAAATGTGGAGTGAACTTAGCACGAACTTGGTCTGTGGCTTAGTCCTGCCCCTTAACCTCTCTGTCTGCTCCAGCCTGCCCTCATGTCTGCAAAGCGGGTGGCAGAGCTTTCCTCATAGAGTAATTTTCATTTCTGTGATGATTGTGGTGTCTGAAGGGTTTCATACTTATAAACTTGAACCACACATTTGGGCTTGCCTTGTACTTCTGATTTGAGGCAATATCATAAGGCCACGTCTGCCACCAGCACTCCCCTGGGAGCCTGTCAGGACTGTCCTATAGGAAGGACCTTGCTGGGATCATATGGATAATTCCTGAGGGGAAAGTGACAGATGGACTTGTCACATAGACAAGTGCATATCAAGCCTTAGCAGATGGAGCAGCACAAGCGGTGGTGTGGAGGACAGAAAGTTGATAGCCTATGTGAGGCTGGAGCCAGGGGCCGTGAGCCTGGAACCTCCACAAGAGCGAGAACCCGTGTGACACATGCTTGTGTCCTTGTGCCCAGGCAGAGTGACCCTTCTTCGCGGCATTCCCATGTTGCCCGAGCTGAGCTGGGTGTGCTGCTGCCTCCAGAGGATTGCAGGACCTCCTTGAGGGCACTGCAGGGCACGCCTGAGGGGCTTGGTTAGAGAGGAACAGCCCTGGAAACAGGCTCTGCCAAGTTTCCAGATTTTTGTTTGGGACTGGTCCTGCTCAGGGTCTGTGAAAAGAGTGTAGGGATGTCAAGCTGCCGTCTCTGCCATCTCTGCCACCAAAGGCTGCACGCTATGGTGGAAGGAGGGCAGGAGTTGGGGTCAAATCTGGGTTTACACCTCTTCCCATTTGTACCAATTTTCTTATTTAGAAAATACACTTAATCTCTTGAGCCTCAGTTTCACCATCTGTAAAATGAGGAAAATAGTACCTACCCTAATTTCTTCATACAGGTGTTATGAAGCTAAAATAATACACCTGAGCTTCTTGGGGCAGAAACGCCATCTTAATTACTTTCAGCATTTAACATACTGGCTGCCTGACACAAAGTGAGTGTTTAACGTTTGTTGAGTAAAATTCTGTAATCTGTAAGGTATGCTAACACATGGTAATTATGACTAATATTTCGGCTAATGGTATTTGACCACAGACTTTATGCTAGGCACAAGGGAAAGATCAAGAAATGTAAAGCAGGACCGTTGCTCCATCGTTTCTAGAACTCCCAGAGCTCTCGTAGCACCTGGGTGCCATGCATGACTGGAGATCTCAGACCCGGGGCCTTGAGCTACGTTTGGGCCTGGGTCTTGAATCACTTAACAAGCCTTGGAATGTGTTAAGTGTTTTCCTATTCCACAGCAGCTACGAAAAGATGTAGAGCACATATCTGGGCCTCAAGGAGTACACAGTGTGATAGTCTTTCATTCAAGCTGAGTCCACCAATAGCCACCAGACACGGTCGAGGACAATAAGCGCCTAAGAGCTCAGGAACTAAAAATCAGAGCCAGGATGGAGGGGAGGTGTGTTGGCCTCTGAGATGTTGCATCTCTTCCTGTTAATCTGGCTCGTAGAATCAAACACTAACTGCTGGAGGGGAAAGGGGTTGTAGAGATGAAATTAAATGCAACCATCATGGACCATCTGGCAGCAGAGCACTGAGCCCAGCATCGTAGGGGTACAGAGACAGATAAACCGTGGGCCTTACTCTCAAGGAACTTTAAATCTAGTGGGGAAGACAGTTTTTCAACAATGAGCTAGAAAACAAGGCAGAGTGAAAGTAGGTTTTCTTTTTTTTTTTTTAATTTTTATTTATTTATTTATTTTCCCCCCAAAGCCCCAGTAGATAGTTGTATGTCATAGCTGCATATCCTTTTAGTTGCTGTATGTGGGACATGGCCTCAGCATGGCCGGAGAAGCGGTGCGTCGGTGCGCGCCCGGGATCCGAACCTGGGCCGCCGGCAGCAGAGCGCACGCACTTAACTGCGGGGCTGGCCCAAGAAAGTAGGTTTTCTTAAAGAGGCAGGATCAGAGGACTTCGGGAGCGCAGAGGGGACGGGGAAGCTTCACAGGGGAAGTGGCATTTTGGTGATCTTGAAGGCTCTGAAGCGTTTTGATTGCAAAGGAGTGGAAGGTGGAAAAGGCATTCTACTTGAAGGACCGGCGTGAACAAACACACTGAGGCGTGAAAACCCATGGTCTCTTCAGAGAATGAATTATCTGATAGGAATGGAGTGGGAGGGGTGTCGATAAAGGGGTTGTGAGGCTAGAGATTGAAAAAAAGAAGAGAGTCCGATTGTGGAGAGCTTTAACTGTCATATTAAGGAGTTTTATTCTGTGAGTGAAGGTGGGCCCTGTGGCTTTCCCCAAGGTGCTTATTTTGTGGAGAAAGGAGCCGAGGTCCTGAGAACTAGGCCAGCGGTGAATACAGGGACTTGACTTCCATCCTGCTGTGCTGTCTTGGGCACAGCGCTCCATACGGGTCAGTCTCGGGGGACTCTGTCCTCCCACTGGGTGCCAAAAGCTTGGGAACCTGGCTGAGTTTGGCGTGCTGTGTGGGTCTGGGCACACAGGAAGTGGAGAAAGTGAGAAGCTCGAAGCAGAACCGCTAATCCTCAATGTCCGTTGAGTGGGCTTTGTATGTTTAATGACTAGAGAGAAATGTGCTTTTTGTACTTTACTAAAAATGCATTACCTCACCTGATTTTTCCTTTCATCCATCCTACTGGTGAATGCTGGGACTCAGCAGCCTTTGGGAGGAGGTGAAGGGAACAGTGGGGGAAAAACTCACCATGTTGAATTCCCAGGGGCAGGCATCTTTCCTAGGGGCCTTCACTGTTGTGATGGAAAAATAGTATGGTTGGGAGGAAATTAGTGTGGAAAATGGAATGCCTTCGGGAATGATGTAAAGGGAAGGTCGCTATAGCTGAAAGATGTTAACAGCTTCCAATCTGTCGAGGGAGCTGGCAGGAAGGAAGGTTGTATGTGAGCAAAGAGGACCAGGGATAGGCCTGAGGTGAATTGAGAGGAGGCTTTAGGAAGAGGAAGTGTGTGCCAGCATCTCTCATTTTTTCCTTTCATTAAATTTTTTTTCAAAAATATGTGTAGCGCATTGAGTTTCTTTCATCAGTTTTTGTAATGAGCCAGTCTGTACCCTTAGGACATACTGACTGGTAGATGTTAGAGTGGTAGCCTGCAGAACATACTCCTTCTGGGAAATGCTGGAAGGAGAGTCGTCCTTAATGTCAAGTCAGCCATTAGCACACACTACATAGACACTGACAAGTGCTGTTGAGAGTGGGTAGTGGGGCCAGGTCAGGCAGACAGATGGCCAAGGCTATGATGTTGGAACTATGTTAGAGTTTAATTGAGGAACCAGTGAGTCCAGAGAAATTTATTTTGAAGGCCTTTGGAAGGTATTTGGAGGATTTAGGAATATATGCAGACAGTGCATGGTCCTTTCACCGGTCCTGCACCAACTATCTTGACTTTTAGTAGTTCATTCCAGCCCTCAAAAGGACCCTGTGCTTCCCTCGGCCTCAGTCTGTCCTGAGGTAAATTGGGGTGTTCAGTAGTGTCCTGAGAATGAAGGAATGGTCACAAGGGAATCTAGAGGCTAGACATCTAAAATGGACTTAACTGAGGTATAATCTACATACAGTAAAATTCACCAATTTTAAGTGTGTAATTCAGTAGAATGTATCAGTCATATAACCATCTCTACAATCATAATATATGAGTCCCACTACCCCAGAAAGTTCCCTCAAGCCCCTCTGAGGTCAGCCCCCCACTCCGGGCCCCTGGCAGTCACTGGTCTGTTTTCTGTCACTATAGTTTTGCCTTTTGTCACTGTAGTTAGAATTTCATATGCATGGAATCATATGGCATGTAGCCTTTGCATCTGGCTTCTTGTCACTTAGCATAATGCCTTTTAGAGTTATCCGTCCATTGCTGTGTGGATCCTTAGATCACTCCTTTTTATTGCTGAGTTAGTCTGTTGAATGGATATACCGCAGTTTAACAGTTCACCAGCTGATAGGCATTTGGGTTCTTTCTGGTTTTTGGATGTTATGAATAAAGTTGCTGTGAACATATGAGTATAAGTCTTTGTGTAGATGTGTTTTATTTTTTGACTTAGGTAAATACGTAGGAGTGGGATTGCTGGGTTATATGCTGAATGTATGTTTAACTTTATAAGATTCTGCCATACTGTTTTCTAAAGTGATTGTACATTTTTCATTTCCACTGGCAATGTAGGAGAGTTCTAGTTCCTTCACATCCTTGACATTGGTATTGTCAGCTGTTTTAGCCATCTTAGTGGGTGTGTAGTGGAATCGCATTGTGGTTTTAATTTACATTTCCCTGATAACTAATGATGTTCAGCGTCTTTTCATGTCCTTATTGGCCATTGTATAACTTCCTGGATCTATATGTCTGTACTTAAACCATGTAAGTTGCTTTATATCATGAAATGTATCACGAGAGTAGAGATTCTGTGTATTGAATGGCTTTCACTGGAAAGGGATGTTCAAGAGAAATGGAACATTTAAGTAGTAATCATCTGAAACAAGATTCTTAAAGATATACTCTGTGGAATAATATTGCAGGTATTCCTGGGAGCTGGGATAAATCCTTCTTAGATAAAAAATTTAAAGAACCCATAGCCTGCAGTTTACTTTAAAAAATTCTCCTGTAGTGTTTTAATGAGATGGCCTCACATCCTCTGTTATTGTGGAATGATTTATTGGATGTAGATGAACACTTGAGCTTAAAGCAGTAGCATGCTGGTTTGTGTGTTCATAGCCATGGATAGTTCCAGGTGATGCCCTTAGAGTTACAGAGTTCACCCCATTCCCACTTTTACAGAGGTGAAGGGGCTTGCCCAAGGCTGTGAAGGGAATTAGGGGC
Organism: Diceros bicornis minor; assembly: GCF_020826845.1. NCBI lineage: Eukaryota > Metazoa > Chordata > Mammalia > Perissodactyla > Rhinocerotidae > Diceros > Diceros bicornis. Next base: position 70,757,323 of record NC_080751.1, on the reverse strand, counting down.
AGAACTGATGTGGGGACCCTATAGTTCCCCAGAGATTCTTTAGGGTTTCTGCATAATCTCTATACTGGTTTTATCTTTAATATTTCCAACAACTTTTTTTTTTCTTTTTTTGTGAGGAAGATCAGCCAGAGCTAACATCCAATGTCAATCCTCCTCTTTTTACCGAGGAAGATTGACCCTGAGCTAACATCCGTGCCCATCTTCCTCTACTCTATATGGGATGCCACCACAGCATGGCTTGACAATCAGTGCGTCGGTGCACACTCAGGATCCGAACCTGTGAACACCGGGCCGCCAAAGCGGAGCACATGCACCCAACCGCTTGTGCCACCAGGCCGGCCCCTCCAACAACTTATTTAAAGTTTTCAAAAGCCGAGATTTATATTCTGATGTTTGCATACCTAGCAGTGAGGTGATATCCCCGAGACATTTTGAGCTCTTGGTAAGAATGGGCTATGGGGATGCAAGTTTATCGTATTTATTTGTGTGCCTGTTGGTGGCACGTTAGGTGTTGAGGAGGACTTCTTATAAACTGGAGTTGCTCCAGTGGTGTAGCTCTAAAGTTAGGTGGTTTTCCATGCCGTCTTTTGATGAAGGAGCACATGTAGACCTGAATTCGTGGAATGACCAGTGCAGATCTGTGGCCTTCCTAATCAGCAACACATTTATAGGTTCAGACGTATTCACAGAGATGGTGAGAGAAGAACTGTTCTGGGGTCCCTGAAAAGCTGGTTATCCTGGCAGCACAATTAATTTGTTTAATGAATATTTTTCGAGTGCCACCTACGTGCCAAGCATGACTCTGGGGCGATCAAGACAAAAAAAAATTAGCACAGTGGTGTGGGCGCCAAGGTGTGACAGGTTGGTGTTTAGCGTGTGTGTGTATGTGCGTGTGCTGCCTTCAGTTAAATGTCAGGCAAAGTCAATTGTACAAAAAAATGAATGTCTAACACATTATGCCATGGTAATATTGTGTACATGGGCTTAGCAGTTAGTGTAAGTTTTAGGTGCTTGTTCACTGCAAGAAGATATTAGATGTTGTTAGTGGTAGAGAGTTGAAACAAATGTTTTACTATTTCCAAGCTTTTGAATTAGTTTAAAGAATATCTTGGGCTGTTTTTAAAAAGTATGTCTCTGACCATCTGTTTCTATTTATATGTGCAAATCAGAATTTTCTCCATCTTGTGTAACTAAAAGAGTATTGAAGTGAAAGTAGAGGCCACTGGTGTCTACGCTGCCAATTTCAAATGAATGAAAACAGCCTGATTGTTTTCGCTGATTCACTTTATAGGACATGATATTACATATTTGAACAATCTGTATTCTAGTAAGATAGCTTTTTAAATCTACTTCATACTGAAGAATTGTATTTGAAAAAACCACTGACCGAGTAAATGAAACACATCATGATGTCTCTTAGCCATTTGTCCTGTCTGTTCTTGGTCCTTGATGTCTCCACCCCATGCTCCCCTCCAGCCAGCAGAGTGCCGGCAGAGGCCAGCATAGCCCTGCTTGTTTGCCTGTTTGATCTCCATGCATGGGGTTCCTCTGTCCTTCTGATAACCTTCTCTTTCTTCAGGATGTGACTGTGTTTGCCTCCTACAGGAATCTTTCCCTGACAGAGCCTGTGGCAGCGTTGTTTGGTGTAAACTAAAGAGCTGATGAGTATGGTTTCATCCGTTTCATGTTTATGGAGCATCATAGGTGCCAGGCCCTGTGCTAGTCCTGGAGATTCAGAGACAAGAAGATGTGGGTCCCTGTCCTAAAGGAGCTGATAGTCTTGTCTTTGTTCCCTGGGATCCAGCTTCTGAGCAGTTTCAGTTGCCCCGGGAATTTTTTTTTTGTGAGGAAGTTAGCCCGGAGCTAATGTCTGTTGTCAATCCTCCTCTTTTTGCTGAGGAAGATTGGCCCGGGGCTAACATCCATGCCCATCTTCCTCTACTTTATAAGGGATGCTGCCACATCATGGCTTGATGAGCAGTGTAGGTCTGCACCCGGGATGCAAACCTGCGAACCCTGGGCCGCCGAAGCGGAGTTGGGGAACTTAACTGCTGCGCCACCGGGCAGGCCCCTGCCTTGGGAAATTTTAAATCTTTGAAAGCAGGGACTGGTTCACAAAGAGTGGTTTGAACAGGATCTCAAACAGCAGTATGAATGAAATAGCTGCCTAATAAACATTATGGAATGGCTGCAGGTTTTTGAAACTTTTTTCCCCGAGATGAAAATAGCTTTATTTTCTTGGTTTGTTGTTCCTTGACTGTCTTTTCTTTTTTTGGCTGGGGGGGGGTAAGGAAGATTGACCCTGAGCTAACATTCGTTACCAATCCTCCTCTTTTTTGCTGAGGAAGATTAGCCTTGTGTCCATCTTCCTCTATTTTGTGTGTGGCACGCTGCCACAGCATGGCTTGACGAGCAGTGTGTAGGTCCACGCCTGGGATACGAACCCCACGAACCCCTGGCTGCCAGAGCAGAACACACAAACTTAACCACTACACCACCAGGCCAGCCCCGTTCCTTGACTTTTTAACAGTCGTTTACCTTGAACAGACTAAGGAAACAGCACATGATGTATGTAGAGAGAAAGTATTTTTTGAACCGAAAAGGAAATTACAAAGCTGGCATCTTGATTGTTACCTCTGTGGCCTTGGAAAAATAGCTTACCCTTTCTGAGCCTTGGATTCTGCGTCGTCATGATAGCATTACCTGTGTTACCCACTGCCCGCGTTTGAGCATCACCAGCCGTGATACGTATAGAAGCCCTCGGTGTTGAAAGAGCTCTGCAGGTGTGAGAGATTGCTACCACTGCCACCCCCACCGATGGCTGATAGTATCCTGTTTGAACCTTGGCCTTTGGGTAAGTTGTACTGACATACACTTTACATTTCTTCTTATCTATTTTGAGAATTCCAAGCCAGGGAAATGCAGTGGAATTTTTAGTTAAAAATTACTTTTTGCCACTACCGAATACTTGTTTTTACACTTGGAATAGGATTATTCACAGTATTAGTAGCTAGTCATTAACTGATTTTATTGAGACTTCCAGGCAGCATTCTTAGTTTCCTCTGGAAAATTAACTCATTACGTCACATGTATTTGAATATAGTTGTAGTCTCTCTTTGCTCAAGTGCAGACTGTCTAAAAGACAGTACGTTCATAGAATTTTACATCTGGAACCTTGGAGGAGAAGTGACTTATCTGGGGCCATAATGAGTAGGTGACAGAGCCTTTATGGTGCCCAGGGCTCCTAGCCCTGGCCAGGGGCCTTTCCCCGGCCACCGTACTCATCCCCTCATTTTGCACAGTCCGTCATTTCCAGTCGCTGTAATAAATGTAAACCTTCCAGATCCCTGGGCCATGGCTTGAACCAGCAGAACCGGATAAGCTGCCTTCTCTTCTGTAGGCTATTGCAGCTTCCTCAGGTTTCTTGACGAACAGTAAATAATTTGTATATTTGCTTTTTTGAGGGATAGTAAATACTTTGCATGTTAGCTTCAAAGCAGATAGCATTCTGGTCTGAGAAACATAGAATATCTTTACTTTCATATTTTTATCGTTGTCCCTCTCTTCTCCCCTTCACCCCTCAGACTAAGCAAAAAGCACCATTAAGTGCAGTGTCTGTTTTTAGGATTCAGCGTTTTGGGGTTCTCAGGGGCCTGCAGCATGCAGCGGGGCGTTGTGTCCTGCGGGAGGGCTGCTTCCTCAGGCCAGCGCCTCACAGGCAGGGAAGGATGAGGACCTCGGCTGGGGTCTGTCCCCGCCCAGGCAGTTCCGGCACCTGGGCAGGAGGGTTGCCTCTTCCCCTGGTTGGGGCTGCCCAAGGGACCCATTCCCTTGCTCTTCCTCTGTTTTATTAGCAGGGGTTTTGAATTTTATTTTCTTTGAATGGAGAACAGATGAAGAAAGTAAAACTAATGGTCTGAAGGCCTTCCTTGGGGAGAAATGCTCACATCCCCAAATGTTGAAATTAAACAGCCTTTAATGACCCTCGGAAGTTGAGGAGTTTCTGAGCCACCTCAGCCAGGGGCCAGGCTTGCCTTTTGCTGCATGTCTCGCCGTCTCCCACTGCCCCTCAGTGACAGCGGCCCTGTCCCCTTTGCCTCCAGCCCCCCACCTCCGGCCTCACCCCCACGGCCTTGTCTGGCTCTGTGACTGCTCCTGCTCTTCCTCTCTGGGCGTCGGGAGTCGCTCACCTCTGAAACGTCAGCCTGTCTCTCTGGGCTCCTGCCAACTTGGCCGTTCCCGCATTTCTGTTCTGTGCCTCGGCCTCACCTCACCATCGTTCATGCTGCTTTCTAGGTGAGAGGGTGTTATCTGAGGGCAGAGTTATTTGGAGGGAAGGAGAAGGAATGAGGCCGTCGGCGCCTCTTGACGGTTCCTTATCTGCCCCCTTTGCTCCTAGTTGGCTCTCAGGCCTGCCTGCTCCGAGGCTGGCCCGCCTGTCAGAGTGCGGCACCGGTGTGTGGACTCCTTGCCTTCCAGTGCAGTGGAATCCAGGCTTTGTGTGTGTGTTTAGTGGAGCCATCTTTTCTTCAAATGAACGCTTCTGACGCCCGGCGTGTGTAGTAGCCCCACACTGTTTGAGGCTGGGGCCAGTGCTGATGCTGAACTTCTCCACACCTCCTTCTCGACTCGCACACCCTGGGCTCTGAAGGGTTCTGCACAGTCTTAGGGTTAAACGGAGCAGAGTGTGGAACCCCAGCTCTGAAGTGCAACGGGAGTGGGTGGGCACCTGGTGTCAGCCTGTTCCCCACTCCCCTGCCCTGTAGACTCTTTGGCACAGGAAACCCCAATTGTAAACCAAGGCCTCTAGGCGGGCTTGCCCCCTCACACCTGCAGGGGTCCACCTCCAGCTTCACTCCTTGCACCAGTCCAGCGCCGGTCCTAGCTCTGTCCACCCTCTTCCCACCAACAGCCACCCTTTGGGCCTAGGGTTGAATACACTGGGGAAAAAGGAGGAGGAAGAAGCCCACACAGGCTCAGGCTGTTGGTGCAGCGGGTTCTGGGGGGCTGGGTATCTGCAGTGTGGTCTAGGAGCGGGTGGTATGGGCTCCCAGTAGGTGCGCCTCCTTGGCCCTTGGACTTCTCACTGTATGTGGAGAGGGGTGCAGCTGGAGGAGAGCCAGAGCAGGGTCCTGTAAAGCAGTTGACCAGGTCCAGAGGCGGTCCTGTCTCTGTCCTAGAGTCAGTCAGCAATCACATTACCTGACTGGTCTGTTGTGTCATCTCTTGGAGCAGTGGGCAGGGAAAGGTCCTCACATTAACCCAGATACTTTCCAACTGCCAGGACTGTGCTCATTCATATCATGTAATCTTCACAGTAGCCATATCAAATAGAAATTTTTGTCCCATTTTAGAGATATGGAAACTGAGGCCCAGGAGATCAAGTAATTCGTATGTGGAGATGTGGGAATTAAAGCCAAGGTCTGTGTCTCCTAAGCTGTGGTCTCTTTACTGTACCAGTGGCCCTCACAGTAAGCCTGGGTCATGAGGATGAAGTGGAGTGTGGAGTGTGTTGTCTGGGGGGCAGGAAAAATGCGTGGGTGGTTCCCATACACCCTCAGGCCTTCCCTCAGTTTATCTTTCCCCTTCCCCCGTCAATGAACTACTTGGATTGCAGAGAAATGAAAGATTAGTTCCTAGAGATGACAGATTTGGGGGTAGGGTGCTGTGGATGGAGGAAAGGCACCATGACCTCCGTGTGGGAAAGCAGTAGTGGGGGGCACAAGGCATCCAGGTAGCACGTTAGCCTTGTTTGCATTATCACCCTCTTTTTCTCAGAAGACTCGCTGCTGCGTTGGAGGTTGGCTTCGTGAGTGGCCGTCGGCTTTGGAGCCTCAACAAGCTTGGTGGTTCCTTCCTTCCTCGCTTCTCCCTTCCTCGTTCTGCGTTTCCCTCCTCCCTACTTCTCATCCCATCACAGGACAGTGGGGCCAGGTCTTTGGGATGGGAAACAGGAACTGAGAAGTGGAAGATCAAGACATGGCGTGACTAAAGATAGCGATCATTTCACTCCCCCTTGAAAAGCCCAGGAATGGATCGTGGAATCTGGACGTATGCAAATGATGGCAAACCAACCCACCACCTCCACCACCCGCCTTTTATCCACTCCTCTGGCCCATGGAAGAGTCTGAAACCACGCATTGGCTACACGAGGTGGCCTGGGTGGGTATGCCTGTGCTCCTGGTGAACATCAGATGCCAGCACAGTCGAGGTGGTGGGAGCCAGGGCAGCCATGCGGGCTGAGGAGATGGCCTCAGCAGCTTTCTGGTGAATGAGAGTGGACAGCATCCTTGGGATGGAAAGAGGAGCTCCGCATGGCTTTAGCTCTGGCCGAGGTTAGTGGAAAAGAGCTTAAATAAGGAAGCATGGAGGGGCGGGGCGTGGTGAGAGTAATTACTTTCCCGGAACATTAGAGAAGGCAGCAGCAGAAGGCAGCAGCAGAAGTCCACTCAGCCCCTCTGCGCTCCTCCTGGCTCATGACGGAGGCTGTTATAAACAGAGGGCGGGGAAACATGGTTCTGGAAGCTTATCCCTCAATTTGCTGGAGCTCTCCTAGCCTTTCATTAGTTCAAAGCCAAATAAATGGACTTGGGCAAGTCACTTAAACTCTCTGAGTCAGTTTCTTCTACTTTAAATTGGCAGAGGGCCGGCCTGGTGGCGTGGGCAGTTGGGTGCGCGCGCTCCGGTGCGGCGGCCTGGGGTTCGCTGGTTCCAATCCCGGGCGCGCACCGACCTACCGCTTGGCGAGCCATGCTGTGGCGGCGTCCCATATAAAGTGGAGGAAGATGGGCACAGATGTTAGCTCAGGGCCAGTCTTCCTCAGCAAAAAAAGAGGAGGATTGGCAGATGTTAGCACAGGGCTGATCTTCCTCACACAAAAAATAAATAAATAAATAAATTAATTAATTAATTAATTAATTGGGGAACTGATGGTGGTGTCACAAGATGTTGTAAATGTTGTGTAAGATGATGTTAAAGTGCTTTGTGGGATGTAAATTGGTATGTGATACTTGGGATTGTAGATGCCATCTTAGACTACATCTCTGCTGTCTTTGGAACTAAGAGTTATTTCTCTCAAATGCCACCCACCCTATCTGAGTAACACGGTGGTTGTTCGTTCCCTGGGAGCACTCTTAGAGCTTTGGAGACCATCCAGTCCCCCTCCCCTTAACAGTGTGGCCATTTGTGGGGGAGGGTTGACAGACCTTGGACTGCACTGGGCCGACACATGTGTGTGTCATACAGGTGTGAGAGGAGCAAGCCTGCGTAGAGGCCTTGCTGCACACCAAGGAGTTTGTAGGGTGGGGGAGCAGGGGGCAGACTGACACCAGGTGCCTACCCGCTCCCCGTGCACTTCAGAACTGGGGTTCCACCCTCTGCTCCATTTAACCCTAAATGTTAAAGCTGAGAGGGGACAAGTGACTCCCCTCTGCTAAGTTGGCCCGGAGCACCCTGCACTGCCACTTGCTGTGTGGCCCTGCCTTTTTTCTCTGTTCCCCTTTGGGGAGTTGGAGAAACACAGCAGGAAAAGTTTGAAGAATTTAAATTTTGATGGAAAAAACTTATTAGTGGAAATGAAAGGCTAGCATGAGCTATGAAGATATTTTTTCCTTAGAGTTTTTTTTCTCATTATCACAGTCATTATCCGACCTGAAAATATTTATCCTATTGATTGGGACAGTACTGGGGTAATGGTTTCTGAACAACTGCCTTAAGTGGCAGAGTGTAGATCCAGCCCTTCTGAGAACCAGAGGTCACTAATAATGGCTATCAATTATTGAATACCTACAATTTACCAAATACTGTATTTATTGGTGATGTTTTCATGTGTAGTAAGTATTATTATTCCCAATGTATAGATGAAGTCAGTGAAGTGAAGTAATTTTTCTGAGGCTGTGCTGCTACTAAGTGAAGCCTGATTTAGAACCGCATCTGTCTGACTTAAAAACCGGTGACTTTTTTTTCTTTTGTGAGGAAGATCAGCCCTGAGCTAACATCCATGCTAATCCTCCTCTTTTTGCTGAGGAAGACTGGCTCTGAGCTAACATCTATTGCCAATCCTCCTCCTTTCCCCGCCCCCCCCTAAGCCCCAGTAGATAGTTGTATGTCACAGTTGCACATCCTTCTAGTTGCTGTAGGTGGGACGCGGCCTCAGCATGGCTGGAGAAGCAGTGTGTCGGTGCGCACCCAGGATCTGAACCTGGGCCACCAGTAGCGGAGCACGCGCACTTAACCACTAAGCCACGGGGCCGGCCCAAAAACCGGTGACTTTTAACCACTGCACTATCCTCTTAAAAGATCAGCATTCGGGGACCAGAACTAAGATCACATTCTTTTGGGTTCTTTTCTTTTTGATGTCTTCCTGTAGGTGACATTGTGGAGTTAGGGATGTGAGTATTAGAAAGGAATTAGGAGACTAGAATGGAATAGTGGTTTTTCCCATTTTCAATGCATGTATTGCTTCAAGTCTCTGGTCACAGTTACAAGATGTACTTTTTGAAAGAATACGTAAAACACCAATATGGCAGCCAGTTGACAGAAGAAAGGCCCCCATCGAGGGCCCAGTTGGAATGGTAGAGCCCGGTGTGCAAAAAGAGGTGAGGGGTGGGGACAGAACCCACAGAATGGATGTGGCGGTGTCTCTGGCAGGCCTCCAGAAGCAAAGTCTTGCTTAGTACTCCTTGTCTGCCTGTAGGGCTCAGAAAGAACAGCTCTCTCACGTCTCCTCTCCCCTGTTTATGTTACCGAAGTAGAGTTCATGTGGCTTGATCCTTGTTTCCTGGGGAAATCAGCCTGGCTTGTGATTACATTGTCTTCTGGGACTGGGACAGATGTGGAAGGCTGACCTCACTCCCAACCGAAGGTCGCCTTCCCAGCCTCTTCTCCTGCTGCTTCTGGATCCCCAGGCCTCAGGCGCCTGGTCCAAGGCAGTGGCCTCGCCCTTTCTCCTCCCACTTCCTTCAGTGATGTGTTGGCACCTTCTGGTATAATGTCCCTTATTTTGTCTGTGATTATTCTCCTGAGATAGCCCACTTCCTGCCTTGCATCTGAGCTCTTTTGTCAGTTAGGGGGGCAGAGCTTGAGTAATGCGGTGTTGGAGGTATCAGGGGGACCCCAGGCCAGGCCTCCCTCCTGCCCCTGCACCTCCTCTGGGAACGGGGCACCAGGGCAGGAGTGCCTTTCTTTGCTGCTGGTGTGTTGTAGCTGTCTTGCCAAAATTTGCCTTTTCCTTTTCAACTCCTCCCATCTCCCAGAAGCTTTTTTCCCCCTAAATAAAAATCAGGATGTGAAGCATTTTTATAAAGCTGGAGTTCACTATCGTCTGTTTCCGTTTCTTTAAATAGTGATCTAGTAAAGCCTGTGCTCGCTGCTGACGTCCCTGGCGATAGGTTCATGGCAGTTCCTGTGGGTACTTTGTTCTTCAGACTCGATGAGCTTCAAGGCTCTCCTTTGTTAACATGGGTACATAGTCTGTGTTCCTTTCCCACTTAACGTTTTCATGTAGTGTGACACGGTCCACTTCAGTCATAGTGACAACTGTTGAGAGTTTAATCATATGAATGCACTGTAGTTTGTGTGGTTATTCTCCTAGGTTGGGCATTTGGGGTTCTTTCCCATTTTTTCTCTTTTAAAAGTCCTGCTGAGAAGATCGTGGTAGAAACAACTTGTGGGGAAAGGAGGGAAATACGTGGGAGCGTATTTCAACGACTGGAATAGAACAAAAGGGTAGGAACCTCTTTGGTGAGGCCCTTTGCTCCCTCTCGCAAGCCTGCATCTTGGAAGACTGGAGTGGGGAGCTGTGCCTTTGGCGGCATGTCACGGTGCAGCATGGGACACCAGTGTTGTTTTGTGTTTCAAACCATCGGCCTTCCACCCAGGGCCTTTATTCTTTTGATTTGTATTTCTTTTTTTGCCCCTGGGACCTTTAAGGGTTTTCACGTTTTTTGAGTTCTCAGTTTCCTGGGGTCTAGCTTCTGATGGCCACTCATGGCCATGTCAGAGTGCTCCAGGCACAGCATTTCTGCTGGGTCAGGCTGGGTGAGTGTGACATTCCTTTTATTCCATAGAGCTGTTTTCTCTTTCATTATTGATTTTTAACCACACAAGTCCTATGAATGTATTCCTGTAGTAAATATTTCAAACAGTACGAAGAATGAGTCTCCCTTCACAGACTTCTCTGTCTCCTCAGGTGACCACTGTGATGGTTTCATGTATCATCTTCCAGGACTTTTTTCCGTGTATATATTTATATATGGAAACATGCAATTTTGAGTTTTTCTTTGTTGTTTAATCAGTTTCTTTGGCGTATTTTTGTACTCAAAGTTAAACAGGTCTTCAATACCCTACTTGATGTGAAAATAATTGAGAAAGGTAACAAAGTGTAGGATATTTTCATTTTCCTTAATTTTAAAAAATTTCAAGTATAATGTACTCATGTTAATGATAGTTTAAAAATAGAGAAACCCAGGGGCCGGCCCGGTGGCGCAAGCGGTTAAGTGCGCGCGCTCCGCTGCGGCGGCCCGGGGTTCGCTGGTTCGGATCCCGGGCGCGCACCGACGCACTGCTTGGTAAGCCATGCTGTGGCGGCGTCCCATATAAAGTGGAGGAAGATAGGCACAGATGTTAGCCCAGGGCCGTCTTCCTCAGCAAAAAAAGAGGAGGATTGGCGGATGTTAGCTCAGGGCTGATCTCCTCACAAAAAAAAAAAAAAAAGGTAAAAATAGAGAAACCCAAAAAAGCCCTCCAGCTTTCCCTGAGACAGCAGTGATTATTTCCTTCCTGTACCTTTATATACACACGCACAGTTGATGTGTATAACACAACACTCGCTTGTCCTCTCTTGTTTATAACAGTTCACTTCTTGCTTTCACAGTGTTTTGTGTATGCGCTCAGTTGGTTTAATAAATAATCTTGTGCTTTCTGTCTTCCCAAGATGGAATTTTTAATAAACTCTGTTGCATTTGGATCTCTTGTAAAGCTGCTTTACTTGCTTTTTGTTTTCAGTCCCGTACACGCGCACATGGGTCATGGGTCAGCCGTGTGCACACAGGCCGGGGGTGCTGGCATCCCTTTCCGGGATGGATGGCCCCCCAGGTATGGATGCACCTGTTGCAAGTACCTGTGATTGAGAACATGGCCAAGGTCCAGCTGGTGGTTAGGGGTGAGGGGGTGGGCTGTCCTCTGAAGAGATGCTCACTGGGCTACCCTCTGATTCTGGCAGATAGGCACAGAATCAGACATCCTCAGGAATAAAAACAACGTGTAGGAGAAAAATGAAAGAAGGGTATCAGATCTCTTTGCCTGTGCTCAAGGGTTGCCTGCTTTAGGAGTTGGCAGACTTGGGTTCTGTTTTCACCTCTTTCTCCAGCTTGCTGACTTGTGCCTTCTGCTCTTGGATGGTTTAGGAATGGCAGGAGGGACTCTCTAAGCTCCTTTCACTCATCATTGTGTGTGACCAAAATGCTAGGCTAATAAATGACCCCTGTGAGTTCACTTTCATTTAGGCAACATTTCGGGCTCTTCTCCCAGACTCTAGTTGATCTTAATTTCTTTTCTATAAAAAATCTTTAAATTTACTTTTATTCATAGTCTATTATATATGTACATGAAGAACTATATTGTAATTTAAGGAATGATCATAAAGCAAACACTCAGCCATCACCTGTCCTTCCTGGTCACGGTCAGCATTCCAGGAACGCTCGTGTGCCCTCCTGTCATAACTCTCAGAGGTAGCCACCATCCCGACTGTGCGATCTTCTTCTCCTTGCTTCTCTTGGTAGTTTTATCAATGATATATACATCCCTCAACAAGCAATAGAATCTAGTTTTTCTTATATTTTTTTTAACTTTTATGGTATTGTATTGCATGTATATTTTTGCAACTTGTTTTTTTTTGGTTAACATTTTTGTAGAATTCATTTGTGTTCTGGGTAGGTAAAGTTTGTTCCTTTCCATTGCTGGGTAGCACTATATTATACGAATATACGACAGTTCATCCATGTTACCATTGACAGAGATTTGGGTTTGTCCAGTTTTTGGCTATTTTGAGGAGTGTCATGAACATCCTTGTACATGTCTTCTGGTGCAGACATGTACAAACTATGAGTAACTTCAATTTTATTAGTACCAAAGTGTGCCCTTATAGTTTGTCCTTATGCATACATGTTTTACACAGCTGTGATTTAGCTTGGATATTTATTTGATCTTAATTCTTCATGACACCTGCTATTCTCCAGGCCTCTGCTTTACTCCCAGAAGGAAGTAGATCCATTATTACTTTGGCTTTAAACTGAGCCTGCAGACCACAGTGTGTTACTGTGCTTCCCAGAAGCCTTCTGGAAATATTTGACACTGTCATTAATGCTCTGTGTTACTTCACAAGTAAAGTCAAATGTGTGATGATGCAAAGCTGCCATCTAAATGTTTGTATGACTCTTTCTTGGTGAAGCTACCTTTGGGGCACGGATCTGAGTGTTGTTTTATTTTGTATTTTCATCTAGTATCTTTCAAAAATGTTGTTTTCTCTCAGGTTGGCCTTTTGTAAAAGGAACAAGGGGAGATGAGATGGGACAGGAGAGTGGCACATGACTCCCAGGCAGCCCGAATGGGGGCAGCCTGTGGTCTGCTGTCCTCTTTTTCTCTCCAGAGCGGCGTCTTTGGGGTCCAAGAATGAAGCCAGCCCCTTCCTACTCTTGCTGGCTCGAGTTGAGACCTTAGGGTCCTGGGGACCAAACTGGTGCTGTGCCAGGAGGAGCAGGGGCCGGCAGATAGTGTTGGAGAAATGTTTGTGTGGATCCTCTAGGCCAGGGATCGGCAGACTCTGTGAAGGGCCAGATAGTAAATATTTTAGGCTTTGTGGGCGTAGAGGCAAAATTGAGGCTATTATGTAGGTACTTATACAATAAGAGAGAAAATAAATTTCCACAAACTTTTTATTAACAAAATTCAAAGTATAATGCTAATAATGGAGTACAGTTTTTTGGTAATGCAGGTCCACTACTGAGAAGAGTGGAATTCTTTCTGGGGGGATAATATTTCTCTTAATTGGAGTTCAAAGTTAGTATTCCTCACCTCATCATCACTTCAATTGGAAATGTTCATCTGTACAAATCCTTAGCTCGTGGCTGCATAAAAACAGGCTGAGGGCTGGGATTTGGCCTGCAGCTCAGAGGTGCCCAACCTGTGCTGCAGGCTCATCTCCTCAGATAGACTGTGGATTTGGCCCCCATAGTCCTGCATCAGGATGTAGATGCCTCCATGCCAGGATGGAGGTGTCCCTGTAGGGCTCTGGGAACAAAGACTAAGTCAGCCCTCTGAAGGGAGACAGGTGTGTCACGTGGTGACGTTTATGCTAAGCCGATGGAAGGAAGAGGGAGAGGACCCCCTAGATGATACCAGTGGCTTATGGGACAGCCTAGGGGATGGCACCCAGAGGGATCTGCAGGTACAGAGGAAAAGCATAAACAGGGTGGCACGTTTAGAAATAGTTTGTTGAGTGTGGCTGGAGCTCTTGAGAAAGGTGACAAGACATGAGAAGTTGAATTTTTGATTTTATTACATGTTAATTAATTGTACCCTAAATATTCCTGTGTGGCTAGTGGCTGCAATATTGGACAGCACAGGTCTGAAAGGAAAAGAGGGAGCAGTCTTATGGTCTCCTCCCTGGGAGGGCTTTCCTTTCCAACGCTGCACGCTGTCCGGGGGCAGTAGCCACGGCTGGGATGGGGCGGTGGGCTGAGGGGAGCTGCTTTCATGAATACATAAGAGCATGGCTATTAATATAACAGCCTGGGAGATCGAAAGAGATGCTTTTAGAGTGGTTGAGAACAGTTGTTTATTTTCCTCTGAAATATCTGTGACACATCCCTAAAGTCTTGTTTATGTGATAAATTTACTCTCTGAAACTTGTTTTTATGAACTAAAGGTCAGCTTTAGTCTAGCTCCTCAGAATTAATGAAGTCTGGCCAGACTTAAGCAGTTGTGCAGTTCCTACTTAGGTCTGTATTGGCTATTAGACTTTTGCCTATGTTTATAGTTTTTACACACAAATTCTGGCCAAAGTTGCAGCTCTTTTTCCTTCTCCTAAGCTTGGGTAGATTTTTTCTGGGAGGAGGAGAGTGTGGGTGAGTGCCTAATCCGGTTAGATATCTCAGCCTGATTGGTGGACACCTTTGGTTTCTTGAGTCTTTTAAGTTTTGTTATTTTTGTTGTTTTAAGATTCCAGTGCTGTTTTTATATATAGTTGACAGAAGAGTTTTTCTAGCACTCAGTCTTAATCATTCTGACTTCTCCTAACCAAGTTTAATCTTAATTACCTATAAATATGCACCATAATGAAGGGTGTGTTTTTGAGTGAGGAGGTAATTGCTTTTCCCTCTTGCAGTTTCAATTAAAAATTACCTCTAGTGCCTACCTTACCTTTATTTCCAATCTCTTCTTAACAAACTGTAGAAAGGCAGCAGTTATTGTTTATCCACTCCTTCCTGAGTTCAGGAAACAGTACATCCCCTTTAATAACAAAGGTAGAATTTCCATATAGTGGTATATATTTTTACAAGAGTTTTATACAGTAAATGACCAGGGAGGGGTGTGTCCCACAATATAATGTGGAAGGAAATATGTGTCAGAGTTCAATGGTGTTACAAAGCATATTTCATCTGAGATGGGCCTTCCACACTGAAGTATCTGACTACGTCCAGTTCCCATTTTTCTCAGCACATTTGTGGACAGAAGATGGCTCTGTCATCTGTGGGAGTGCCAGAAGCTGGAGAGCTAAAATCTAGTTGAGAGAGGCAGAATAGATCCCCCTGGCCACTCACTGACTTTTCCAGAGTGTCTGCTGCCCTGCATGGAGCCCCAAATGGCTTCCCAACTGTGGGTCCCCACCAGGTCCCTCACCTTTGAGTAGCCTTTCCTGAATCCACTTCCTGTCTGCCCAGATTCATTGTTCTCACAGTGGCCTGAATGACCTTCAAGTACAGCTCTCACCTCCCCCTACTAAGAAGTCTTCTGTAGCTGCCTGTTGTCTCTGGGCTCAGCAGGGACACCGCCACCCGGATTTGAGCCCCTGTCAGTCCTTTTTGAGCCCTTGCCAGTCCTTCTAGTCTCATAGTCATTTACTGAGCTGCGGTTTGAGTCGTTCTGTGCCAGGCTGTCTGTTGGGCACTGAGGACATGGTGATGAACAAGTTCCTGCCTTTAGAGGAGAGCATTAGAAAATGTAAAAAAGAAACGGTAAAATTAATTTTATTAATATCTTATTTAAGCTAATATGTCCAAAATATTGTTTTAACGTGGGGCACTAGCCATATGTCGGTGCTCAGCAGACACATGTGGCTGGTAGGTTTCACACTGGACAGCACAGGTCTCAAGGCCGAGCTGGACAAGTGAAGCAGCCGGTCAGTGTACACGATACGTCCTGGCTTCTGGCTTTTGTCGTAGTTCGTCGGTGTTTATTTAGGGGATTGTCTTTTGCTAGATTGTAAACTCTGTGAAGGTATGGGCATTGCCCTGTTTTGCCCGCCATTGTATCTCTAATACCTAGCTTAGTACTTGGCATGTACTCAGTACTTTTCTCAGTACAGGTGCTTAGTACTTTTCTCAGATGAACTATTGAGTAAGCACGGGGTGCTGCAGGAAGAACTGGGATGAGTACCCCCCCATCCGAGAAGGCTTCCAGGAGGAGGAGGTGTCTCTAAACCAACCTGCAGTCAGAGTTGAAGCTAATGCGTCAAGAGGAGGGGGAGAGGACGCTGAGGAGACAAGAGGGTGTACAATGCTTGGAAGTAGAGAAGGAAGCAGTTGAGGGGGGAGCTACAGTAGTTCACGGTGACGGAAGCTTAGGTACTGGTGAAAGTGGGAGGATGTCAAGAGATGAGGCAGGAGAAGTAACAGGGGCCCTATCATGAAAAGGTTTTAGAGCTGAGACGTGGTTCTGAGGACGTCAGGAAGCCTCACCAGCGACCTGGGCTGGGAGCGGCCCCTTGAACTTACGTTGTGTGTTTCTCGCCTCACGCCTCCTAGCACGTAGAAGGGGCTTAATAAGAGCATTATCTGACTCATGATGTTTCCATGTAGTCTAACCAGGTTGGTGTTGGTGTCTTCCGCTGTCTGTGGGAAGCTTTAGCAAGAGGAGCAGGTTTTCAATTTGAATGCGGGTCAGATACTGTTCGAACAGTGCTGAAGACTGGGCAGGACCAAATTCTCTGGAAGTGCTAGACTGGATGTTGATTAGATCAAATGTGTGTTTTCCAATAATGGCTGTTCACCTGGGGATTGGGGCCTTCCAGAGCTTTGGTGATTGCGTTGAACATGTATCTTTGTATGTGAGAGCTGTACTTTCTGACGCATGGCCAATAAAGCTTCAGGAGCTAGTGTTGCTCACACAGCCCTGAGCAAATCCTATCTTTTTGCTGGTACTGGCAAAGAAGTCAGTACATGCATTGCAGGATATTATTTGCTGGGTGGCAGATTGGAGAGTAAAAGTTGATGAGGCTTTGTGAGAAAGAGAGTTCAATAGTGATTTTCATGGGCTATTTATTGTTTCCAGATAGCTTTTGTTGTTTTAAGGGAAGGTCAGGAATGGATAAGAGATGACCTCCTAGGAAAATAAAAGTTAATTCTCTACAAGAAATTTTGATTCTCGGTATCAGTCCTTACCTTACCCTTCTCTACAATATAGCAGAAAATAATGCTTTTTTAATTATATCTTCTCTTTGTATTGTAACCATTCTGTCAAATGTCTGGTGCCTTGTGATCATTTTTCTATTTAAAATGATCAGCACCAATCACATCTGTTTTTAGCATCCAATAAAATAGTCATTGCTGCATTAGAAGTAGGACTTATGGTGCTGGTACTGAAAATGGATTCAAAAGGTGATTCAGGAAGGAAGTCCAGAATCTATTTCTCTTGAGGTGGTATGCTCTGTTTAAGATGAGAGGTCATTGCAATATTTTATGATCAAAACTCACAATGAGTAATAACTTCTGTCATTACTGTGTACCAGATATGGGGCTGGGTGCTTCCCCTGCAGTTCTTCATTTAGTCTTTACAATAACCCTGTGATTGGTGTTGCTATCCCAGTTGACAAATGCTCTCTCCCTCCCGTCACAGCTAAAAGTGACACCCGTTGCTCTTTGGTGTTTAGTTGGGTTAAAAGGAAAGTTTACCCTTGTATCTCTTGTGAAAGCAGAGCTATAATTGAATCTCCAGATTTGATTGAACAAATCAACAACAAATCATTGAACAAATATTGTGTAAGCATCTACTGTGTGTTAGGATTCTAAGTGCCGTACACTACTACTGTGTCGTGGTTGGTCTATAAATATTTGTTGATATTAAACACATAAGTGTGTCTATTTAGTCATTCTACCTCGCAAAGTAGGTATGGTTACTCCCAATTTCTGGAAGAGAAATCTGAGGCTTGGAGAAGAATAGGAACACGCCGTCTAATTCAGCAAACAAATAGATTCGTATTTGGGTCTTTCTGAATCTAGAATGGGTTTGCCTTCCCCTGAGTATCCATGCTGCCTCGGGCCAGGCTGGTCTAGTGCTACAAGTGGGCTGTCTTGCGCGGGGGACATGGCACTCTGCCTCACCGCACACCAGCCACAACTCCTCCTGCTCACTGGCCTTTGCCTCTGTCAGGGGAAGCAGCACAGACAGACGGGCGCTCCGGCGTATTCCAGGGCCTTGCTGGATCACAGAGAGAACAGAGACTTGATAGAAGCGGAGTTGGTCTGAGTCAATTCGTTTCACTGCTGAAGGCTGATGTCCAACAGGTGGTGTGAACAGAAGCAGCTCATGTGCTTCAGGTGGATGAGACACCTGAGGAGGCGGTGGCTTTCAGTGACTGCTCGATCCTCACACCGCACTGAGGATTTGTCCCACAGAAGCAGCCCCAGTGGGGCCTAGGGAATGGCCCTCACGTGGCCACTCTCTGGTAGTCGTGCTCTAAGCTCAAACACCCATTTTAATTAATATATTCTCTATATTTCAGGCTTTGGACGTGGACCGGATGGTTCTTTACAAAATGAAGAAATCTGTGAAAGCAATAAATATCTCTGGGCTGGGTGAGTATGCGTTCTTTCCTAGGGCTTTCTTTGTGGAAAACGTTGTATTTGCAGTCCTGATGCCGTAGTATTGATCACCACTAATGAATAATCGTCCAAACTCCTTTTTCTGGGAGTGCAAATAATTCAGGTGAGTTTGGATGTTTAATTTTTAGAAGTGTGTTTCGTTGTGCTAATTGTCTGATTCTGGTGTGGGGGTTCGTCTTCCACCCGCCGCCCCCCCACCCCAATCCGTGTTGTGCTGCCTGTTCTCTGCAGTGCAGCTGAGTTCCCACGACAGCTCTGCATGAACCAGCTTTGTTAAAATGGTCGACGAGGATGCCAGACTCATTCCTGGACCAGTTGTTTTGCTGTTAATCATGTCAGAATGCTCTTTCCATTTCTCCCTGAGCCACATCTGGCCTTTCTTGTTTGGGAAGAAAATTAATAAATAGAAAAACATAATCAACTACTCAGTATTTGATCTAGACTTAGAAATAGGTGTAAAAAAAGAAAACACTGCAACTTTTGACTCAAACATGGTAGGCTGCACGTATGTGGCAGGTCTGCCCCCTGCACAAAACCTTATAAGTGATAGAAAGTATTCTTTAAAAGTCATTAAGTGACTGTATAGTTTCACTCAGAAACAAGAAAGTAGCAGCCTTGGGAGACTGGAAGTTGTGAGGAATCCTGGAGAGATTGTATCAGGGCTGATAGATTGCAGAGGAAAAGGCTGGCTGCTGGAGAGCATACCACTGTGAAGATGGCAGAAACACCACGAATGCCTGAGAGTGATGGCCTGGGAGGAGGAGGGGCCCAGGGTCTACTCCCACAGAAGCAGTCAGGCACTTGATACGTGTCCCCTTCACCCTGCGATTGGAGCAGAAGGACAGGGAATGCCTTAGGTGGTCGTGATGTCAGGAGGGATGTGGAACATTCTGGAAGTACATGTCCCACCTAGCACCTCCCCCCTCCCCCAGGTAAAATAGTGTGAGCACAAGCTCCAATAGCTGCTTTTGCCTCTCCTCCAAGGAGGGCTGTGTAAGCCAAGAATTGTGAAGAGTCTAGTAGGAAATTTCAACTGCAGAGATGATATTACCATCAAGAATTGCCAAGTGTATTTAGAAGCAGATTTAACAAAAAATATACATGAACTCTATATTGAAAACTACAAAACACTGCTGACAGAAATGAAAGGAGACCTAAAGAAATAGAGTAGTGTATGATGGATGTGGGTTGGAAGACTCAATATTGTTAAGATGTCAGTTCTTCCCGAATTGATTTCAAGATTCACCACAATCCTAATCAGAATTCCAGCAGAGGAAGTTGGCAAGCTGATTCTAAAATTTATATGGAAATACATAGAACCTAGATTATCCAAAGCAATCTTGAAAAAAAAATGAGAGAAAGACTATCTGACTTCAAGTCTTGTAAAACTTCAGTAATCAAGACTCTGTGGTACTGGTGTTAAGAGTCAGCAAATAGATCAGTGGAACAAAATACAGAGTCTAGAAACAGACCCACATTGAAATGTTTTTTTGATTTTCAGTAACGTTGCCAAGGCAATCCAATGGGGAAAGGAAAGTTTTCAACAGATGGTGCTGAAACAACTGAATATCCACATGGGAACAAATGAACCATGACCCTCGCTTACCTTACACAAAATTAACTTGAAATGGATCGTAGATTTAAATGTAAAAACTAAAACTGTAGAACTTCTTGAAGAACACATAGGAGAGTAAATCTTTGCAACCTGGGGTAGGCTAAGGTTTCTTAGATAGGACACAGAAAGCAATACACCTAGAAAAAAACTGATAAACTGGACTTCATCAAAATGAAAAACTTCTGCTCATTCAAAGATACTGTTAAGAATAATAGCCTAACATTTGAAGAGCCCCCAAATCAAGAAACTGAAGAACTCAATACTTGAGGAGACCAAATTAATAGGACAATCAGAACAGGACTTTAATGTGAGAACGTATGATTAACATCCTTAAAGGGGCAAAGGAGGTTATTAAATTACTGAAATGGGAGAAGGTACTAGTGAAAAAGAACCAGTAAAAGGCTTGGAAATAAAAAATATGTAATTGTTGAAATAAAAACTAAAATTTGCTGAATTGCCAGATAGGAAGAGGCAATTAGTGAGGCCTCAAGTTACCTGAACACAGCATGAGGAGTTAAAGGAGTGGACAGTGTAAAATAAAAAATACAAGCCACAGTAATAGATCCAGAGGAGTCAACAGCAGCACCCACCTAGAAGCAGTTTGAGAAGAGGGAAAAGAGAATGGAAAAGGGGAAATTTGGGAGAAATAGTAGCTGAAAAATTCCCAGAACTAAAGAAAGATTTAAGATCTCAGATTGAGAGTCCACTGACTTCTAAGCAGAACAAATTATATATGTATGTATATATATACACACACACATATAAACATGTTTATATATATGTGTACGTCTGTATATATTTGGATGGGTGGATATGTGTGCATATCTCAAGACATGTCCTATCTTGACATAAAGGATAAAGAAAAAATTTAAAAATTACCAAGGCGGGGGGCAGTAAGCAAATATATAGGAAAAAATATTTGGGGGAAATATGCTAAAAAATGATTATTTGAGAGTTTTGACTTTATAGATATCTTTCCCTTCTTTATTTTGTATGTTTTACATATTGTAATTGTACTGATATTAAAATGATTAGACAGGTATTAAGTTGTTTATGATAAGTGCCAAATGAATGTGAAATAAGTTCAGGAAAGCCAAGAAGAGACGGGACTTAAGTTGTTCTTGACTGAGCTAGTTTCCAACTAAGTTTGAAAGCTTTTTGGACCTGGAGCTTGCGGTGCTGTGTGCCCTGGAGCCGATCACTTAGCATCTTTTAGCCCCGGTTTCCATGTTTCTAAAATAATCCCTTTAGGTTAGAATGCAGATCAGTGGTTCTCAGCCAGGGCAATTATGCCCCCCCACCTACACATTTGGCTATTAACAACTGAGGGGTGTGTGTGTGTGTAACACTATTGGCACCTAATGCTTAGAGGCCAGGGATGCTGCTGGAGATCCTGTGATGTGCAGGACAGCCCCCAACAAAGAATTATCTGACTCTAAATATCAGTAATGCCAAGGTTGAGAAACTTTCATCTAGATGTTCTTCAAAATCCTCTACAATTTGTTAAAAATAAATAAGAAAACAAAAATCACCACCATTCCTAGCTTGCCAGTACATAAATATTGATTGATTCATTGCCTGACAACTACTGATTTTATGAAAGAAGGAAATAGAGTTGGTTTTCAGTGACTGACACCTAACTAGAAGTAAACAAATGTAGGGAAATCATTATTTTATTTTTATTTAAAAGTAATCAACAAAGAAAAGAGTATAAAACTCTTTCTACTTCATACAGCACTGAGATTTGTTGAAACAGGTGTTTGAATATCCAGAAACGTGGTCACCTGCCTCTAGCTCCTTTTCTGGATGCAGTGAGGGGACAGGGAGGAATAATAATGGTTTTTATGTTCTTGAACACTTCCTGTGTACCTTCTGCTTTCTGTTCATTATGCTTGTCTTTACAACAAACTGTTCTCATTTTATAAACAAGGAGCCTGAGATTGGGGGTTAAAGGTGTTCCCAGGATGCTCCTGGAGCTAGGCTTCCTGCTGGTCCAGGGTTGTGTTCAGTGGCTGCTCTGCTGCGAGGCCCCCACATGTCTTCAGTGTGTCTGATGCACTGACTGACTGTGTTTGAGACTTCAAAAAATCACTCAGAGGTGGATGCTTGGTTTTGTTGATGAACATTGGATTTCAAAAAATATCTTGAGTTTTTGTTTTTTTACCTTGTTCACTTGGGCTTTTTGAGTTTATAATTTAAGGCTAGTATATAAAAGGGATATTTTATGTTCTGATCAGGTTCAAAAGTGATTTGAAAGTCATGTTGAGAAGGCTGTTCTGATCAAAAATAAAAATGAAGTAACGTGCTTCTCGTGCTGACGTTGGCTACGTGACACAGCTGGTCTTGAGGAGGGCCTTGTGTGTCTCCTGAGGCTAGCCCCGAGCCAGCAGTGGAGCTTTTCAACAAACAAGCATCAGAAGGGAGAAGGTGTGAGCACTTTGGTGTCAGGAAGCTGGCCTTTATAACTTAACACCACTTGTGTCTGATCTGCCTTTCTGACCTGCACTGTGGAGCACGTGCCTCACTCCTCACCTGCCCCAGAGCATCTTTTACAGTGTGGCCCAGTGACGTCACTTCTCTGCCCAAAACGCCGAGTGTTTCTCTTTGTCCACATTGGTGTTCATGAAGGCGAGTTCCAGGGCCTGGGAGAGATGGGGAAGGCCTCTGTGGGCTCTAGAACTTCAGGAAAATTGGGGTAAAGCATAGGTAAACAGGTTTCTGTTCCAAAGCTTTTAATGTGCTAATGTGGGTTGTGAGAGGAATAGGTCTTAACCTTTTCCAGATATATTTGCCTATGAAACTGCCACTGCCTCCCTTAATCGCCCCCAACATCAGCATCAGGTTGGTAACCACTGCAGAATGCCAGAGGCAGCCCCAGCTCCTTACATCACCTGGACCCAGGCTACCTGTCGAGAGGTCCCTCCCAGCTCTTTGTGCCCTTCTTTGAAATAACTTGCAGTTTTCCCCGGAGTGCCACATTTTGTGCCTTCTCTGCACATGCTCTTCTGTCTACTTTGCCACCTTATCGGAGGAAACCGAGGCTTAACCAAGTTGAGAAGTTTGTTCTGGACTTTTAACATGGCTCTTTTGGCACCCAGCCTGTGTCCTTTCTGAGGAACCGCAGATACAGCAGGCTGACCGTGAGCTGACCTCGCCAGGGGTCTCCTATTTTTGTCATCTTTTACCAACTATTATATTCTGCCAAGTTTGAGTTATTATAAGGCCATGAGTCTGAATTTTTCTTTTAAAGCCAGAATACTGATCCTGAAGTCTTGATTTCAGAACAAGTGGTGTCTGCTTCGAAAAGGTCACCTGAGGAAACCCTATACCTTTTCCTGTGATGTTGCTGACATCGTTCACAGCATTTTTGGAACTCTTCTCTAGAACTGCTTTAAGTAGCACGTTCTTTTGAATATATTTAGTAGAAGAGTCTAAGGATAGATTAAATTTTTTTAGAAGTAGACATCAGAAATGAGTGAGGCATATTTGATAAGGGATTAAGCTGCTGGCGACCACAGTTGGTGAGAAGTGTTACAACTATACAGTCATTCTGGCTCTGAAGGCAGTTAGTTCCAAGAGAAGTTCCCCACATTGGTTTGATCATTAGGGTGTTGGACGTCGTAAGGCCACTGCTTGCATAGGGAGAGCACTCGTTTTATGTATGAGTCAAAGAACAGCAAAAATAATTTAGTATTTACACCTCATCCTGCCATATACCTTTTCCTGTCTCCTGTTCTTTAATTTCTGTGAGACTGAGACTTTTCTGCCTACTTTCCTGATTTGTCATGGATTGGCTCCATATGACCTCTGATTGATCTGCAGTTCCCCCAAGTCTCTCTCTGCTCCAGGCTGACTGCTGGCTCGCTGCTTCATGAGCATGTCATGACTGTGTCTGTGTCTTTGCACACTGTCTTCCACCCAGCCCCACTCCTGGTCTGTACACATGCTCCTCCTTTCCCAGGCACCTGTTAAAGGCACCTGCCCACCCTTCCCCACCCATCTCCATCAAGCTGAGACTTGATACAGCATTAGCCTTCTTTGACTCTCTTGTATTAGTTTTCTATGGCTGCTGTAACAAATTACTGCAAATGGAGTGCCTTAAATGACACAAATTTATCTTGCAGCTTTGGAACTCAGAAGTCCAAACTGGTCTCACTGGGCTAAAATCCAGGTGTTGGCTGAGTTCCTTCCTGGAGGCAAGGAAGTGTCCTTGCCTTTTCCAGCTTCTAGAGACCACTTGCATTCCTTGGCTTGTGGCCTCCCTCCATCTTCAAAGCCCCCTATGGCTGGTGGACTCTTTCTCACGCTACATCACTCTGACATTGTCTTAGTCTATGTGGGCTGCCATAACAAAATACCACAGACTGGTAGTTTAAACCACAGACTTTTCTCTCTCACAGTTTGGGAGCTGGAAGTCCAAGATCAGAGTGCCAGCATGGTCGGGTTCTGGTGAAGACTCTCTCCATGGTTTGCAGACAGCTGCCTTCTTGCTGTGTCCTCACGTGGTGGAGAGAGCAAGACCAAGTATGAGTGAGAGAGAATGTGCGTGCCCATGCAAGTGAGCATGCTCTTTGGTGTCTCTTCGTATAAGGACGCTAATCCCATCATGAGGACCCATCGTCATGACTTCATCTAAATCTGATTACCTCCCAAAGGCCTCACCTCCAAATACCATCATGTTGGGGGTTACGGCTTCAGCATATGAATTTTGAGGGGACACAATTCAGTCCATAGCAGTCACTGACTCTTCTTTTCCACAGTCCTCCCTCTTCCACATTTAAAGACCCTCTGATTACATTGGGCCTACCCAGATGATCCAGGATAATCTCCTCATCCCACATTCAGCTGATTAGCAACTTTAATTCCACCTACAGCCTCCATTCACCTTTGCCAGGTAGCATAACATCTTCACAGTTTGAAGGAATTAGGATGTGGCCATCTCTGGGGGAGGAGGGTACTTGGTTCTGCCCACCACACTTCCCCTTTGAATTCTGAGTTTTGAGGTTGAATCAGTTTTGACTCTTCTCTTTAGCCAAAAATGAAAGAGTTCCTAATATGCCGGCACTTTCAGTCTGTAAATATTGCTCTTTATTGTTCTCTAATAGTTTTATGTCTGTTGATCTTTGCTCCTCAATTAGATGGCAAGCCCTTGAGGTCAGTGACCAATTGTGGGCGGTGGTGTAGTTTAGGATAAAGGGCACATAAGTATTAGAATCCAAGAAGCCTGGAGTAAAAGCTAGTGTGCTGCTCATAAAGTCTGTGACCTTAGGAAAGTTATTTAATCTTTCTGAGCCTCAGTTACCCCATATGTAAAATGGGAATATTAATATTTCATAGGATTGTTAGTGAAGATTAACTGAGGTAATATGAAAAAGTAACAGGTACGGTTCTGCCAGCAGATACATAGCAGGTGCCCACTATTCATATTCATGTATTCATATATATTGTTATGTTTCTGCTGTTGTGTTTCTGCTGTAAGTTCTTAGACTGTCCTCTTAGTGTGGAGAGAGAAACTTATAATTTTAGAAGTAAGCAGTGTATATTCTGGCAGACTATATTCTGCTACGTGGGGATTTATATAGATTTATGTGGAAGGGGGATTTGAGATGCCTTAGAGCAACCAGCTGTGTTTGTACAGCCTGCAAGCTAAGAATGGTTTCTACCATCTTACCATGCATTTACACGATAACCTCAATATTGCCTCTTGGCCTGCAAAGACTTACTCTCTGGCTTTTTAGGAAAAAGTTTGCCAACCTCTGCTTTAGATTAGTGGTTCTGAAACTTCATTGTGCCCGAGAATCCCCTGGAGGTCTTATTAAAACACAGATTGCTGGGCCCTGCTCTTCGAGTTTCTGGTTCAGCAGGTGCAGGATGGAGCCTGAGTATTTGCTAATCGACTAAGTTCCCAGGTGATGCTGAAGCTGCTGATCTTTGAGAATACTACCGTAGGAACCCCACCCCGCGCCGACTTTAAACACTGAACTGGGCCAAAAGGGTGTCAGTGTTGTCCCCATATATACAGAACAATAGTTTCCTTACACAATAGCCAGTATATTATGTTTTCTCCCTGTGTTGAAAAGGATGACAACCCAGCCTTATGTATTTTCTGGAATGTCTTGTGTACAGGTTTGCAAAAGCATTATTATAATGATTTGTTGAAAAGCTGTTTCTACAATAATTTTTCCCACTCATCAGAGACTGCTGTCTGACCTCTTTAAAAAAAAAAGACCCAGTTCATATTTATTCTAAAACTTTTATTAGTCTAAAATTTCCCGAGCTCTGCCTCAGCCCAAAGGTGTTTTTTTCCCCCCTGGGAAGTTGAAGCTAACATTTTTCAGCTGTGTTTGACATATCAGTGGGTGGAAAAATTCATCTTTATCAAGAAGGAAGCAATGAAAGACTTTCATTTTCACTTCTCTAGAATTATTCTATCTTAAAGACTGGTGGAGCTATTCTTACTAAGAGTGGGATATCCCTTCTTTACCCTCGATCTGAATGTCCTAAAGAAATTTTCACATCTTCGAGATGAAAAATACAAAGAAAGAAACATTGATTTTCCCCTCAAACCCTTACCATCTTCCACCTACAAAAGAAAATGAGAATTCAACAACTTTGTTTCTCCCTTTTATTTGCAATACTAATTAGAATATGGCTATTAAATTAATACAGAGCTTGAAATTAATACAGAGAATTGTTTATATTATAGATGTCATAAAGCAGTTCAAAAGAAATGTGTGTAATAGTTTAGGAAATGAAGTT
This sequence comes from Diceros bicornis minor, assembly GCF_020826845.1. NCBI lineage: Eukaryota > Metazoa > Chordata > Mammalia > Perissodactyla > Rhinocerotidae > Diceros > Diceros bicornis. Next base: position 70,730,851 of record NC_080751.1, on the reverse strand, counting down.
TCACTGTGCATTAAGAAGGTACTATATCTGGCATGATTTTCTACCTGTTTCATGAGAAGATAACTAAATCATCATAATCCTCAGTGTTTGGCAAGAATACGGTGCTACTTCGTCATGGCATTGAAAACTGGTGCATGGAGTTTTTGGAAAGCAGTTTGGCAGTGCACATCAAGAAAAAAATCTTTATATGGAAATATGCACAAAGATGCTCATTGCATTGTTGCATTGCTTATTATGGTGAAGACTGAAAGCCTTCTATAACTAAATTAGGATATAGCTACTTGATGGAATTATGGTTATGCAACAACATGAAGAAAGATGCTTATGATGAAATCTTCAGACAGTAAAATTCACGATACAAAATATATGTATACTATATCTGTGATAAAAGAATAAGAGATTATAACAAATGATAAAGTACATCTATATTGATGTTTATAAACTTGAGGGTGGAAACATAATAACAATAATAAAAATCTGACACTCACGAAGTGTTTATTATAGGCCAAGCACTGTGCTAAATAAATTTGTAAATTTAATCCTCACAACAACTGTGTGAGTTAGATATAATCAGTAACTCCATTTACAGAGGAGGTCACTGAGGCACAGAGTAGTGATTTATACAGGGTTATATAGTTACAGTTAGAGGAGCTGAGATTCAAATCCAGATCGGCCTTCTGTCTCTGCTTTGACCGTGGCACCACTGCCCGGTGCACAGGCAGGATGTGAATGAGGGGACACAGTGGAGGGAAACCAAGCAGTGATACTGTGGGAACGTCCTGGATATCATCTGTCCGAGCCATAGTGATCCTAGCAAAAAACTCCAGGTGGTTTTGGTTGATCACAAGTTCAGTATGAGCATGTGCTCAAAGGTGAGTCACAGGGACCTTAGGGAAGTATGTAGTGCTTCTAAAAAAGAAGGTAGTTGTCCCATTATTGAACCGTAAAAGCAGCATTTTAAGAGGAACTTCAAAAGCACAGAGCTGAAAACCTCATTGTAGGAGGGACGTTGGAACGACCTAGGACTTCCTAGCTTGGGGAGGGTGGGAGAAGGCGTATCTGAAGGCTTTCTCTGAGATGCAGAAGTGGGACATATTATCTGTTCCTCTCTGGAGGGTAGTTTCATGAGAGCAGGTTTTGACTTAATTATGAGGGAGAAGTTAGCTGGGTGGGCAGCCCCAGTGGTCAGTTGGTTGTTGGAAGGGTTACAGAAGAAGGTTGGTGGCTCTCTGTCCCTAAGGAAGTTGTTAGGGTGAGGTGGAAACGTGGACTCTAAGAACTTGAGATGTCTTCCAGTTACAAGGCTCCGAGATTCTAGCTATCTCTTCTCTGCTGGTTAAGAATAATGGTTGGAATTTAGATGGGTAACTTGTGGAATCTTGTCAGCAGTGATCAACATATTAATCATGGAAGGATAGCAAATCTGAAGGAATGCTAAGATTTGTGACTTAAGTCCCAAGTATTAACATAAATCATACTTAGGATCATCATAGTTATTTGGTAGGGAATTTAAGCTCATCTAGGCCAGGGCTTTTTCACCTGGTTATGTTGGGTCTGTGGACGGGCTTAAGGAGTCTGTGCATCCCAAAAATTGTATGAGAAATTATGTAACGTTTTTCTGGAGAAATAATCCAAAATATTTTTATGATTTTTATTGGTGTCTGTGAGAACCATTAGTCTAGCCAAACCCCCATGTTTTACAGGTGTAGATACCGTCACAGAGTTGGCTCTTTGCCTTACTTACTGTAAAACATTGACTATTATTCAGCAAATATCTCTGAACCTGTTTCTTCATCTATAAAATCCCGCAGAGTTGTAAAGATAAAACATTATGTATATATATAGATGAAATCTCTCCTACATAAATGGTAGCCATTGCTATGTGAGGCTTTGGAGACCATTGATTTTCCAGGAGCCACTTGTCCCTGAGGGATGAGGACCCCAGGAACCTCATCAGTCCAGAGGAGTCGTCTTCTCTCCTAGTCTGCTGTGCTCTCTGTGGAGGTGGGGTGGGGAGCATCTGGTGAGCATCAGAAAGTAATGAGAATTGTATCCTTCAGGTATGAGGAGGTAAAAACCAAGGAAAAAATGCTGAATGCAATTTGTGTGGCAAAATGCACATTCTGTAATGTAGCCGACCAAATTGCTTGGCCAACACAGAGCATCTTGGTAATTGGATGTAAAGTTTCTAATAGCTGGTCATCCACATTCAACAAACGTTGATTCACCCCCCCATCTTTGCATGCCAGACACCTTGGGTTTCCAGGCTAAAGGAGAGCCCTGCCCATTCTTTAGCAAGGTCTCTGTCTCCTTTGCCGATTTGGTCTCACAGTACCCAAGGATGGCAAGTAGCTCTTCAGATAAGGAGAGTCTAGGGTGAGGTAAGCAGCAGGCAGCTGTTGTAATCTCATCCTATACTGGATTCTGAAGGAGGAAACTCCTGTACATTCACCTCCTCTGAAAGGCCTTACTTATCACCAGACTCCAGAAAATTCACTCTTTTTCTAATATAGTGCTGTTTCCTATGATGCTGTATTTGTACCTCCTATAATGTGTACCACAATGGATTGTTGTTGCATGTTTATCTTTGTCTTGCTAAATTGTATGTTGGCAGGTACCAAGCTTTATTCCTCTTTGTCCCCTCCAAATTCAACTTTTTTTTTTTTTTAACAATGAAAAGAAACCATACACTTTATTTGTTCCTATTCTGATTGTCCACATGGTCTGCTACAAGAATATGTAACTACTTCCTGTTCTGGCTACCTCTGAGCACATCACTAAACAAAATTCAAATTCGACTTCCTTAAATGCAGGTCTTATCATGTCAACCTTTTCAGGCCCTCCGTTACCTGGGATGAAGTCCTTCGTCTGGCCCCTGCCTGCCTTTCTACCCTCCTCATCTGCTGCCTCTCCCCATGCTGTGCTGTACCAGGCACCCCGAATTCCCTGTGTCATTCTCTGTCTCGCCCCTATATTTGCACCGAATTGATTAGTGTGTGGGTCTTTCTTATTGGAGACTTGTTCCTTGTGGGCAGAGGCTCTGCTTCATGAATCTTTATATTCATCAGTGCTTGCTGCATAATAGACTTTCACCATGATTGGATTTTATCCTTTAGTATCCGGAATGTTCTTGATGATAGTGGGTATTCAGGAAATACAGAATGGATAAATAAAAGTGAATGTTGATATGTTTTATGTACTCTGAGCCTGTAATCTAAAGGGTCAGAAAGGACCAACATAAAAGAGACATCATCCAGTAGCTCAGTCTTAATTCTTCATACTCTCACTTTCCTTCCAAGTGTAGGTCTGTGAGCAGGAGGAGTTTTATATGGAGGTAATTGGAGTGGTGTTAAGTTATTCACATAGACTTCCAGCTGTCATTTTGTTGTCATTAATGTAGGGCAAGATCAAAGACAATGAGGTGATCACAGACAAAAGTTTTCATATTTTAATAGTCAACCCACACCTTGACCTTATTAACTCCATTGCTAGCTGCCTGTTCTAGACATAACCAGCCTAGATACATACCCTGGTAACATCCATGAGGACTGGTGGTTTCCGTAAGGTCAGAGGAGACGCTGCATGAAAGACTTAATGGAAATGAATTTTGAAAGTAGGAAGAGCACAGTGTATTGGAGAAACTGGAGGAAATGGCAGGTGGTGGAGCTCCAGGAGGGAGGCCGTCTTTCCATTTGCTTGGCCTGAGTGTGGGTTCAGATGGGCTGGAAATAGGAAGGGCGTTCTCATCAAACCCTTTTTGGTTGAAGGTACCTGTGTCTTGTCAGGGATGATGCAGGTACTTAGGTTCCAAAGGCTCTCTCTGTCATGTCAACTTGTCCAGGAGAAACTTTGATGGAGAAAGACAGATTGTAGTATTCTCAATAGGCCCAGGCACAGAGAATGAAGATAATCTAGCCATTGTAGCTGACACTTCAGATTTCTTTATATTGATTTCTGATTATGAGATAATATGAGCTTAGTTTAGAAAATTTAGAAAATTCAGAAAAGCAATAGAACACAGTCCTGACCCCAGCTAGGTCCCACTCTCTGGGTGACGAGAGAGCCTGTGGTGTGCTCTTGGTCTGAGGCCTGCCCCCGACTGTGACTGCAGGTCAGAGCTGCCACCCTGGGCCAGGTGTTTGTGCCCCCACAGGCTGTTCCCTCATCTGTAAAATACCCACTCGAAGAAGAAGACAGTATCAGACAGCAAGTACTTGTCCTGCTACCTGGCATGTACCAGCCACAAATTACTGAGCATTTGCTATTTTTACCACTACATTAGCATTTTTATGTATTTTCCTTGCAGCCTCTTCTCTACATTTTTTACAAAATTGAGACTAAATACACAGTTTTGTGTCCTGCCTTTTTTTAACTGGCATTCTATCCTGACCATATTCCTACATCATGGTTTTAAAAGCCTACATGATGTTCCATTTTGTAGTTATACTGTTATTTAATCATTTCCATCTGGTTGGGGCTTTCTACATTTTCAGTTTTCACTCTTCATGAATTGTTCTGTATATCTCTGATCACCCTGATTATTTCCTTAGGATAGATTTCTAAAAGTGGGATTATTGGATGGCAAAATGTTTTTAAGACTTTTGATGCAGATTACCAAATTGTGAATTGAAGGATTTTTATCTGGGATGACTCTAGAAATAAAGTTCTAAAAATGGTTTTCTCCCATGGGATGTTCACAGGGTAGAGATCCTGTTAAGAAATGGGGATTATCTTTGACTTGAAGAAATTGCTTTCCCATGAGCTTGTGTGGCACGTGTTAGACCTGAAACCAGGCGATATGTAGAGCTGACAGCTTGAGGGGAAATGGTCTCCTTTATGTTGAGTCCTCACGTTAAAATTGTAGCTCACGTTTGAATATTAGTCACCATGTCATCTAGGGAGTGTCTTTAGAAAGCTGCTACTGCAGAGAACATGTGTCTCTTTCAGATACACCCTTTGCAGAGCTCTCTGTGCGGATGGTTGGTATGTGCAGTGTCAGCAGATGAGTTGCCTTGGCCTGACCTCCTGCCTGCCCAGCAGTCTGGCCAGGAGCAGGGGTTGGAGGGTTCTAGACAGAGAGAGCACTGAGGCTGAGGCGAAGTGGCCATCAGGCTGCCCACTGCCTGCCCCATTTCTCCTTGTTATTTGGGTTACCAGTGCGTGTGCTTGGCTGCAGGATTGTAACACATTTGTGTTAGCTGAGAGCTGAGAATAGAGACTGTGTGGTAAGCAAATGAAGAAACAGTTCCTAGCATGTTTGGAAGAACACTGGAAGACTGGGCATCAGGAAACCTGGGTTCTTGTTCCAGCTCTGCTGCAGACTAGCTCTGTGAACTTGAGCAAATCAGCTCCCTCTCTGACCTTTGGTTTCCTTGTCTGTAGAGAGAAGACTCTAGACCAGGTCCCCTTTCAGGATCCTTTGGACTGGAAAGACCCTGTAGTGGGCATGGATGGCCCTGTGGAGGGTGGACAGTGCAGCCTGTGCTGCCCTGTGATGGTTTTGACAGTCAAAGCTGCATACAGACAGGGGCTCTAAAACCGAGAAAGTGTTCACAACCTCCAAACACACAGGACTCCTTGATGTTCCCCTGGGGTTGATACCTTCCTGCTCCTGCTGCTTTTCTGTTTAGAAATTCCTACCTGACCTGGGAGCCCCAGCTCAAATGTCCCCTTTTTGGTGGCTCTGAATCATCAGTGCCCAGTGCGTTGCCTGGCCCATTGCAGGCCATCAGTGCATGGACTGATGTATCTTTCCCTAGATGTTGGTCTTGGTGTCACACTGGTCTTGGTGTCACACCCTTGTGTACTGCCACACCCTGTTGCAGGGCTGGAAGTGATGAGTGAAATGTTTGAGATGGAAGGGAAGGTGGTTGAAGGCAAATTGGCCATGGGACCCTTCTTGTCTTTTGGCAGCACTGAGTCAGTGGCTTTCTTCCCCACTGTGCTATGGCCTGTTGTTGAGTAGGAGGAAAGGGGCTGCCTTTCATCCTTTTTTGATGCAACAGTTTTTGCTTCAACTGCATGCACTGGGCCTTCTCCTTGATACCAATTTTTTTAAATAAGAGAAACAAGTAAAAGAAAAAGCACACAACAAAACCCATCCTTTACTTCTAAACTCAGTATATGCACGCACTTGCTGGTTCCATAGTAGATTTTCCTGTGAGAGTCTCTCATTTCATCCTTTTGAATGGATTGGTAGAAAGCATGACTTTTGTGCAGTGAGGTGTGGGAAATGGGAGGGCTGCTGGGTTAGAATTGAGAAGAAATGTGGTCTCATGTGCTGTGGTCTCAGTGACTCAGATTCTCATTTTCCTAAGTCCCTCCCACATCAAAGATTCTTGGATCTGGATCATTAATGAAAACCAGAGTTAAAGATATATTTGAACAGGGGGGAAGTGATAGAGTGAGCTCTTTTTAGAAGAACAGCTTTCACAATTCTGTAAATAAAAGCTGATAGACCCGGTTTGGGTTCTTTCCAGAAACTTTATTCCCAAGCTATTTATTTTAGGTTCCTATTTTAAATTTGTTTTTGGCAAAAGAGAAGTAAAGGCACTCAACTACTTGCTGTTCTCTAGTAGGAAAATCTCAAACTTTGGGCGATCTGGAGGCGTAGGGCAGTCAGTTAATATGTATTTGTGGAGAGTTTACTGTTCTTACAGTGGGCACCATGCTAGGTGTTACGGGAAGACAGAGAGCCACAGGGCTATGGTCTTTATCAAGAACCTTCAAATTTGTTTGCAAGAAGAGAAATTTGCGTTAAAAACTCCAACTAGATCAGCGTGAAGAAGTTCCCACTGACCTAACCTGGGACAGTTTGAACATCAGAAAATAAACATTGCAGTGGATCAGAACACTTTAAATATACATACGTGAGGTGATGATGGTGATGAGCCAGAAGACTCACTGATCAGCATTGGGGTTGCAGGGATCAACACATTATTCTGAAGATTTGTAAGAGAAAGAATTAAAAAAAAAAAAAAATAACCTCTACCAGGTGGTCAGTTGAGAAGCCCAGAAGGAAGGATGATAGGAAGTTCGTTCATACTTCTTGGTGCTGGATCATGAAGCCTTGCTGTCTGCTTCTCCTCTGTGTCAGGTTGGTCAGGTTGGAGAGAACAAAGGTTCCTCTCTCCCACAGGTGACCATTGGCTGGGCGGCAGCCTGCACAGTGAGCAGAGGGTGGGTTTGACCCCTGCCCCACCGCTTACCAAATCATATTGGGCAAATCATATAACCCCTCTGAACTCCACTTTATTCAAAAGATAATGGGGATGATAGTAACAACACCTTGTAGTGTTATCAGGTTAAATTGGACAAAAAGCTAAAGGCAGGCTAATAGGCATTTACTAAAAGCTAATTGCCTTCCCCTGCCCTGGGGGTATTCACTTAGAGCAGCTGTGAGGGTTCAGGCACCATTTGGAAGGGCACCACACATTCTTGTTTCTCTCACCCAGTGGAGTGACATCAGCACCAGACGTCTGCTTGTGGCTGTCACTCCCTTCTAAAACCACACTGGAATTGCCCATGACTTGACCACCAATTTTGACATAGTTATAAAATAGCATGTAGTTTGAAAGGAACTGCCCTTTGCTGTTGACCACATGTTCTAGAATTGTAAGTTGAGTGAAATAGAACGTATAACTGATCCATCTCCAAAATGGAATTTTAAAAATCTCAAACTTGGGTACTTTTGGTTTGGGCAAGGTAAGCTATTTTTAGCAATGAAACAAACATCAGTGTAGCAGAGTAGAAGAAGAATGGGCTTTGGCATCAGACAAACTTGGGTTTGCACCCCAGCTCTGCCACTTTCTGTTTCCTAGAACAAGTCGTTTGATCTCTTTGAGCCCCAATTTCCTTTCAGCATTATGAGAAAGTACATGTCTTATAAAGTTGTTCTGAAGTGGAGAAAAAACATGAGTAAAATTGTTTGTGCTCAAAATAAATGACATCTGTGCTGCTCTGAACTATTGTCAGTGCTGTTGTGTGTGTACTGAGTGTAGTTGAACTGTATTCTTACCTCGTTCTTTGATTCTTACCTTCACCTTGTGAGTATCACACAGCGGGCCTTTAACCTTCATGTGGCTGAGGAGGAGCCCCAGTGAGAGTCAATGACTTACCAAGGTCTTGCCTATTTACTGGAAGGCATAGGACTGGAACCCAGGTCTTCTGAGGGCTCTTCTCGCTCTGCATATATACTTCAGGATCTGTGTTTCTGTCTTAACTCATTTGCTGAGTGTAGTCTCAGAAAAGCATTTAATTTATCCAGAACTCTCAGGTCTTTTTCTGGGATGTCAAGGAAAAAAAAAAAAGAGGAAAAGGGCTTGAACAGTGAAATTAATTTTCTCTTGTGTTTGTTAGATCCACTTAGGAATCCCCTAAGGCATCCAAATGCCACTGGAGGTCAAGAGCAAAGTGCCTCCCTGGTGGGGTGGGTGTGCACACCATTCATGGATCATGGGGATCTGGCTCAGGGTCAAGGGCTGCTCTCCACAAATAAATGTTCCCTCATTTGCACCGGTTGTCAGGCCCAGCCCGGGCATTGGTTTTGGCTGACAGTGGTTTTATTTCCCTGAGGAAGAGTTTAGTGAAGTTCACATACAAGTTTATGCTGCATGTCTGCCTGCCTTGTCGTGCCTGTAAAGTTGTATTACGTTTCTAATTGAAATGATGAAAAAATAGAAATCAGGCGTCCATGCAAACAGAAATTGTTTTGTTATGGGCTGGCTGGATTCATTTGAAAATGCCTGACCTGAAGTGAGGGAATTATACTCAGCCACAGTAACCTACCAGCTTACCCGTGTCCGCTCTCCCCTTCCCCGCTCTTGAATCAGGCCTGACGGGGCTCTGGCTCCTCTGCAGCTTGACCAAGGTCCATGTATGATTTCAGTGTCCAACAGGGATTGGGGACCGCTGAGCTGGGGACCCAGAATCCAGGTTCTCACTTTTTAAGCTGCTGCTTTGAGGCCTAATGGTAGTCAAATGCCCTCAGATAGATGACCAGGGTTTGCTTTTTTTTGTTCAAACAACACGTGTGTTGTCTTATATTTCAGGCACAAAGATGAATGAAACTTAGTCCCTCTGCTCTAAACACTTCCAACATATGGGGGAACACATTTATCAGACAATCTCACTGTAACATGTGAAGTGCAAGGACAAGAAGGTGCCAAAGCCAGACACCCAGGGCATAGGGCAGAGTCATTGAGGGCTTCCTGGAGAAAGGATGAGTCTGTGGCATGCACAGGAGTTGGGGAAGGCAGGGCTCTGGGCCCAGGACACATCATGAACAGAGGCACAGAGCCACCCAACTAACCTTTGCTGCCCTGGCCTGTGCTCTGAGGACCACGGCTCCTCCTGTGTTGAAAGAAGCTGTGGTTTGTGGCTCCGGATTAGAGTCGTGAGCTCCGTGCTAGAGAGGAGCGGACATTTTTTGCTGAGTGTCTAGGGGAGGGCTGAGTCTGTTGACTTGATTCATGACTCTTGCCATCTTGTAGGCCAAGGAGGAGTCCCGGGAGATGTGAAAGGCGTTGGGGTGCCCTCGGCAGGCTCATCTGAGGAGCTGGGGGCCATGGGACTCGTGTGAGGCTCTTTCCTCCCAGGACTCGTACTTGTTCTTGGGGATCGGTTGCCGGCACACTGGGATGTTGTCAGGACTGCAGAGTTATTTCTGTTCCTGGTGCAACGTGACTTTTCTCAGATTTCTATTCTAATGCTTTTGATTTTATTCACGACTAAGAAGAGCCTGGTGGGGATGGTGAGGCTGAAACGTTAACAGTGCGTCTCACGTTGCTATTGTAGCTCACGTGGAGAACGAAGAGCAGTACACCCAAGCTCTGGAGAAGTTCGGTGGCAACTGCGTGTGCAGAGATGACCCGGATTTGGGAAGTGCGTTCCTGAAGTTCTCCGTGTTTACAAAGGAGTTGACGGCGCTTTTCAAAAACCTGGTAAGGGTCATTATGCACATGCAGCTATCGGGCAGCGTGTGAAATGCCTACAGTCACTTTAGTTGGAAAGGCAGCTCAATAGAGGATAATTAAGGTTTGTTTGATAAACTAGGAATAAATTTCATAGCTCATGTGGTACCTAAAGGCATTATATTTTCTCTACACGTTAGGTCACTTTGGAATAAATTTTAGAATTGGAATTTTTACTCTAACAAGAGTTTTAAAATTCAGCTCGGCATTTTAAATGTGCACAGCTGTGGGACAAAATGGATAAATGCATTCGTCTTCTTAAGGGCCTCTGACTTCAATATTTAATAGTTTCTAAACTGTGTAGAGTAGTCTGTTTCTAGTACTTATAGTAGAATTTAAACTTATAATATTTAATAAATATGTTTCAGACCCGTCTTACACAGCAAGGTAACCTATAATCAAAGCACAGAAATTAGCATGAATATTTAAAGGCCTTTTATGCTCCAAATGCAGCGCCTAAAAAAAGTCTCACTTTTTAAGCAAGTGGAAATATGGAGTTGGTACTTCTTGCCTGCGGTAGGTGCTTGGTGATGTGGGGTGAATGGAGTTCTTTCTTGTGCTTGGCAGCCCTGCACCGTCCTCGTCATGGGAACAGAATTCTGAAGAAGTGGGCAGGCTGCAAGGGTGTTCGTGACCCTGCCGAGTGGTTCTTCCACAGGGGAACATGCACTGGGATCGTCCCAGCATCTCTTTCCTGTTTTTCTCCCCTAGCTTGTCCTAAAGGTCGTGGACGACCAGACCAGGTCAAGAACTCAATAATGCTGTCTGTGTAGGTCGCAAACAACAGGGTCTTTCTCATTTCTCCTGTCAGCAAACTCATAACAAGTGAAAAAATACCTCATCATTTTTGAAATGGTGATGATGGCAGGCTTGTAAGTCTGGCCTTAGACGGGCAGAAACAAGGGAACATAATGTATAAGTTAACAACAGGAAGGGGAAAGACCCAGATCATAAGGCTCTTGGTCTCTCTCCCTGTCTTCACTTGTGAAATATTTCAGTTGGAAATGGTAAAAATAAAAAGCTCTTGCTGTGCCTAAGGTTTTTACTTGGGTTAATTTGAAATCTCGTGGGGCTTTTTTCAAGTTCATTGCCCATTTATTACTGCCCCAGACAGGCTGACAGCACGCATACCGAACTGTGGAGCCCTAGCCCCCCTTCCAGCCCTGCTCCCTGGACACCGGCAAACATGCTCATTAGGGTCTCAACACCGAGTCAGATTGGAGCTTTCTTTTTTTAACGGGAGAAACTGAATGGTCCCAGGGAAGAGATCTGAGATGCTAAGAAGGGAGGTCGTCTAGTGAAAAAGTCAGCCTGCCACCTAACCTCCCAGCCACTCAGTGGATAAGCCCCTTCTATGCATGCAGAGCTGCCAGCCAGCTTCTTAGTGCCTCGCTCTTAAATATGAATGAACAGCCTCTAGAATGAAAGAGTCCAAAATAAACAGAAAAAAGAACTTGAGGGAAACAGAGACGATGCAAAGAGCAGAAGAAAACTTTAAAGAAAATATATTTAATTCCAGAGAAATCAGAATAGCCACTGTATATGGAAGGGAAGAGTGGGATGCAGCTTGTTGTTAAAGAAAGGGGTGGGGGGAGACAATTAATGTAAGAAAATGTATGTAAAAATTCCATGAGGAGGGTTGGAGTAGAAGAAATCTCTCAGAAAATAGATCAAAAGACAAAAAAGTGGGAAATGGATAGAAGATGAGACAAGGATTAATCCTCAAGGTCCAGCATTCACTGACAGCCATTTCAGAAAAAGAGAATAGAAAATCAGAGAGGAGGACGTGTGAAGGCAACAGTACAAAAGACGGTTTCCAAAACTGAAGGATTTGCATCTCCAGATTGAGGGGCGTGAGAGTGCCCAGCTCAGGAGGGGAAAGGACCCACCCCAAGGCATCTCCGTGTGAAATTGCAAAAGATCTTACTTGCTTCCAGAAAGCACGTGGATGGTTAAGAATCACAATGGCATCAACGTCTCATCAGTAACACTGGAAACTTGAAGGCATGGAGCACTGCCAGTAAAATCCTGAGGAGCATAATTCTAACCTGGAATTATACCCAGCCAACAAAGCATGAGAGTAGAATTAGAGATATTTTAAGACATACTAGGCTCAAAAAGTTTAGCTCCCATGTGTTCTCTGAAACTCCTAAAGGATGTGCTTTAGCAAAATGAAGAGGGAAGCCAAGAAAGAGGCAGATGTGTGAGTCAGAAAGAGGATCCAACCAGAAGGAAAGCAGTGAAAGGGATCCCAGGAGGATGCAGAGGGAAGCCCAGCAGGGTGACTGGCCGGCGGCTGGGAGAGAGGCCAGCCCAGGATGCTGACAACTTGGGAGGCAGGAGGCTGGGGTCTGTCCGCCCACCTCAAGCAACTAGCTCTTTATCTTCATTCAGCTGGTCTCTATACCTGGGTTTTCTCAGCTGTAAAATGGAGATAACGCCATCCCTGGCTTTGTATATAGAATATAGCTAATTGCTTTTACACACCTTAGCTTATTTAATCCTTATAACAATCCCATAAGATGAGTCGGTGTTATCTTCACTTTATAGATTAGATAACTGGGGTCTGCGTGGTTTAAAGAGCTAATCTCTCCCTTGGGACAGCTCTGAGTCCTTGCCAGCTTTTGGATGTTTGCCTCCAGGTATAGAAGGACCACATGGTGGAATCCTGAGCAAACTAGCTTGTGCTCAGTTGTCAACATGAGCAGCTGCAGTATTAAAACAAAAGCAGCCCCTTCTTTTCTTGATTTTCTGGAAAACTGAAAGCAGGACAAGGCCTGGACGTTGTGACTGGTACATTGCCCACCACCCCACAGCTTTAGCACTTTGAGCACTTCAGAAATCCCTGCAAGGCCTAGTTGCTCTCCACCTTTCTGCAGGGAATAAGTTATCAGTGGCGGTCATTTGATGAGTATCCATGGTGCAGTAAGCACTGGGCTAGGCATGAAGGGTATAGTAGTTCATAGTAGTTCGTTTTGTCCTCCTAATAGCTGTATGAGATAGTGCGTATTCTCTTCATCTTACGTGGGCACGTACATGTTAAGTAACTTTATGGGTCCTTAGCTCCCAAGGGACAGAGTTGGGAGTCAAATCTAGGTCTCAAAACTCCAAACCCGTGCTCTTTCCACTGTGGTGTTTAAAGGAATTAAGGCTTCTTGTCAACTCCTTGGGGGTAAGAAAAGACTGAACAGAAGAGAAGGCAGCACAGGGAAAGATGTAGCATAAAGAGAAATGCAGACCAGTGCTGCACTGCTGCAGGGGCCCCGTGGCAGCCAGAGGGCCTCGGTTTCCTCTTCTTAAAACAAGGATGAGAAACTATGCTCGCTTCACAGGGCCAGCATCAAGATAAAAGGAGTGAGTGGGAAGGGTTTCTTTATAAATTAAAAACCCAGCACATGGGTGACATTTTAGTGTTATGATATGCTGACCTAACTAATGTCCAGGGGATAATAGCTTTAAGTCCATGTGCATCACCTTAGTTTTGGCTTTTACTTTATGGAGTTAGGATTGTTGATCTTGTTTCCTGGCAAATACAAGAGAGAAAAAGAGAAAAGCTCTTATTTGCGCCAAAATTAGCATTCACCAGGCCTGATTTTCCAGTCCAGTGCTGGTGTTGAAGCTGCACCACCGTAGGAGCTTCGAGTGGCCGCTTCTGAGAAGCTGGTGCTGAGACTGAGCTGTATAGGAGAATTCTCCTTTTTTGGTATTTTCTATACCATTCTTTTTCCTATTTTTGGTCATATCTGTCCTCTTATTTTTAAAGCCTTGCTTTTACTTTTAAAAAAGTAAAGCCATTTAAAAAACATTTCAATTCTGCATGGCTAAGATTCCCAATTCAACCTCTTGTCCAGAAAGAACAATAATTACCACCTGCCTGCTTTGCGGCCTGAAAGAATGTTTATAAAGCAGTTGGAACGTCTCCAAAGAAAGGCCAATTAATATAAAGTGAGATTTTGTTACTAATGGGTGAGATTCTCACCTTCAGAGAGTCTATGAATTTTCTCTGCAGTAATGCAGGAAAAAGGGAAAAATAAGGCAGCTCCAGAAATGTAACATGTGTGAAATTAAACTGGTTATAAAGTCAGCCCAGCATCTTAGGTTCTTTTCCTCCTACCAGATGGATCTGAGACTCCTGGAAAGATTTTCCAAGGGCCACTTCTTTGTTGAGAAGTGGCTTTTAAAGGAATGGCTGCATTAAAGGACAGATTTCTGAAAGACCAGCTACAGATATGTGGTCTCTATCTCTGATTTCAGAGAATTGGTAGTGAGATATGTACTCTCAGTCCACAGAACATGCTCTAGGTGAAAGCAGGGGCCAGCGGATGCTGAGCAAGGATGGAGTTCCAGTGCGAGAATTGAGAGCCGCCCCAGGGCTGAGGAATTGCACTTCACTCACATCGAAAGAGGAACCTGCAAGTTCCACTGACCAACGTGCGCATAAGTCGTGGATTTTTTGGCACAGATGATTGGAGTTAGAAGACATTATAGCCACAGAGTAAAGAGCTAGTCAGGTTCTGTTGGGGGTGAGTGGTAGCCTGTGGCTTTGTCTGTGTGATGCGCGCGGTGCCTGGCAGAGAGGCTTTCCCGCCCTGTTGCGTTGGGAATAATGTGGCAAGGCTCTCGTCCCGGCATCATCAGCCGTAGGTGAGAGATGAGCTGATCTCCCTGTTAGTAAAGCTCAGCTTCTTGTCCCAGAGGTCCTTACCTTCAGTACTTCCATAGCCTTCCTTCTCTTTTAACTTTTATTGGAACGTCTTATATCTTAAAATGCCTTCGATTCTTACTAAACAGGGGCACTGATCATAATTTCATCTTTTTGGGAGGAAGACTTATTGTTTTGGGCATAAATTAGTGAACTGTGCTGAATTCTAGAGAAACACCCAGTGGCTTGTACATGGTGTGTGGGAATATCTGCCCTAGATTGGCACTAGACTGTTGACTTTCGGTTTCCGACATCTGCTTTTTAATATTCTGACACTCTTTTCCCTGCTAGTTGCTGGGTTTTACTGCTATCAGCGTCTCCAGTGTTTCTTCTTCCACAGCACCATGAGCTGGAAAACAAGATGACTTGGCTTGTTATACTTGTATGCAAAGTAAGAGTCTGTAAGCTTTGAATGAGGGGGACTGAGGGCTAGGGCTTCTCTAGGGGAGTAGAGTTCATGGATGGGCTTACTGAGAGTTACTTTGGACGCCCGGAAACCTCTGCCACTGATTTTTTAATCTGGCCTAATATGTGGTTGGAAATTCTTTGTCTGAGACTCGCAAGACTTCAACACTGTAAGCCACCTCCCACACTCACAAATCCCTGACAAAATGAAAGCACATCCTTACTTTCACCAAAACAACAAAAGCAATAAGGCTAATTTCAGAGCCCTATGTTTTGGTGGTAGTGCAGCCACCTAATATGTGTAAATTGTACTTTGATACTATTTCTTTTTTTGGAAAGGCAGTGCTACCTCGTTGTAACCCCTGCATTACACTGACTTCTAGAGGTCAGAGAAAGAGGGAAAAGCTGTCAGGGGAGAGGACAGGGGTGGGAACAAGGCCTTGGGCACGGAAGGGGAGCTCAACTGAGAAGAGTGGCTGATAGCCTGCTGGGAGCTAGGTCGTGCTCTGGTGCTATACAGGGCAGGAAGTGCTAATAACTCTCGTCTGGCCAGGAGACACACAGATACGTTTATTAGAATACAGAGCGTGCTATGATGGCCACTGTACAATGCCACAGAGCCCTAAGGGTGTGGCCGTGGAGGGCGAGGCAGTGACTCCCGGCCGGCTTTGGGTCCTTGGGTCCCTGGTGTGAAGGTGAGGCAAGGGAGTCCTGTGGGCTATCACAAGGTGTCCTCAGGTCCATCTGCACACAAGCATGATTGCAAAGCTTATGAACTCACACCTTGCACGTATCTTTAACGACTTGTCAAAGGCGTGGAGGACATGCTGTTATAAGATAATCATTTGAAAGCATTAATGAACTCAAAACAGGGTTTCTTTCTGCTTTCTTTCGTCATCGTGTATTTTCTCAATTGCTGGCTATTGAAAAGACAACCACCATAATGTAGGGGACCTCAAGCTTTTTAAAAAATCTCTTGCAAAACCTAAAATGTAATGTATAGACAGGCTGGAGTAGGAGGATGTGAATGAAGGTGATGGGTCAGCTGCACCCGGGCAGCAGAGAGTCAGGAAGAGAAGCCCTGTGAGTAACTGTCGGCTTCGGTGATCAGGAGGCTGCAAAAGACTGTTTCCCTGACTCTGCTGTAAAGGCAGAAGGCAGGTTGCGGTAGCATGAGGCGAGACATCAGGCGAAGGAGGAGAGACAGCGGGTGTTCACTGTTCTAGGGAGAGGTTGAGGATGAAAGGAGAAAGTGAAAAAGGGAAGGTTTTTATGATAAGAGAGACTTGAGCCTATTTCTAGGCCCCAGGGGAAGAAACTGGTGGCTGGAAGAGGTTGATGGTACAGAAGAGAGGGTTTGTGAGCTGTGAAGGCTGTGCATCTTGTGTCTTCTCCTATTGGTGATGTGCTCAGACGAGAGTCAAGCCCCTGCCTCTCCTGGGAGAGTCATCAGCAAATTTATGTAGATAAATTCAAGGTGCTAGCTTCTTAGTATGGATTCCCATTTCTTTGGGAATTTTCAGCTGTTTATTAATCATTCCTTAAAATCTAAATCTTGGCAAACCACATCAATACCGGTATGTTCCAGATTCTAGTTTACAAAGCACTTGGACATAATTTTGTTTCATTTGCACCCCCAGGAGCACTAGCCTTGCACTCAGGTGGAATCATCTGGGGCTTCTTAGAAATGCAGACTCCCAGGCCCTTCTCTCCTAGGCCTACTGAACCAGAATCTCCATTTTCATAAGATCCCCAGGGTATGAGTAGGCACATTAAAGTTTGAGAAGCATTGCCCTAGAGCAGGGGTTCCCAAAGTGTGGTCCCTGGACTAGCAGCACCAGCATCGCTGACACTTTTTAGAAGAAAAATCATGGGCCGCATACCATATCTACTGAATGTGGTTCTCAAATTTTAGTGCATCAGTAGCACCTGGAGGGTTGTTAGAACACTCATTGTTGGGTGCCATTCTCAGAGTTTCTGATTCCATTTGCATTTCTAATAAGTTCCCCGGGAATGCTGACCTCAATGGTAGGAACCAGCTGCCCCGGAGGACAGCCAGGTGAAGTGCTTTCGACTCTCAGCCCTGAGAGTCGGGTGCTAGCTGAGGCCAGCAAATACCTTCTAACCTCGGATTCTCCAAGGTAATAAATTTGAAAAGATGCTTTTATTTTTCATTGATGGCTTAACTAAATATTTTAACGTCATGTGGTTTTCAGAAGAAGTTGTGGATCCTGGGTTCTTCTGTGCTGGCCTCTCTGTCTCAGAGTTGGCCGTCTGCGGGTTTTCAGCAGGGTTGTAGGTAGGCCGAAGTGTGTGGTTTCATCATCTGTTCTCCAGTGGAAGGGGGGGGGGCAGAGGGTCACTGTTTTCCCTCCACTGAGAACCTGAAAGATCAAAGCAGCGTGACTGCCAGCGACTCAACGTTAAAGGCAGAAACCAGGTCAGCTATTTCCTCTCTTTCTCCTGGTGTGAAAGTTGCCAATGTGTTTTTGGCAGCTGGCTGGTTTTGATCTTTCAGTTTGTGTTAAACACTCAAGATCAGCGGGGGCTCCCCCCTCTCCTTTTTAATTAAGCAAACCATCAGAGTGGCTCTGCTGCCAGAGAAGCAGGACTGGGAGCATGTGTTCACGAGGGCCCCGTGTGAGGGTGTGAGGGAGGCTGCGTGTGTGTGTGCGGGCACGTGTGCGCACGGTAGACCTTAGGCAGTGCTGTCACTAGCCCCAGAGAAGAAGTCTCTTCCCTTACACCAAAAAAGAAAGCGACTGGATGGTTTTCCTTTGTAAAGGTTCCTTACGTATCTGACGAACTGCTGTGTGTAACGGGAATAGAAGGGAATTCTGATGTGGACGGCACCTGGGAGGGGAGTGTGTATTCAGTCTGGCAGCTTATCCAGTTCTGATCTTGTGTCGAGTGTGAGACTGAACTCGAAGTTCAGCCGTCTCTGGTAGTGAAATGATAGGAAGGACTGGCTTCAGCTCAGCTCAGCTCTGCTGCTTCTTAGTTCTGTGATTTGGGGGCAAAGTGAGTGGCTTTACCCTCTTTTTGTTTTCGTATCTGTAAAATGCAGATAACACCTACTTCTCAGAGTAGTTGTAAGGATTAAATGAGATTAAATGGCTCTGTGCCATTTAGGGATTTATTCAGGCCATTTTACCTACTGCCTTCTGCATCCCCCCAAAATTTTCTGCCTGGTTAACCATTCTTTCAGATAAGCAACCTTTGCAAAGAACCTAGAAAACTGTTCTTTGACCCTGCTAGGCACACGCCTGCCCCAGGGCCTTTGTGTTAGGAATTCCCTCTGCCGAGAGTGTTCTACCAGATTTTCACATGGCTCTCGGCCTCACTTCCTTCACATTCTGCTCAAATGTCACCTTCTAAAAAGGCCTTCCTGACCACTATTTGAGAGTCACATTGCACAAATAATCATAGCAGCTTTATTTGTAAGATTTGTGGTAGCCCCCAAATTGGAAACAACTCAGTCTGTCAACAGGTGTCTGGATAAACAGATTGTAATATAGCCAGACGATGTGATACTGCTCAGCAAAAACGAGTGAGCTCTTGATGCAACGACATGGATGGATGTCAAAGTAGGTATGCTCAATCTCAAAGCAGTTATGAAGGAAGCCGACAAAAAGAAGTGCATCCTACGTGATTCCATATATATGAAATTCTAGAAAATGCAGACTATTCTGTGATGACAGAAGCAGGGACTGGAGATTGGCGAGTGAGGAGCTGGGAGATGGGCTTGCAAAAGGGACACAAACTTTTGTGGGTGATAGATATTTCACTGTCTGGATTTTGGCTATGGTTTCGTGGGTGAATATATATGTCATAACTTGTCAAATTGTACACTTTAGATGTGTGCAATTTATTGTATGTCAGTTATAGCTCAAGCTGCTTAAAAAAATTTTTTTAAGCCATTGCTCTAAAGCTTTGCTGTCTAATAGAACTTTTTGCATTGATGGAAATGGTCTCTATCTGCTCTATCCAATATAATAAGCCACTGACCACATGTAGCTGTTGAGCACTTGAAATGTGGCTAGTGCAACTGAGGAACTCAGTTTTTTTTTTTTTTTTAATTAATTTATTTATTTATTTTCCCCCCAAAGCCCCGGTAGATAGTTGTATGTCATGGTTGCACATCCTTCTAGTTGCTGTATGTGGGACACGGCCTCAGCATGGCCAGAGAAGCAGTTCCTCGGTGCGCGCCCGGGATCCGAACCCCGGGCCACCAGCAGTGGAGCCTGCGCACTTAACCCCTAAGCCACGGGGCCGGCCCAGGAACTCAGTTTTTAACTTGATTTAATGGTAATCCATTTAAATTTGAATGAGCGTATGTGGCTATTGTCTGTCATATTGGACAGCACAGGTGTAAGGCCTTACCTGCTACTGTAACACCCTTGGCAACACCACGCACACACCCTCCTGGGTCTTGGCTGTAGCTCCTGGAGATGACTTGAAGGTTCTGGCAGGTGATGGCTCTTTCATATGTACACCTCCTTGCTAATGCAGAAACCTCTGCTAAGAATGTCCTTAACTGAAAGCAATGAGGTCTGAGGTCTTTTTGCACTTCTCCCTCCTCTGACAGGGAGGTGTCACTGTGGCTGTGGAAGATGAACAGGTGGTTTGCCTTTCTTTGGAGCCTTGGTTTTATCTGTTTAACTCTGTGACTGAGCAGCATTTGCTCAAGTTAAAAAAGAAAAACTCTGCAGATCTCAGTGTTATCTTTTCTACCTCTTAGGTGTCTCATAAATTAGGCATATTAAAATAAACTTAAATGACAAATAAGTTTCAGGTCAGACTCTTTGGCCATGTTTTATATAGGGATAAATTGCTCTTTTAAGGAAAAGCCAATTATCCCCAAAGAGTTGGACTCTATTAAGGGTTTTGGAGGCCAGCCCTAGGAAGACCTGTTCTTTTCTAGATTCACGAGCCTGGAGCCAGGAAGAGTCTGCCTAGGGACATTTTCTGTTTTGTTTCTCTCTTCTCTTGGCTGCTTCTTAAAAATAGAGAGCTGTGATGTGAGAATCCTGTCTAGGTTCAGGCTTCTAGATGGATCCCCTGGGCAAGATCGTTTGGCAAAGCAAACTTACTCATTGCCTAAGTCAAGGAGAAGCAGCACTGTGGTTCCCTGGGGCACCACGGCAGGTGGGACCAGGGGGGAGCTTTGGCCAGATCATCAACTGGTGGTAACCAGTGACCGGGGCTAAAGGAGCAGGCGAGACAGTGCCCCTGGGAGCCGAGGAAGTTTTAGGGGGAAGGTGGGGAAGATTTTAGAGAGTATGGAAGTAACAAAGCTAGAGTCAAGAAATTTTAAGACCAAAACAATAAAATAACAAGAACAGCGTGGAAAGATGGCTATTGGCTGGCTATATCTCCCCTACACCCTAATCTCCTTGTCTATCTTTGTTTGCTAATCACTGTGGTATTAGCATACCGAGGTGGTTCTTGGTGTCTGATAGCCCTGCCTGGCTGCCTGCCCCACCGACTGAATCATTTTATTTCTCCTTGTGAGATTACAGACCTTTGACTACTTATTGACTCATCTTGTCAGACATATCCAAGTGAACCCAGGAAGAGAGGGAGAGAACGGAGGATTTTTACTTTAAAGAATGCCTGTTTGCTGTTGGTATTAGATCCATAGTTAATAGCAGTGATTAAGATTAATAGTTTGGGGCCGGCCCTGTGGCTTAGCAGTTAAGTGCACGTGCTCCGCTACTGGCGGCCCGGGTCCGGATCCCGGGCGCGCACCGACACGCTGCTTCTCCGGCCATGCTGAGGCTGCGCCCACATACAGCAACTAGAAGGATGTGCAGCAATGACATACAACTATCTACTGGGGCTTTGGGGGAAAAATAAATAAGTAAAAATTAAAAAAAAAGATTAATAATTTGTATTCAGATCGTGCTTGGTGTTTCAAAAAGCCATTTTATGTAACATACTTGTTAAAAGTAAGTCAGAGGATGAGAGAAAGCCTGATGCTTGCTTGGCGCTAAGGAAAATATTCTAGTTGGGTTGCCCAGGGATAATTTAATTCTTCCCATAGATCATAAAAATTTCATTACTCATAAATTGAGGCTGGAGCTGCTGAGCACAAGGGATGTGCAATAATCTTTTGGCTGTGGTTTTCATCGCTTCGTGGCCAAAACAGAGGATGTTTCGTTCAGCTGTGGGCCTGAGGCTACTGGGCTGCCCCAACACACATAGTCAGAGAAAGATTCGGAGCCCGGCCTTCATGCTGCAGGGCGCTCTTGCCAAGGCAGAATATCTGGGCCCAGTGCACTTGTACAAGAGCAGTCATTTCCTGGGACACTCACCCTGAGTCAAATTGCTTGTGTGCTGTGTGTGTTACCTACGTAGAGCGTGTTCATGCAGAGGGCAAACAGAGGCTAGTGTCCACGGGTACGGAAGCTTTATTAATAAATCCATTGATGAGGATTCTGTTTATTTTTTATTTTTATTTTTTTTTAGGATTTTACATGCTATTTTTTTTTACGCTTTTTTTTTAATGAAAAGCAATTTTATTAGGCAACTATTTTTTAATATGATGTTGAGTAAGAAAATTGGTATTTTAGCCAATATTTTTGACATTCTTAACAAACTAAATTTGAGGATTCTGTTTATATTTGTAGTAATTTCTTTTAATTAGCTTTATTGAAGTATATTTTACATGTCGTAAAATTCACCCATTGCAAGTATACAAGTCAGTGATTTCTAGGGACTTTACCAAGTGGTGCAGCCATCACCATAAATCAGTTTGGGGACATTTTCTTCCCCCAGCAAGGTCCCTCATGTCCTCTTACAGTTAATCTGCATTCCTGCCCCCTGCCCCAGGCAACCACTAAACTACTTTCTGTCTCTTTTGTAATAATTTAGCTAATTATTTTCTGATTAGAGAGTAGTTTCTTATTTTTAGATTATTTTAATAACACCAGAAAGAAAAATTGATTGAAATGAAGGCCAGAATCCCCACAGTTGATCTGGCATCCAGACTTCTCTTTTTAGCTGTTATCTTCTTCTGCCCCTCTGCTTACATGGTGGATGTGCTCCCATGTCTGTGACTTGGCCCACTGCTCCACGCTGTTCCTGTTGCCTGGATTACCTTCCAACCCTTCTTGAAGACAAAATTCTCCCTGTCTCTTGGAGGTCTAGCTCACATAACCCCTGGTCAGCAAAGATTTCTCTGGTGTCTGGACTAAAAGTAATTTCTCTTCTCGGAAATTCCGTGGTGTTTTATTTATGACTCATAGAGTTTTCACATGGAAGTTTACTTACTTAAGTAGGTGCTTTATCTCCGCTATTAAACCATGAGGTCCTGAGGACCGAGGTTCTGTGTAATTCATCTTTCTCTCCTAACCCCTCTGTACCTCTCCACCTGCATCTCCAATCACTCCCTGAGGGCCCATGTGCCTCCTTTGTAGCATTCATCGCAGTTGTAATGGCTGTTTAACGTCGTGTTCACCGCTAGCCTGTGAGCCCTGTTTCCAGTATCTACAATGAAAGCAAGCCGGCCAAGTGTGTTTGGATAGCCAGAGATTTTCACTCTTCTCCACTTCAGTGTTTCACTCTGGATACCAAAGCTTAGTTTACCTCTTCTTACCCTAATACCTGTCATAAGTACCTAAGTTCTTATTTGAATTGAATAATGAATAATTTTAAAATAGATGTATAAACCAAATTCTGCTTGAGGTTCTTTTCCCCTGCTGTAGAGAGTCTTGGTTTTCTCACTCATTCTTGCATACACTCATACTTACATACACCTGTCATAAAAAACCTAAAGTTCTTTCTAGAATACGATTTTTTAATTTGTAAGCACCTTGTTCTTTTCTCCCCCAACCCACCTTGAACTGAGTTGTTCTGGTGCTGTTGGCTCAGCCTACCACCCTGAGCAGCTCTGACCCTCCCCTTCAAGCTGTTTTCCTGCCCTCTCTCTTGCTCGTGGCTTGTCTGAGATGGCGCTGCGTTGGCTCCTCTCTGGGCAGCAGTCAGGACCAAATTGATCTGTGCCTCTGACTCCAGCTGTGGCTCTGTACGATCATGTGGATGAATGGGCAGTGTCTTGAGGCTCAGTAAGTGGGACAGTCACCTCCTTCCCAAACCCAGGCTAGCCCACCTGACTGCTCAAAGCCAAAGTCAGCATTTCTTTCCACAAGGAGCCACTGGTGTCTGTACAGACTACAATATGCTGCATGTGGTATGTCTTAGACTCTTTGTTTAATTTCTTGGTGTGTATATATTTATTCTTCCTCTGAGATAGCAAGCGTAGTGTTTTATTTTGTAGCCAGCTTGTTGCTGTCTATAAAATAGGCACTCAGTAAATGCAGGATGAATGAATTAATGAATTCACACATGCATTCACTATATGATGTTTGGTTTGAAAGTATTAATGTATCTCTAGATTCTATCTCTTACCTATTAGATACTCAGAAAAGTACTTAAGTATATTGATTTGTTCAACCAGTGTTTATCAAGGATCTGCTTGGGCTAGTCTCTGCTAAGTGCTATGGAGAATATAAAAATGAAGTACACGTGAAGCTACCCTTCACGATTTATGGTGTGAGAGTGATAAGACAAATGCAGGGTAAAACCTGTCAAGTACCTTAATAAATTTTTAAAAAAGAAGATATTGGAGGATTTGGAGAGGGAGGGATGTTAATGGAGATGGTAGCCTCTGAGTAAATCCTGATGGATGGGAAGGCTTTGAACAGGGGGACATGGGGAAGACACTTCAGCTGGGTGGAACAAATTGAGCATGAGCATAGAACCAGGAGAGCAGAGAACAGCAAAGAGTTTTTTGGCCACATGTGAATATACAAAGCGGCAAATATGGTTGGATTGTGGAGAGTCTCAAATGCAGGAGTCAGTTTAGTCTTTATCAGGGACATGACGCCAGATAAATCTGACAGAACTGCGCAGGAGGGGTCCAGACAGGCAGAGACGAGGAAACGGTGTCCAAGAGCAGGGGAAGCCATTGCCTCAGACCAGAAAAGAGGCAGTGACCCCCGCCCCCCAACATACCCAAGGCACAGGGTGGTGAGAATGGCAGGGAGGGGAGTTGGGTGGCTGAGCTGGCTTGGGCACACAGAGTGGCTGGTAGGCCAGTGGAAATGTGGAACAAGACGTGGGGACTGTGGCAGACCTGTACTTCTCACCTGTGTTTATTCCTGCCGAGGTTTACATGGAAACTCAGGTGTGCTTGCCATCAGAGATTATTCACCAGCACGCCTTTTATTTGTCACCATTCCTTGCAGTCATCCATAAGACCTCGCCTTAAACTCAGTTTTTCAGTATTTAAAAATTTAACTCTTAAGGCTAATCCTAGCCAGTCATAGCTGATTGCACTACACTTGGAGAACTGCCAGGTGCGTGATGAACGCTGAGTTGTGTAAGCCTAGGACAAAAGTTACCAAAAAAAGGCATTTCTGAAATGACAGTCATTAATTGATCATTTATTTGGCAGGATTGGTGGTTGGTGCAGGCGTTATTACACACCTTTCCAATATTTTTCAAGTAAATTTCTTTCTCTGTTTTGAAAATTAATATGCTGAATAGTGTATGGAAATCAGATCCCATATTGCCTTAAAATCATGCCTATAGTTGGTCTTCCACTTCAAGGTAATTCCACTAAAAATAAAATTTTCTTTGCTCGATTGTAAGAATGAATGCATAAGGTTCCAAAGTCCTCACTCTTGTCTTTCTCCTTTTATAGGCCCATAATCTAAGTGCATGTACCCAAAGTGGTACATAGGCCACAAGGCCTCAGCAGTGCCAGCTGGCAGTTGTGTTGACTTAAGGGAAAGATCTGAGCCTAGGGGGATGAGAAAGTAGATCTTCAGCTTGTTTTCTTGTTGGGGAGGGACTCTTTTAGGGTCCCTTTTAGGGTCTTTTAGGAAGTCTGTGCCTGAAGGTTCTTCCTGATGAAGCTCGGTGTCTTTCAGTTTGCTCACGTTTGAACTGCCAGCCGGGACGGCCTCTCTTGCACTGAGTGTGCTCCGAGGTGTCAGGAGGGTTTGATTCTATTTAGTTTAATCCATGGTGACAACTTGTTAAGCCACCATCTCTTGCCTTCTTGCTTCAGGGAGAAGAACTGGGACCTCAAGACCTCGCGCCCCTCCTTTTCTTATTCATCTCCTCTCCCCAGCAGAACATGCACACAAACGCGCGCGCACACACGCTCGTTTCTTTTCTTGTTCTCTCAACATTTACTCATACACGTTCACAGGAGACAGATGTCCCCTTCGTTCTGTTTTTCCTTTTGGCTTCCCCTGATAGGGCTGTGCTGGGGAGACTGGGATCTGTGGGCCTGAGAACTAAGCAAAGCACAGCCCCAGGACATCAGATGGAGCCACGAACGAGTAGGAAGTGGGTGTGTGCACCTCTATTCCAATATCTTTAAAGTAGTTCGGTCATTGATTGTTTTGAATTATTTTTTTCTTCATTGTAATGATTATCTTTCACAAACTTCATAGCTTAATAATAGAAAGTTATTATTGTGAAAAATGGACGCATGTAGACTTTTCGCTGGTTATATGTTCATTTGTAAGATAAAATCATTACAAAGAACGTCAGAAAGAATAAGGCTGTCATACTTGTGCTGGTCAGGTTTTAAGTGCAAGTTAATTATTACCAGGTGTTCTCTAACGTCCTTGCTGTGTCCTTACTTTAGATTAAAAAGGAAATTGAATTTTGTTTCTGTTTTTTAGATTCAGAATATGAACAACATCATCTCCTTCCCTTTGGACAGTTTGCTGAAGGGGGACCTAAAAGGAGTGAAAGGGGTATGATATTAAAAATCCTGCTCATTGGGGATCATTTTTGTGGAATGTGGAATCACAGTCACACCGGCCTGTCTGGGCAGCCGCCACATTTGTGCATTCTTACTGGGATGGCGGGACACTTCCTGTTGCCGCAGTTTCCCTGATTTGCCTTCCTGGCACTGCCTGTCAGCCCCAACAGTGGTGACTTACGGCCTTTCTGGTCGTCCTGCTGGCAGTCTAGGAGGACGTGAAGGGAAAGAAACTGCGCTTTTGGAAACTGTAAAGGATTTTTGGGCTCCGTTGAGCAGGGAAGCCTGTGCAGAGAAGTCTGGTTTTCCAGTGGTGTGTCACTGATTGACGACTGGGAAAAGGATCCTTGTAAGGATGTAGCTTCCTGATGGGAAACTGCACCAGTAAGGCCTGAGCCTACTTTATTTTTCAGTCGTTCAAAGGATGTTCGTTGTTTCGAAAGTGCCTTGCCACATATAAATACTTGAGCTGAGAATTGTTTCACGAGCATGTGAGTGAGGAACAGTCAGGGCTTGAGTGGTGTTTGGGTACCAGATGCTGAGCAGTAAGTTGCTTTTGCGTGTCATTGGCGCAAACAGCTGTATGCTATGAAAGGGAGATGATTGTGCCCGAGTTCTTAGGAGACTGAGTTCTATGATTGGATCTGCACATGATTCCTGGTCACATCTGGCACATCCAGAAGCCCAGGCTGGCCCATCTCCAAGTCCTCTGCAGAGGCGTCTCAGTATCTCCTTCACAGAGTGTGCCAGGAGAGCTGCTGGGGCGGGGAGGGGTGGGCCCTGTGAGCCGTTAGGACACCGAGAGACATTACTCATCATCTTCTTGGGGCCCAGAGAACATGTCAGCCGAGTTAGTCAGAAAAATGGGAGGCAGAGGGAAAAAGATGCAAATATATAGAAGCATGACACATCACTACTCATGAGGCTTTTGGTATAGCTTGAGGCTGAGTAGGCAGAGGTACAGGTGTGGGAGATGAGGCTTATGAGGTGGAAGGGCCAGTTCATGGAGGGCCTTAGATGCCAGGCTGGAGGGCTGAGGGCTTGTTATAACACCAATGAAGAGCCAAAAAATAAAAAATGAGCCTAGCCCCTCCCACCCCCTTCCAAAAAAAAGGGTTCTCTCTTCCAAAAGAACCCTGTTAAAGGGAGCATAAGTAGATGGGAAACATTTGATAGAATTTCTAGTGGCTCAGTACATCTTTGAGCCAGGCTTTATGTATGAGGTTCTACATTCCAGACAGAAGAGTGGAATCGAGAGACCTCAGGAGAAGGTGAATGGCTTTTACCCTCTTACTGTTGAGCCCAAATCAGGGTAACATGTGTTGGAGAGACTCCTATATTAATAGAAAAAGTCAGAGTCCCTTTCTTTTAGACACTAAAATACTTGCAGAGTGGGTTTAATTTCAGAATAATCCTGGGGCAGAGGGTAGAGTATCGGTGAAATAAGATGGGTCATGAGTTAATACTTGTTATAACTGGGTGATGGGTACATTATATTCTCTGTGTGCATTTGGTATATTCTGTAATAAAAATTTTTTAAAGAAAAAGAAAAAAAGGAAATGTCACCACTAGTCTAATTAAAAACCTGTGCTCTAAGTTCTTTATTTTTCATGAGATCACATACGTCATTTATTACAGAAATTAATGCTCCTTTCAGGATTAGTCTAGGGATAATTAAGTTTATCTTGCCCAGAAGTTAATGATTAGTCCTGTTTAATTTATGCCTCTCTGTTTACAGGATCTGAAAAAGCCTTTTGATAAAGCTTGGAAGGACTATGAAACAAAAATGTGAGTGTTTTCATTTCAAAAAATAAACATAGGTAATTTAAGATTTCAATTTTGAATCGAGCTTTTATTGCTTAAAGGTATTATCTAAATAAACCTTAATCCAGGAAAGAATTCACCAGAACTGTATTGCTGTGGTATGTTAGGATGCCAGGTGCTTTCATACTTGGTGTCTAAATTCCATGATGTTGACTCTTTAAATAAGTTTTTCCTTGTCCCTTTCTGTTATGTCATAATGGTTACAGAATGTTATTTTCAGGAAAGTTAATTGAAGGAAAGTAAGGCCAATTTCTCTCAAGAGGTGTTTCCTTCCTTTTTTTTTTTGAAACGCTCTCCCCATTTTATCACCATTTATGACAGCTGCACCATTTTCAGACTTCGTCTTCCTGGTGATTTGTGAAAGCCATCTGCCTTTAGCTTTGTGTCTGCAACCCCCGGCCCCTTGGTTTTGCAAAGAGAGACTGTTGGAACATCCTCCCCTTCAGCTTAATTTGATGGCTTCATCTGCTGGGAGAACACGAGGAACGGGTCCCTTGATTCCTGGATATGCACCACAGCTGCCACAGGAGGTGGGGCTACTGCTGCTGTTTGACTTCCGGCAGTTGTGACATTCCCAGTGACAGTTTCTCATTCCTAGAATGGAGAAGATTGAGCTTGCTAGAATTGGGCTAGCAATTGTGGGGATAATGGGTACAATTATTGCAAATATTTGAAAAATAGAAAATATTTTAAAATTCCTCGTGTTTGCTTTGTAATTGCTGTGAAATGGTTAATAATGTAGAGTTTTCTGAGTGGAAAGAGAAACTTTAATATGAAGCCATCTGGTAAAGTAAGAAGTGTTGAGAAGAAAGCCATTTCAGATATAACTACAAGTATTTAATCGAGTTTGCTTTTTTTCACCAGCCTTGGGTGTCTATTCAGTGGTGAAGGATCACAAAGCTCAAACCAAGGAATACCAAATTTTTGATACTTGTCCCATCCTGGAAATATTAAATTTCCATACTGGAAGTTGCTTGGATCCCCAAATTCTGGAGTTTCACTGATGCATACATTCATATATAAGCACAGGCGGAGTGTTAAGCTAGAACACCTTGAAGGTCGGCTCAACCCGAGAGACTCCCATCTTGCTATCCCTGGCCCTTGAGCATCCTTCATGTGCATACCAATTCAGTGTAATAAATGGGGAAGGGATCACCATTCCTGCTTTACAGATGGGAAACCAAGAGTCGGTGGTTTGTCGCTGGTCCTTGAGCCAGGGCCAGGAAGTGGTTTGCTGACTTCCATTCAGCTGCTCTCACTGCCACCCTAAGTGCTTCAGAGGAGATGCCTCTGTGCATGAACGGGTTTCTGAAGAGGGCTGTCTGAGAGAGTCATCTGGTTCTGAAAGGGAAAGATTTGAAAGGAAGATGATATCAAATTCTGTAAAATCAAGACACATGTAGATAGGATGGGGACAGGATTACTCATAAAATCGCAGAATTTGAGAATGAGGGAGCAGCACCCTTTAAAACTTGAAGTAATTCTAGGATAAATAAAGGAATTAACTCTTTACCCATTTACATGTGAGATTGATTTATCCCAAGAGGCCTTGTGATATGTAATAAACAGGTGTAGACGTCTTTGAAATTCCTGGGCAATACCTGATTATTACTAGGATGACCGACGTCTGGACTGTGTCTTGATCCCTCTGAAGTGGTGTCAGGGGGAGCCTTGGAGTTCACTAATTGTATCCCAGGGACCTCAGGGGCCCTTCTGGTGCATTAATCCATTCAACAACATCCCTACCAGATGGTCGTGTGTTTATTTATATTCTTATACCCTCATTGATTCATTCGTCAAGTACCTACTGTGTGCCCAATGCTGTGCCTCAAGATAAAAACAAGAATTAGAAATGATATTTCTTGCCTCTTCTTAAATACCCCCTCCCCAAATGATGGGACACTCGAACCCAAAGTAACCGATTTCATGTTGAAAAGCTTTCTAAGAAATGCTACCTATGTCTTCCAGTGTCTACCTTGAGGCTCTGCAGAAAATGTCTACCCCCTTCTCTTTGTGGCAGCCTTTATATTTTTGAGTGCTTTCTTTGGTTTTGTTTAGTCTCCTTTTCTCTAGAATAAAAGTTCATTTACTATTTCAAGCCCTTCTTAACTCATGTGATTTCGTGGCTGATTCTCACCCTGGTCACTCTTTTTTGGACGTGCTCCACTTGGTCACTTTATACCCTGAACTGCACACTTGACACTTATGTAATGCAGCTCAAGCGTGAGATAAACATGGAAAGGGGAGTGAAGCTTAAAAACTGAGAAGGTCGTTTTTTTCCTTCTACAGCGGTGAGCACTGTCCTAGTCATGACTTCACTGAGTTAGGAGCGGAGGGAGATGAGGAGGGCACAGGGAGAAAGTGCAGGAGGGGAACTGGGAGGTCGGGAACCATTACTGGCCACACGGTCCCCTTTGGACGGTTCAGCAGCACACGGTTGAGGCATGAGCACACTATCTGCCTCCTCTGACCCAGATCCGGCACAAAATAGGCACTTAGGAGGTATTTGTTGAGTAAATACTCAACAAAAAAGGGAAGTTTGACATTTTCATGAGTAAATGCATTTTCCTTTCCAGTAAATTAAGAGGCTGCCCTGTTCCTAAAAGACTCGGTGAGCGTTGGTCTCGCAGGCTGGGTCGTAGGATCCCTGCAAGGCTGTGTAGTCTGGAGCGCCGTGCTGCAGGCATGTCGATTTATCCTTTCTTTTCTCGCATGTAGAACCAAAATAGAAAAGGAGAAGAAGGAACATGCCAAGCTCCATGGGATGATTCGTACTGAAATAAGTGGGGCTGAAATTGCTGAAGAGATGGAAAAGGAGCGGCGGTTCTTCCAGCTGCAGATGTGCGAGGTAAGAGGCTGGGAGGGGGCAGGTTCCGGGTGCCGTGGCTACAAGCAGCCTGCCTTCACCTGCTCGTGCACCGAGGGGAGCGTGCGGTCTCCTGATGAGCACTGTCTTCTGACTTCTACCAGGGGCTTCAGAGGAAACACCGTATGCGTTATTGGACTCTTGTCTGTCCCATTTCTGTTACTCGGGGAGCCTTAGTCTCCTGGAGGGTGGGATTGACCTACTAACCTTTTATTAAAGGTAGGGAAAAACAATTTAAAGAATGTCCTTTCTGGCCTCACATGCATACTCACTCAGACTCGCCTCCTCTCACTGGAACTGAGCTAAAAATTTCCCTCGTTAGGTGTTTTTTAATGAGGTGTATCGGTTCCCATTGTACCAATGGAATCCGTGATGGCAGAGGGGCTGTGAGAAGTCACCTGGAAAAAAATGCAGCGTGTTGTGCCTGTGTGTAAGTGTGTGAGAGCGTATTATGGAAGCCAAGCCACCTGCCTCAGGAGGTGCTTCCACCCAGATTCCACCTGCTCGGTGTGGGGACGCTTATCAAGGCAAGAGGCCCCGGTGCCCTGGGGAGCTCCTCGGCTCCGCTCTGTCCTGCAGCCTGAGCCCTTGCCTTGGGAAGGGGGAAATGGCAGGGCTGACACTCAGAACATTTCTCTGCTAGAGGCTTAGGGATGGAAAAGATTCAAGACCAAGCATGAAGGCTTTTGCTTCCAGCCTTTTTATGCCTTTCTTGTGGGTCTGTTTGTGAAAACGGCATATGGAAACAGTTCCCACTTCTGCCTGAGGGTTCACGCCTCCTGCCCCTGGCAGTGAAGCCCCTTGTGCTTTATGGCATTTGTGTTCCCTCTTATAGCAGTGCAGACCTCTGTTTTAAATGTACAGAATGCATGAGTGATGTTTGTGACAGATATTGAGACTGGGGTCTGCCAGATCTTGATTCCCCATGAGCAGTCAACAGCAAAGCTAATCTAAAAGGCACTTTTTGATTTTGGAATGTTTGTTTATTAATTGCAGCAGGAGCTTAGCCTTTATAAATGTATATCGTAGAAGTATATTTAAATGTTTTTATTTCCAGAACAAACTCTTAAGTAGTCAACAGAGGAGAATCAGTCTCAGGGATTGGGGTTATAACATTTGTCTGATATTAGTATAGCCATTCCAGCTCTCTTTTGGTTTCTGTTTGCATGGAATTTCTTTTTCCATCCTTGTGCTTTCAACCTGTTTGTGTCTTTGAATCTCAAGTGCTTGCTGTAGACGCTCTGTATTTGGATCATATTTTTTAATCCAGTCTGACAGTCTGCCTTTTTATGGGATTGTTTAATCCGTTCACATTTGGTGTTAACTCGCGATGTGGTTGGATTTACATCTGCTGTTTTATTTTCTTGGTTTTTTTTGTGTGTGTGAGGAAGATTTGCTCTGAGCTAACATCCATGCCAATCTTCCTCTATTTTGTATGTGGGTTGCTGCCACAGCATGGCCGCCAGCGAGTGGTGTAGGTCCACGCCCGGGAACTGAACCCGGGCCACCAGAGTGGAGTGCGCCGAACTTAATCAGTAGGCCACGTGGTTATGTCTCATGTCTTTTTTGTTCCTCTGTTTCTCCTTTGCTGCTTTGGTTTTCATTAAGTGAATATTTAGAAAGTTAACTAAGCTCAAAGTGTTATTGTAGGATGGGAAAGTGGATGTTTTTATATACTTGTTTTATAGACAGACATCATATATAGTAATACCTGCCTGGCCTGTTGCACATAGTGTTGGAGAAATCAGCCCAGACAGTAGGAGTCAGGGACTAGGAAACTGCTGCATGTTATACAAACACAAGGTTTTGTTTTTATTTAATCAAGGTAGAATTAAGTAGTAGTGTTTTACAAAGAGTGGATTTGGAAAGGGTCTGAGTATGCGTTCAGGGTGTGCTTTCTCAGGCTAGTAAGGTGGAAATCTATTTACCTAAACTCTGCGGGACTGCTTGTTAAAAAATGGTTAATGAATTGTGAAACTTAGCATGTTATTAGCATATCCTTGAAGTGAAGCCGGTTTCACGCCCAGCTCTGTCATTGCTTTCTAGTCTGCACCCAGCACTAGCTACTTTTCTTCTTCTGGGTCTAGGTGAGTGGATCGTGTGGACTGGTTAAGTAGTTTATTTTATCGGAAATACACTGTCTAGCTGATGCCTCTAAGTCATTCTCATGAACTGTCTGTTGAGCGAGTCCCCAGATGGTTGTCAGGCCTCAGTCTGTGCCGAGCCTAACGGGGTCCCTGCCTCTGCAGAGCTGGCGGTTAGCGGAGTCAGGCACTATGTACACATACAAAAGCAGAGGTGAGGTTGACTGGCAGTGAAGTTGGAGTTTACCGAGGGGGACACATCTGATGAAGGATGTGCACATTGGCCAGACAGATGGAGGCTGGAAGGGGCTTTCCACGGGGAAGAAAGAGCATTGGAAAAGCAGTTCCCCGAGAACCCACCATCTCAAAGTGAATTGATTGCCGCACAGTCATTTAAAATTGTTCAACAGTTTCTGCAAACTGAAGTTCTCAAACTTTTTTTTTTTTTGTGAGGAAGATCTGCCCTGGGCTAACATCCATGCCCATCTTCCTCCACTTTATATGGGACGCCGCCACAGCATGGCTTGACAAGCGGTGTATCAGTGCGCTCCCGGGATCCGAACCGGCGAACCCCGGGCCGCGGCAGTGGAGCACGAGCACCTAACTGCTTGCGCCACCAGGCCGGCCCCTGAAGTTCTCAAGCTTTGTAAATGCTTTGTAAATATTGTTTAGCTGTTTAAAATTTTAATTGCCCGGATCTAATCTAGACAGAAGATTGGCTTTTAGATGCTTATTTTAAAGCTGTGGAACTTTTTCTTCAAAATGATTTCTATAAAGAAATTCAGTGTGCCAAATAAGTCATACGGAACTTCTGTGAATAGAGAAGTATGAGGTATCCTATCTTGCTTATTTATGATTATAAAAATATGTACTTTAAAAAATTGGTGTGTACATATATATATATATGGTCAACATTTGATCTATAAAAAAATTTACATCACCCCAAATTTTCAAAAGATAACCACTTTGACATTTAGCTAACCATCTTTCATATACCCCTATGTATACCTTCATAAAAATAATTTATATAAACAGGATCATTCTCTACTGATGCTTTGTAACCCGATTATTTTCACTCAGTAGTATGCCGTGGACATCTTTCCTTGTCAGCAAGTCTCTACATTATTGACCTATTGGTTACCTAGCATTTTTTTGGTGTGGATGCACCATACTTAATCCTCCATTCTTTACATTTGGGTTGTTGCCGTTTTTCATTTTTACAAGCAAGTCTGTAAGGAACCTCCTTTTCTATTTTACCTTTGTAAACTTTCATGATTATCTTCTTAGAATCTCTAAGTTCCTGTAAGTAGAATTTCTAGGTCAAAGGGTATACACATTTTAAAGTTTGACTCATTGCCAAGAGTCTTATTAACCATTTAACCATTTTGATACATTGCGAGACATCTTATTCAATTAACAGTGAATAAATATCAAAAAGAAGGAGGGAGAGAGGTTGGCCCGATGGCATGATGGTTAAGTTCACATGCTCCGCTTCGGCAGCCCCGGGTTTGCAGGTTCGGATCCTGGGCACGGACCTACACACTGCTCATTAAGCCATGCTGTGGCATCCCACATACAAAATAGAGGAAGATGGGCACCGATGTTAGCTCAGTGACAATCTTCCTCAAGCAAAAAGAGGAGAATTGGCAATAGACATTAGCTCAGGGCCAATCCTCCTCACCAAAAAAAAAAGAGGGAGAAGAGGACATCAAGGCAATTGATGTAGGCAAAAGGAAATTTTGTAGTTTACTGTTTCAGAGCAGCTTCCCATCTCCTACTTTGGGCTGCGTGGCAGACCTGGGAGAGCACTTGAATTTGAGTTTCCTGGGTTACAGCTCAGAAGCCTGTGTGATCAGCAGGGGTCAGGGGCTCTTTCAGGGGGCAGGCAGGCTCAGAGATGACATGTTCTCGGGATTCTTTATACCACATCCTGACAGTGGAGGGGAAAGGGAATTTAGGGAATCTTTGTCCTATAAACCTTTAACAAAGAACAAATATATTTCCTGATGCTGGTTTTGTAGATCCCTGGGGCTTCCTGATGTCTTCATGGTTGGTAATGAATTCTCCAAGTTAAAAATGGCTTTAATTCATTTCAGTTTAAAATTTGGTTTTTATAACAGTCACATTTTTTTTTAAGTGTCAGGAAAGTATTTTAGGATTAGAGACGTGGTGACACGAGTCTCAACTACAAAAGCTTAGCAGTTAGTGTTCTAGACAATAACCTGCCTAAAGAAAGGGACCTGGGACAGAAGTATGCGGACAGGGAACATTTCTCCTAGCAGGTTAAGACGGAATGTCTTAATTACGAGTTTGTGGCACTTAAACGTTTAATTACCTGACCATCAGGTAATTCATATGGCACCAAACTAAAAGAAACATCTGGTTATGGCATTCAGATGCATTAAGCATCTACCATGAGCTGTACCCACAGTAAAAGATGTCAGAGAAGTAGAAGAGACGATCTGTCCTCAGAAGCTCGTAATAAACTCATGTTCTGCTTATATCAATGACATTTCCTTTTTTGTTTTTTTAACAGTATCTGCTGAAGGTCAATGAAATTAAGATTAAAAAGGGAGTGGATTTACTTCAGAATCTGATCAAATATTTTCATGCCCAATGCAAGTAAGTTCTTTTTCTTTGTCATGATGTTATTCCAGATGTTTGTTTATGACAACTTCTGGTAGGTCTGTAGTATTGAGGAAAATAAACACTCATTTGAAAATCTATAGTAAAAGGAATGAAGTACTGACGCATGCTACAACACAGATGAACATTGAAAACATGTTAAGTGAAAGAAGCCAGACACAAAAGGCCACGTACTGTATGATTCCATTTATTTACGGGTCAGAAATAGGCAAATCCACAGAGACAGAAAGCAGATTAGTGACTGCCAGGGCTTGGGGGAAGGAGGAAGTGGGGAATTACTGTTAATGGGTACAGGGTTTCTTTTTGGGGTAATGAAAATGTTCTGGAATTAGGTAGTGCTGATGATTGCACAACTTGGTGAATATACTAAAAACCACTTTGAAAGGGTGAGTTTTATAGTTTAAGAATTATATCTCAATTGAAAAATAGTATAAAAATCTACAGTAATTATCAAATGTACTTATTTTTGTTCTTT
The DNA here is from genome assembly GCF_020826845.1 of Diceros bicornis minor. Classification (NCBI taxonomy): domain Eukaryota; kingdom Metazoa; phylum Chordata; class Mammalia; order Perissodactyla; family Rhinocerotidae; genus Diceros; species Diceros bicornis. The sequence goes on along the minus strand of NC_080751.1, from coordinate 70,695,092 downwards.
TTGTAGAGGGGCAAACTACAGATTCTCACATATTTTTATTAAAAGAGAAGTGGGATGGTATTAATGCAATGTGTTAAATTAAGAGAATACTTTCATAGATTCCTTATCCTTTAAGCAAATGACAGTGATGAGCAAAGGCGGCTGTATGTGGAAGAGGAGGAGAAACCCCCACGTCCAGGCACTGCCTCAAGTATTCCCCTTTGCCACGTGCATCAGCCCTTCACAACCAGGCCTCACCTCTCAGCCCTGATGTCTGTCTGTCTTTTTTTTTTGTGAGAGAGATCAGCCCTGAGCTAACATCCGTGCTAATCCTCCTCTTTTTGCTGAGGAAGACCGGCTCTGAGCTAACATCTACTGGCAATCCTCCTCCTTTTTTTTCCTCAAAGCCCCAGTAGACAGTTGTATGTCATAGTTGCACATCCTTCTAGTTGCTGTATGTGGGATGCGGCCTCAGCATGGCCGCTGAGAAGTGACGCGTCGGTGCGCGCCCGGGAGCCAAACCCGGGCCACCAGTAGTGGAGCACGCGCACTTAACCGCTAAGCCACCGGGCCGGCCCAGCCCTGATGTCTTTCTTACTCCTTGTTCTCCCTCTCCTCCCTGACCTCTAGTCGCCACTATAAACAGGCCCCGTCTCATTCACTCACTTTCATTGAGTGTGTGTTGTGTGTCAGGCACTGTCCTGGATGCTGGAGATAAAGTAATGACGTTATAGACGTAGTTCCTGATCCCATCAAGTAGGAGAGTCAGACTTAAGCAAACAGACTTGTAACTGGACATTTTAAAAAGTGTTCTGATGTATAGGAATCTAAAAAAGAATATAATAGAAGGACCTCATTTAGGTTAAGATTGAGGGCAGGGATTTTTGTTCTTTTTTCTGTTTCATTCCTTGCTGTATTTTCCAGCAGCCAGAACACAGTACCTGGCGCATAGTAGGTAATTCAAGTACTCCTTGAATTAGCTGCAGGCCTCTTTGAGGAGACATGTATTCTGAATCTAAAGGGTGAGTAGGAGCTAGCAGATAAGGAAGAGGGGGAGAACATTCCAGGAGAAGTCAAGGTCTTGAGGCAGGAAGAGGCCAGCGTGACTTACATATAGTGAGTGAAGGGGAAAGCAGCCTGAAAGGAAACTGGATAGGAAAGCCTGAGAGACGCAGACCCCTTGGAAGTCTTGTTAAAGGTTTTAGGTTTTATCCCAAATGTATTGAGAAGCTCTTGAAAAGTTTTAAGCAGAGGATTCATTCAACAAGTGTTGATAGAGTTCCTACTATGTGCCAGGCACTATTTGAGGTTCTGGTGATACAGTCAGAAGGGAAACCCAGTTCTTACACTCATGGGCCTTCAGTTCTAATGGGGGAGACAAAACTAAACACTTGAGCAATTATGTGACACAGTTTTAGGGAGTGAGCGTGGCTATGAAAAGGCAAAGCAGCGTGATGAGAAGAGAGAGTTGTGTTGATTAGAAACATCCAGGAAGGCTCCTTAGATTCCATTCTGCATTAACAAGGTTACTCCGCATGTTGTGGAGGAGGAATCAGATGGGACCAGAGTGGACGTGGGCGGTCAGTTAGGTACACAGGTCTCGTCCTAGTGCAGTCTGGAGACGACGCTGTCTTGGCCTGGCCTGGTGACAGCACAAGTAGAGGGTGTGGAGTGATGGGAGAAATCTTTGGAGGTCGAATTGCCACACGTATCTACTCGCCTTTCCCCCAACAGGCCGTGCCCCATGCCGGTGTACCTTTGCACACATTGTTCCCTTTTCCTAGAATGTCATTCTGTTCCCTCTGTGCCTTTCCCCAACTTCTGTTCCCACTAAGACCCAGCTCATATGTAACTGCTACTTTGAAGTCTTTCTGGTTTTTCCCTTATGGCCTTACTTATCTTCCTCCTGTGTTATGACTATACCCTCCACATGTCTCCACGATGGCGTCTTTCATATTGTGTCATGTCTCCCACTGAACTGTAGACTCTTTCAGGAAGGAGGCCGTGACGTTTATTTTATAGGCTGTAGCACCTGGCGCGTTTACCTGGCACATGTCTGCCACAGTGGGCGGTACTGTTGAATTGCACTGAGCTCTGCTTTGGGATTCTTAGTACAACCTTGATGACATTGCATTTCTAAAGCAGTTGAGGTCAAACAGCAAAGGCAGATGTGCTGTGTGATTCATCCTGGGTTAAAGAAGAGCTCCAAGTTTGGAAAAACAGTCTCAGAGCACAGGAAAAGACCCCTAATTCGTAGAATTTTCAAGATGAGTTATTTTACAGAGACTCAAAATCCTAACTTCGTGATTAGCATCCAAATTACTTCTTCAGTTCTCATCCATGAAACCTTACATGAGGCGGTTTAGGAAGTGGGGTGCTTCCTTGCTAATTTATTTTTAAGAAGAGGCTATTCTGGGATTTCCTTTTTTTTCTTTATTTTGCCCAAACTGATCAGTTGGGTAGCAACAGACTACTTGTGGAAAAGTGAACTACTTGGCCTTTTATGGGCATGAGCTCAGTAACCTTTAAAAATGATGGATCTTCCATTACTTCCTTTTTGGATGAGTGTGTGGGGGGTGTGTGTGTGTGTGTGTGTGTGTGTCTGTGTGTGTGTCTGTGTGTGTGTGTGTGTGTGTGTTGCGTGCTCTTCATATCATTCAAACAGCTTTGACTTTTTTAATTCATATTTTTGGGATAAAACGTGGAGCCTGAGTGACTCAGCCATTGGACAGAGGAGCTGGTGGTCATGTGTGCATTTATGTGCGTGGGAGTTCCTTCATGTCCCCATTTAGCATCGCCAGTCTCCACTCCTCATGCCCGGAGGTACAGTTGTGCTTGACGCGTGCTGTGACCCCGTGGCAGCCTGCTTAGCCGCCACGCTTTTCACGTCTGCTCTTCTCTGCAGGTGTGAAGAGGCCTCTGTGTGTAAACTAGATTCTGGGAGCACGTTTGGGTGTTCACCCTTAGAACTGCTTAGATATGCAATATTTTGCTTTTTACTCATTTTTGTTTTTCACCTTAAGCATTCTTGAAGAGCATTTCATGTTCTTTGTCTTTTATTTCATTTAAGGAAAGAGTTTGCATCTCTAGTTCCTGGAATATCCCGAAAATTTATCTTACTAGCTTTTGCTGCTGAAGATTGAGGATCCTATTCTCTAATGGAATCTAGAAATAGGACAGTCTTTAAAAGGATAATAAAACAAAGAAAATGGTCATGTTCTAAACAGTGGTAATGAGTGTTGAAGGGACTTGTTCTTTGAGCAAATACCTGCTGAGAACCACTATGACCAGCTGCTGCTTGATGAACTTGGGGTACAGAGTTGAATGAGACATGGGTCCGGTGCCCTGGAGAAGCTTGCTCTAGTGAGAGGGATGGCCAGGACGCAGAGGGCAGACAGGTCACTGCCGTAAGTATGGTGCACTGTTGTGAAGGCTCCAGGAGGAGGGAGAGGCCACCCTGCCTGGTGGGAGCTTGAAGATTAAATCTCAGTGGGTATATTTTTAAGGCTGGAAAACTTGGTCAGGCAGGCTAGAAAACGTTTAATAAAAAACAAAATTTGATATTTGGTAATGTTGATAGTAAACAGTGTTTCACTGAAGCTTAGGAAAGTGTTAATGGGTTCAACCTAAGAAAAATGTGCCAGGAGTTTGTGCTTGGGAATGTCACAGTGATGGCACTCAGCGAAGGTATACCTAGGTGCCAAAACATGCCTCAGTAAGGAGGGTACAGAAAGATAGGGATTTTGAGAATCAGAGGGAGGAGGTTTTCCAGGTAGATGATCAAGATTGGCTAGGCGATGACAAAGATGAAATGCAAATTTGTATCGTTATTCCAAGTGCACTGTCCGGTGTCACGCTGGAACCCATCTCTGTGACGAGAAACACCTCTCTGAACGTCTGACTCCACTACCTGGCTCTCCTCACTGCGGGGACAGTCGCCAGCACAGAGATCCTGGGAGCTGTGCACCTGCTCCCTTTCCCACGAGCAGGACCATTTCCACGTTGATCTCCTGTGATGTTTTTCCTACTCTGTATCCTAGTGCTTTCTCTCTCATTCCTACCTATTTCACAGGAACTTGAAGTGATTAATAAAGTAGTTATAAAAGAAAAGATATAACTGAAACAGAACATGAGAACCAGATGAGTTCATGACGAGAGGGGAGAGCTCCGTTTCTTATTGCTGGGTTTGTTCTTCCAAATTTTCTTTTCAATTTAAAAGGAGAACCTGCTGAGTGCTGGCCGTGTGCTAGAAGACAAAGGCACAGAGATGCATAAGACGTGGCATTTCTGCCCTGACAGTGCAAACAGACATGTGGAGAAATCATTGTAATACTCTGACACAATTGCTCTACCAGAGGCATATTCTATATTCAGGAAAAAAATGAGTTAGGTAGAATATAGGAATGAAAATATAAAATAATTATGCGTATATCTAAAGGTTAAGGTAAGAAAATTCTAATAGCCCAGCTTCTGTGATTCTTAATAACTAGCTAGTAATGGTCATTACCCACATCCTGTGTGTAGGTTTCCCCTTCCTTCCTCCTTGGAATTATTGTATTAAGTGTCATGCTGCATTGTTTTTACAACCCCTCCTGTTTATTACATACTTGATATGGGAAAGTCCCACAGGATTGTTGCTGAGTTTAAAAGTACAGTCATGTATTGCCTAACAATGGGGATACGTTCTGAGAAATGCATCTTTGGGCAATCCGTCATTGTGTGAACCGCATAGAGTGTCCTTACACAAACCTTAATGGTACAGCCTACTACACACCTAGGTTATATGGTACTAATCTTATGGGACCACTGTTGGATCCACAGTCCCCTCATTCACCAAAACATAATTTTGCGGCACATTAATGTAATAAACATCCCCTCACGTGAACACATGTGAAACCCAGATGACTTTTTGAAGATAGTCTCCTTGGTATCCAATAAACTGGGAGAAGTTGGAGACTCTCCTTCCTTCCTTCATTAATTTATTTCTTCATTCTGCAAATATTGTGTGCTTGAACTATGCCAGGGTTTGTAGATACCGTGTCCTTACCCTACTAGAACTCCAGATCTAATGGGGGAATTATATTTGCATAATCACACTAATGAATGCATAATGGCAGTTGTGGTAAGTGTTTTGAAGCAAAAGACAATGTTCTGAGAGAATATAGCAAGGAGACCTCTTTTAAAGTAGGGCGTCACCGAAGGCCTCAATAACGAGACCGTATTTAACTTAAAACTTGAAGAATGACTGGGAATCAGCCAGACGAAACAGAAGATATGCTGCAGGGAGAAGCCTTTAGAGGGAAGAAACAGCATGTGCAAAGGGATTGAGGCAGGAAGGATTTGGCGGCCGTAGAAGAATAGAGAGAGGGCTGGTGTGCGTGGAACCTAGTGAATAAAGAGGGCAAATGATGTGGATTGAAGCTTGGAGACGTAGGCAGGGCCCAAATCACGTAGGCATTATAGGCTTTGTTACAGGTTTTGCACGCATTGGGAAACCTTTTCTTCATTCCTCTCCAAAGGGTTGTAGACGACACGCTTCAGAGGCAGTGCCGAACCTCAGCCTACTGTTGCTGCAGAAAAACTTGTCTAGCTTCGATTGTATTTCTGGTGTCACTTGTTATAAATGACTTCACAAGCATTGAGTTCTGAGCCTTAAAAAAAAAAAAGGTTCCTTTTGATATTTGATCTCAGGTTCATAGCCACGGTTCCTACTCTGTGCGGCGAGCTTGCTTGGTTTTTTCCTGCATTCTTTCTTTTTTCCATTTAGCTCTCACCTGTCAAGGAAAATTCTCAAGTGTCTTATCCTTGTTTCCACTCCATGTTTTCGTGGCCTCAGACTCTTCCACTCCTGAACCAAAGCCTTTGCTGCCTTTTGTCAGTAGAGTCCAGTTTCCCATCATAAACTGAAAACTTAGGGTTCATTTTATATGAGTCAAGAAAAATTACAAATTCTTAGGCTTATTGCAATTCTTTTTCTATTCACTTCTCATAGTTTTGAGTGTCATTTTATTCTTGGTTTGCCTGATATTTTAAGGTTCAGTTTATACAGTCTTTTCCCCCAGGAATTAAATAATGATTTCAGTCACTTTCCTTTAAACAAGTTTTTTCTCTATCTAACAAGATTTTTTTCTCTTTTATGAAACACAATCTGTGTTTCTTCTTTTTTCTCCTAGTTTTTTCCAGGATGGACTGAAAGCAGTTGAAAGCCTCAAACCTTCCATTGAAACACTTTCAACAGATCTGCACACAGTAAGTATCTCCCCTCCTGCATCAGTGTTGAAACCGGTTTTATGCAACAAACACTTTCACTTAAATGTTGCTTCTGTATAATCTTGTGTTTGCGTGATGCACAATCACAGACTAACAGCCCGGCAGTGCCACTCGGAGTACAGAGTTCCTGTTCCCGTCCTTTGTCTTGGTTGGCGAAGGTTTGACTAGTGACAGAGGCGTTCATTTCATTTATGTGGAAATGCCCTATGAGCGCCAGCATTTCACTGTACCTCAGTCAGGCTTCTCTCTGTTTTGTTTTGTTTTTTAAAGATCAAACAGGCCCAGGATGAAGAAAGAAGGCAGTTGATACAGCTTCGAGACATTTTGAAATCAGCACTGCAGGTTGAACAGAAAGAGGTGAGGGGATTTAATTTTGAAAGATCAGGATTTTCTACCTATGTCTCAGAGGCTTTGGGACTGAGGAGTGGGGCTATGTCAGGCAGCACCAAAATATTTAGTTTCTTCTTTAAAATATGCTTATTTCATGGGGGGAAGCATTTACAGTAGGCATGGCCTTAACGGCAGTGTATAAACCTTTTTTGCTCTGTCAGTTGCTAGATGAGTAGCTCTTAGCATCTCTATCGCACAGACACTGGTTATTTATGCCGTTGATTTTCTACCTGGAACTCTGTGGTTTCTCTGCCTGATACACGTACGTGGCCTCTGCCCACATGGGCATCAGCAGGTGACAGGTGACCATCTGAATCTTCCAGCCCTGAGACTGTGTTTTGTAAAACGTGAGGAGATAGATTTTCTTCCAGCTGCATTCCAATGGGCAGAAAACCTTAGTTTCTCCTGCATCATCTCTTTCATATAATCACTTCTCTGCATGCTAACACATTCATGGTGATAATTTGTATTTTAGGGGCTCATTTAAATAACCATTAAAAAGTAAATTTTCAAGGTAATTTTATGATATCTTCTCTATAGTGTGGATACTATAATGTGAAATTTAATGTAAATCCACTTCTTTGTCAATAAAGGAATGTGTCTAAATATATAGCTAGTAGATTTTAGATAAATAACTCTATTAAACTACTTAGCTAGCATACAGTCCGCTGTTGGCAGTTTGGTATGCTCTATTTTGTTTTAAGTTCTTGTACTATTACTGAATGTTGTTGTTTTTCTCCCAAATGCATTTACCTTTTGTGACCGAAGTCTAGGAGAGTAAGTAGTTCAGTATTTTAATAAATTGGAGAATTTGCATGTTTTCTTCGTGAACTTCAAAAAATAAATATTTCTTTTATGTATAGATTAATGGCTAGTAGCATTTCTAATTTTAACCCTTCCTCTTTCAGTAGCAGTGGGTTTTATGAAAGGCTAAAGAATTTAAATCCACAAATATTAGTGAAATGGAAATTTTCCAAGTTTACAGTTTACACTTTTGCCGTTGCTCCTTTGTGGAAATGAAGCAGCTCGCCCCCTCCCCTTCCACTGCATAGCTGAATTCTACATGTCCTTCTAGTCCATCTTAAGCCCCACACCTGGAGAGCTGCCTCTGCTTACCCTAGTCCCAGTGCTCTGAGTTCATATAGCACATTTTGTTTGAAAGACTTGGTTCAATCACAGCATATTCGTTTTAAGTTGTTGGCTGCGTCCTCAAGTGCACAGATGCTTTTTCTCTAGCTGGACCTTGAGCAGCTTGCGGATGCCCTCCTGCCTTCTGTGCCTTTCCGGCTATCATATTGTAGTACCATATTGCTCATTTAGTGGGTCAGCTAAGTGAGAGATTGGCAGGTTGAGGTTATATGAAGTGCTAGAAATTGCCGACAGCATGGTGACTTTGTCCCAGTCGAGAGAATATAGGTCCTGACACTTTGATATTCCCAAACATGGGATATAAGCAAAAAGACAAAAAATAAGTGTATGGAATACGGAGCAAATAGTGGCCCAATTGTAACTGGAAGAGGTAGTGCTAACGTGGGAGCCAGAACACCGTCAAGGCAGCCGGCTCTCCAGTGCATTGATGGGAGTGGTTGAAAGCAGCTTCTGTCTGAGAAGGAGGATCAAACCCCTGAAGCAAAACTCAGGTTTAACATAAAGGAGAGCAGTTGACGGAGTTCACTAGCACTCTGGGCACAATGTAAGGGCCACGTTTGCTTTGGCTGTGCAAAATTAGGAGGTTTGGGAAAACTGGCTGTTGTCAGAAAGCAGATTATTTGTAGCTTTGCAGAAAAGCATAACAGATTTACCAGTGCAGACCAGAAGTCTTTTATGGTTTGTTGTTTTTGTGGTTTTTGTTGCCCAGCCCACCTGCCCCAGACCACAGAGAGGGATCCGTGAACCTTTTTACTGCTCTTGGGCTTTATGTCCCAAGACCGACCTCACCAGTCTCCTGGGTGTGAATGTATTGTATTTTCTGTATATCACACTCTGTGTTGTTTTTTGATGATGGTATTCCGTAAATTGGACTGTCTGTGAACACAATTGCAAGTAATAGATAAATATGTATGTTAAATTTTACATATTTTAAAATAATTTTTATAATTGGGGTTCCATTTTGTGTCTCTCCAATGACGAGAATTGAATATTTGGGCCTTGTTGTTTAGGCTCTCATTCCCTTTTTTTGAATTCTCTTCTGTGACTTAGAAAACTGAAGGTGTTGGTGGATTTTATTCAGTGTTAACAAAAATTCTGACTACATAATTACAGTCCATAAAAATTAGGTAACATGCCCCAGGGAAACTGTGTTGATATTAGGAGCTACTCTTCTATTTCCTTCCTGTAAATCTCAAGCTTTGATCTAAGGGAGAAACGTGGCCATTACATATGGTGACTTTGAGCTGCTTCTCTTTGTCACCTGGGGTTTCTTTTTGGAAAGGAAACTGTGCCATTATGATCCCAGTGCCCCCACACCTCTGAATCACTGACATTCATGTTTTGTTATTGATAATTTCTGCTCTCTGTAAAGAGGATACTACTGTTTGATTTTTCCATTATTTTATTATGAAAATTTCCAGACTTACAGAAAAGTCGAAAACTTGTTCAATGAATACCTATATATGCAGCATAGTTTTACTATTTGGAAAAGATCCCTTCTACAAAGTTAAAACCCTTCAATACTGCTCATTTTTGCTTGAGCCTTCTCCCTGTCAGCCTTACCTTCTCCTGCCTTCCCCATCCCACGAATGTCCATCTCAGTGGAGTTCTGCCAGGACAGATCCCACTGCTGTGCTGGCAGATTCTCTGCCAGAGCCACATTATTGGCATGTGGGCTCGCTGCTCTTTGATGTTGAGAACCCAGACTGTGCTACTGCGGGGAGGATTTAGGCTCTGGGAGATGGTCTTGGTAGGTCTGAGTGCTGAAACCACAGTGATTTTTCCACTTTGGAGATCTCAAGTGTGGTCTCTCTCTTTGTCAGCTTTGCTTTCAAGTGTCCTTGACTGGCAGGATGTGGTTGAACAGGATGTGCTGTCCTGGTAGCAGAGGCCCATGACAGCTGTAATTTTCTTCTGACTCGAACTTTTCTGGTCTGGGCTTGCATATCTTATCATTCCTGAATCTGGCCTTAATCAGAACCCTCTGGCCAGGTGTCCACTTCCCTGCCTCTCCTTTCCAGATATTAAGTCTGCTGCTAACCTGGGCAGTTTCTCTTGGCAGGACCCAACAGCTAACACTTCATAAGGCCACACAAAACTTAAGATCATGGGCGTTGCCTGGAATCTGAGAACTTGTCTGCATGTCACAGGATAGAGGATCTGTGGACATTGATAGAATTTTTTGAGAGCCTTCTGAAAGTCCGTAAAATGCCCACTTAACCTATATGTGCTTTAGACATACAGTTTCCACACGGCGAGACTCACTCAACCAAATCTTAGGTCATCCTTGGTTCTCCTAGGGAAACACAGAATATTGGAGAGTCTCCGAGAATCAGGGCAACGTGGTCTCCCCTGGCCAGTTGCCTGTATTTGCCTAATCTATATGTTAGATTCTTCTTCTCCCCAGAAAGAAAGGCTCTTTTCTCTTGGATTATATTCCATTAAATTGAAATCTTGATTCTGTGAAAGGGCTGACTTTCTTTGTCACCCCTTCACTTCATCAGGTGTTGCACAAACAGGTGAAGAAAAGTTTTTTTTGTTGGGTCACCTAAAAGTCACCTTGAAGATGCTGAAATAATTAGTTCTAAAGCAGGTTCAATTTTATGTTCAGCAGATTATATTTCTCTTATTTACAAATTTTAAATTTTACAGCTTCAGGTTTGCCTGCATTTTTTAATTGATTCAAGAAATGCCTTGTCTAAAGAATAAAACAGTAATTTCTTCCTTAACTTCTGGCATAGAGTCTGATTCTGTTGAAAAAGAGGAATGTCCTTTATCCTGTTCATAAGACCTATAAAGAGTTCTGATTAATATGCTTGGCATGAACACTTTTAGCAGTGTTGTCACATGATTTCGCCACCTATTTTGTGCAGGATTTTTCTTTTCTCACCAAATCAATAGATGTATTTCTTGGTTGTGCAGTTTAGTCTTTGACACGTTTACTTTTAGTCATTCACAGAGACTCATATAGGTGAGCAGTATTTCTCCATTTCCCCTCCACTGCATTTATTCCCTGTGATGTTTAAAGCTCGGGTTGCTCTAAATTTCTAGTGCTAATAGGTGGCCCTTGTGAGAGAAGGTGGAAACTGAGACCATCCTCATCTGATGAACGAGCTGTTTGCCCTGATTGTCTGGAGGCATGAGTGCTGCACGAACTCCCCGTGAAAAACGAGGACATTTCTCCTAGTTTGGAGTCTGCTTGTTCAGGCTCTGTTGTCAATTCAATAATGGATAGTCTGAATTGAATTGATATTATTCATTTCTCAGATGAATTTTTTTTTTTTTTGCAGAGTTATCCCATATGTATTTCAGAGTTAAAAAGTCAGTGCTAGACAGCCCATGTTCATGGATTGGAAGACTTAATATTGCTAAGATAACAATACTCTCCAAATCGATCTGCAGATTCAGCGCAATCCTTATCAAAATCCTAGCTGCCTTTTTGCAGAAATTGACAAGCTGATTCTAAAATTCATATGGAAATACAAGGGACCCAGAATAGCCAAAACAATCTTGAAAAAGAAGAACACAGTTGGCGGACTCACACTTCCTGGTTTCAAAACATACCACAAAGCTATAATAATCAAGACAGTGTGGTACTGGCATAAAGATAGACGTATAGATCAAGAATTGAGACTCCAGAAATAAACCCTTACACTTGTGGTCAACTGATTTTCAACAAGGGTGCCAAGACAATTCAATGAGGAAAGAATCGTCTTTTCAACAAATGCTGGGACAACTGGATAGCCACAGCAAAAGAATGAATTTGGACCCCTACTTCACACCATAATAAAAAAAATTAACTCAAATTGGACCAAAAACCTAAATGTAAAAGCTAAAACTATAAAACTCTTAGAAGAAAACATAGGTATAAGTCTTCATGACCTTGGATTAGGCAGTGATTTCTTAGATTTGACATTTAAAGTTCAAACAACAAAAGTAGATAAATTGGACTTCATCAAAAATTAAAAACTTTTGTGCTTCAAAAATCTTTTTTAAAACTGTCACGAATCTAGATGACTTGCTGTTGCTTTCAGATGAAGTTTCAACTCTGATTCCAGCCTATCTGTCCCCTCTACCACTTGGCCCACTTTATCTTAGCTACACTGTGTCCTTATTTTCCTGGAAGGTGGCCACAGCTGCCACCTTTCCTCTCTGTGCCTCTGTGTGCATCCCCTCTGCCTTAAATACCCTCCCCTTATTCTCTGCCAGTTCTTGCCTTCATCTTTAAAACTCACTTCCTCCAGGCTCTCCTGTAGTTTTCTCCATTTGACTCTTCACTTCTTGAACCCTCTTATTCTCAGTTCTGATCACACTGATTGTCATGCATTAGTTCTTTCATTGTTTGGGCACTGCCTAGTTTCCCCAAGGATGGTCAGCTGCTTGAAGGTGGAGATGAGACTGACCCTTGTCTCTTGGAACTGGTGAGGCCTGGTGAGGGCACATGGTGTAAGGGAAGAGCATCAGAGTGGGAGGCGGAATTCTCTTCATCCTCTGCTCTGACTCCAACGAGCTCTGAATCTTGAGCAAATCACTTATTTACATTGTGATTCTGTTTCTTCTATTACAAAATGGCCTCGATCGGGGGTTCTCAATAACAGAGCCAGATCTTAGCCCTGCCTGGTTGACCTGTGAACTTTTTGTTCACGTTTTGCTTCCTTTATGTCTGCTAGAATTTCCATGCTGGCACTGGCTGCTCCTTCCATTCTCAGCTCAGGACTTCTGATGCCACCTGTTAAACACAGTGGAGCACCTGTTGGATGTCCAGGGTTTCACTGATGGTCCTTGCCCTTAAGAAGCTGAAGGCTGGACTTTCCCAGTTTGGTGGCCTCAACCAGATTCTCTGCTCACCAGTGAATGGGCTACCCTGAGGCTGAGGCACTTAGGTTCAGGGCCCTCTGCTGGGATTGATGGGGTCAGGAAGGGAATATGGTTCAATACCTGTTATGCACCAGGTGTTCACACCTGTGATCTTAGTCAGGCCTTCCTATATTTATCATCCTTACTGGGTATTGTTTTCCCATTTTCCAAGGAGGAAACTGAGGCAGGGAGCCTAAGTAACTTGCCGAAAGTAAGAAGCAGAGCATTGTGTTTGTTTTTTGCTTGAAAGCACTGCCTTTTCCAACACATCCTGCCACCTTCCTTCTTGAGGACTGCTTTTGCCACACCAGGAGCTTCTTGTCGTTATCAGGGACTTAAGGCTCATAATTAAGGAAAACCTGTAACTTCCAGATGGCTCATTCTTTCAGCCAGTTTGGGAATACTAGTTTTTGACATTTTCTTCTCCACCCTGGTAGGTAGCGTTTATGAGTTCCTGGATAGGAAATTTTTTGTCCCCTTTTTGGTGTGGTGAGAAGGGGAAATTTCTATAATTAAAAGATTAAAAAGTTAAGGGCATAAGTTTTCTTTGTGTACTGCTTTTTTAAAAATTGAAATCTGGACAGAATTAAAAACGACTTCTTGATGGTTTTTAGGATTTACAGATTCGCCAGAGTACAGCCTATAGCTTACATCAGCCTCAGGGAAACAAAGAACACGGAACCGAGCGGAACGGCAACCTCTATAAGAAGAGTGATGGGTACGTGGAATGGCGTTGCTGGAGTTTGCACCTGTGTTCGTTATCTCCTGTGTCCAGAATTTCTGAACTCTTATTTTTTTTCCCATTTATCTGTAAGGATCCGAAAAGTGTGGCAGAAAAGGAAATGTTCCGTTAAAAATGGCTTTCTGACCATCTCCCATGGGACCGTAAGTATTCTCTTTTAATTTGTGTTCCCTGCTTCCATGAGATGAGTGAGTGAAGAACTCAACTCAGTGAGGTAAGAGGACGCAGTGGTTCTACGTGTGTTACGCAGTATGGATGCATTTTAGAGAACTGCCCTGCTGAGAAAAGCTGGTTTGGGTTGCTTCTCGATCTGTACACCTGCACCCTCTTATGCCGTCTCCAGCCAGGGAGAGTCTTGGTGTCTTCACTAGCTATCAGAACATTCAGAAACACCTGATGAACCAGGTGGTCTTTATTTAAAAGCCTGTGACTTCCAGAAACAAAAGAACAGCAAACCTCTCCCCAGCTAGCTTTGTTTTTAGAAATTGAACATTGCACTTGGAAAGATTTCTACTTCTCCATTAAGGGAAAAACGTTTAAGTAGTCAAGACTCTGGGAATCAGAACTCTAAGAGAAGAGAGAGTTCAGTCATTTTATTGTAGAAATCTAACACACTGCGCCAACCTTAATCAGGTCCTTTTTGTGTCATCCTGTGTGTAATGCCCGTGCAGGAAAACTGAGCCCCGTATGTTGGGCCTATTAAAAACCAATCAGAATCAAATGACTCACTAATCTAGCTTTCGGAGACCAGGGATTTTAACCACCCTTACAAACACAGCCCTTCATACCATGGTGCTCTTTTCCACGGTGACATGAGGCATATTATCAGCTTGCCTGGTGTGACAGGATCTGGTGAAAACCACTTAGGCTGGTAGACATTTATGAAAATGTCTAAAGGCTGAGTTGGTTGCTATTTTGTTGCTAATGAGTGGGTGATGGCTTGCATTTCTGCAGCCCAAGCAGGAGGCCTGGAACCTTGTGCTTATCAGCAGCCTCAGTCCTACGAGTGGATGGTAGTGGAGATAACTTGGGTCTTCGTCTTCACTTTCCCTCTTCCCACCAGTTCCCTTGGTGACAGGCGGAGCTGGGCAGGAGCACAGATGGGCTTTTGAGGCCCCTATGGAAAGGTCCTGGCTCAGAGGAGATTCCAGAGAAGCAGCCCTCCTCAGTACTTCGGAATAAGAACGTAGAATAAAACCCCACTTGAAGGGTGGCCCTGCAGTGTGGAGTGTGTTCCACTGGGGGCCCTTCATTTTCACTGACTCTACTTTGGGAAGGGAGAGAGACAGTAGAACTAGCAGATACCAAGTGTCGTCTGTAGGGCTCTCTGGGGACCTCTGGCCTGGGGGATTGAATGTGTCTCTTGCCTGGGCAAATAAAGGTCATTTCACTTTTCCAAAATCCAGCCTTCACTGGCCTTGTTTGTGGTCACCACGTCACTCGTAGGGCCATGCAGTTTGGATCCTGATGTCCTGTTCTTTCCATGTAGACGTGTGCATGTGTGTCAGAGTGTGAGTGCTGTAGGTGAAGGGAAGCAAATTTATTTAGTCACCACTCCTCTTTAAAATTAAGAATGTTCAACTGGATGATGGCCAGGTTCCCTTCGTGCTCTAAACACCTGAGATTCTCTGGTTTGCTTTCAAATTGTTTTCTGCTCGGTTGTTTTAACTCAGGTTTACTGCTTTAATGCAGAAAATTCCATAAAATAAGACTGAGTTTCATTTCATGCTTGTTTACAGCTCTTAAGACATTTGGTCTATTTGCTTCATTAAAGTGTTCCCCTAGACCCAGGGCCTCAGCTTAAGCCAAGGAGTGGTCCTCCCTCCATGACAGAAATGACAGCAGGCCTGGTAATCTTGTGCTGACAGCATGAACTTGGGTTCCTTTCATTTCCATTGCTTGAGCTTCCTCTCAAAGACATGGAGGCTTAGTTCTCTTTAAATGTCGATGGGTTGCCCCAGTTTTTGGCAGATAGGACAGTTACAGCTAGCTCCACCAGCACACTGACAGCTCAGCTTGTCACACCATTCGCATGTTGAATAAGTGCTTTGTGTTTGGGGGAACCCTTTAGGGAATCTCTGCTCCCCGGATGCCTCCTCCTGCCTCACAGCCTGGTCTGGGAGCTGCCGGAGCAGCCGTTCTCCCCAGGCCAGAGGAGTGGCAAGCAGGGGCTCCGTCCCTCTGTCTTGCCAGAAAAATAAGTGGGTTCATGTAGCAGCCCTCCTTCCAGAGCAGAGTGCTCCTCTTCTCTCCTTTCCCTGTGTTCTGCACGCCCTGGAAGGCAGAATCCTGACACCCCTGTGCTACTGCACCTACAGAGCGTTTGTGTGCGGCGATGTGTGTTAGCCTCTATGAGAACGAGAGTTGAGAGATGCCCTTTTTGTGTGGTTTTGTTTTGGTTTGGCTCCTTTTGTGGCTTACCTGTTTAGCCAGCGTCTCCCTGAGTGTGCTAATTTACCATCAGGAAAAAAGGGGCAATTTTTCAAAGACTTGACTGAACAAATGGGAATCTAAGAGTAGTACCTGACGCTCAGCAGAGAAGTAGCACTGGGTGTATTTGCACTGTTAGCAAAACTGATTTCTTCCCAGGAAGCTGGCAGCCTTCGGGAAATGAGATTGTTGTGTTTTCTACCCTAGCAGAGAGATAATGCTGACATCCGGGATGAATTCACTGAAAGCCCGAGATGGTATTCCCCGTTAGCCAAGGCTAATTGTGTTTTCTGGCACTGGGAAGAAGTGATCTTGGGACAAAATAACCCTAATTCAGTATCTTCTTTGCCAAATTCACAGCATTGCCACACTGCCAAAGGCTGGGGACTGTGTTAAGCTGGAAGAAATGTCCACTGGTTCTCACACAATCTAAAATTTTTTTAAATGATCATCAATCATGCAGAAAGAAGAATACAAACTTCCTTTTAAGGGCCTGACAAATTGGGAAAAAAATAGAATGGTGTGATTAAAATGGGAGTATCACTAAGAATCCATGCCTTCATGGCAAACACAAAGTCTATAGGTCTGTTTCTCACTCCTTCCTGAGTTTTCTACTAAACTAGGGCTTATCAAATTAGGCCCTAGAGGAAAACTGGTATCTGATGAATTAGGTAGAACTCTTCTGTAGCTGAATTAAATGATGATACTGTTTTTCCCAAATTGCAGCAGGAAGGGAATTTAATGTGTAAAATGTTCTCTAAAAATTTCCTCTCACAAATTTTTCTTATAGCTTTGCCGTCAGCTAATACTTAATCTGAATGGACGATGGCGAGCAATTATTAATGTAAAGCTTAGAACAGCTGTCGCTTTAGATGGTCAGCTCATGTGTTTTGTGGGCCCGTTCTTATGGTTGTCATTTTTTAGTATGTAGCCACATTTGTGCCGTTGTAATTATTCCTACTTCAAATAGAGGCACTGAGTATTTTTCCGTATTTTGTGGTGTTCATACACTGTGAAGTAAGGAATCTGTCTTTGTGGGTAGTGGTCTCAGCAGGAATGAACAACTTTCCCCACAGCACAAGGAAACGAATACAAGTGAGAGGGAGGAGGGAGGAAGGGTGGTATTAATTCACGTTGTTGTTCTTCGCTGCACTGAAAGGTACTTGAAGACCATCCAGGTAGTGACTCTGCTTCCCATGGAGAGCCGGGCTGAGGGCAGGCGGGAGTGGCAGTTAAGAGCTTGGGCTCTGGGGCCAGGCTGGCTTGTTCCAATGTTGGCTTCACTGCTCCCAGTAATCAAATTATTTAGTCTGTCCAGGCCAGTGTCTTTATCTATAAAATTGGAGTTCCTACCTCAAAGGGCAGTTAGGAGAATTAAATGAGTTAATTTATTAAAAATGCATAGAACAGTACTTGCCTCATATAAGCACATCATAATAATAATAATAGCTGAGTAAATATAAGTAGTAGTATTATTATTACTCAAAATCATCTTCCTGTCCACGAAAGTGTTTCTGTACTTACCAGAGTGCACCAACCCCTTTTACTGCTCCTGTGTCTAAGACTCAGTGGACACCAGCAGTTTGGAAATAAGCCAAGAACGTCACCTAAATGCACATATGCAGCAGTTTGGTCACGGGAGGTGACAGAATAGACAGACTTTCTATGGGCTCCACACCTGTGGTAAAGCGTTCGGTTGCATCTGTAGTGTGGGCTTTTACTTGGCACTGTAGAAATGTAGCATTTGGCGTGTTGGTTCCTGGACGAGCCAGGTAATTGTATTGGTAAAGATCCAAAATTGGATTGATGGTGCTTTTACTTGGAATTGTCAAGGTTTTCAGGATGAGGCAGAGCTTGGAGTCTTCTAATACTGATTTCTGATGATTTAGGGACTCTATTAGACATCTACAGACTGTGGAGAATATCCAGTGACTTCCGTTTAAGAGATGAGGTCAACACGGACACAAACTGGGAGAGTCTAGTTCAACCCCATTTATCCAACTTCTGCTTATCCAAACTTCTTTTTTTCCGACCCAAATTGTTCACACTGCAAGGATCAGTCCTGTTGTAACGGAGACCACCCTCCCTCACTCCGACTCTGTGAGTTTAGTGGAGAGAGGTCTGTAAATGCATGCGGGTCTCGCAGGTCTGCCCAGGTATAACTGCATGTGTGTGTGGATCTCAATCCCAAATCCAAGCTTTTATAATTTCCTGATGGCGTCTGGTGGCCACAGGAAGGGGCAAACAAGAACAATTGACGTCGAAGACATTTTATTTGATCTTTCCTTTAGTAGCTTGGTAAGTGGGTATGATAAGCCCATTTGTATCTGGAGATTTCTCCAAGGTTTCTGAGAGGCATTTTACTATTCAGAAGTTTTTTTTCTGAAATTATCATCTGATCTTCTGCATTTTGCCTTTTTTGACTAAATATAATAGTTTTTGAAACGGTAATAAAATATCCATTTTTGACACATCTCTGACAAAAATGTTTTGTGACCTCTTCTTACCACTGTAGGGTGGGAGAGGTTGGGGAATATGTATGTGAATGACGTGGGTTTTGTTGAAACTGGTGACAGATGGTTGGCATTTAGGATTATGAATGTATTATCTGTCATCACTTCAGAAACTATGGGAATTTATTTCTATGTCATTTTTGTGCTGTGAGATTACTTTCCCTGGAAGTGAGTGTTTATACACAGAAAAACACTTTAACATCACCAGAAATTGAGCTGGGTGGCCAAGTCTCCCCACCAACCGTCTGTGTCGTTAGTAGGAATCAGGACGGAATGTCTCAGAGCTTTAGCCGTGGAGCATTTTGATCCCAGGGAGCCCACCGCCATCGGCATCAAAGCAGCATCACTTTTCTCCCTGTCTGGGTGGGTGTGTGGGCCACCAAGCGTCCCTTGCAGGGGGGAGCAGCTGCCCTCTGGGGAGCTGAGGTTCAGGGACACGCTGTGATGTGCCTCTGTCATGCCTTCCTACATAAAATCTGCCTGCTGAAAGCTATCCTTGCAAACCAGTGAAACCCCTGATCTTGCTATATTTTAATGAGGAATGACACTGTATGATTTTCTATTCCTTCCCACCCATCTCCGTTTATTTTTTTTTGGTTTTTAAACAGGCTAACCGGCCTCCTGCAAAGCTCAACTTATTAACCTGCCAAGTGAAGACTAACCCCGAGGAGAAAAAGTGCTTTGACCTTATTTCACGTAAGTGTATTTCTCAGATGCTGTGCCACAAAAAAATGATTTTAAACTCTCTTCTGGGGCATCCATCCCATTTCAAACAGTGCATTTTAAAGAAATGGTTTTCAAAGAGAAATGCCTTTATTTCAAGTGACATACATGCTTTCTCTTTCCACTTGTAATTGTTTGCCTGCTGGTCTCTCCAGTTAAGACTTGACTTCAAGGACGGCCCTGCTCTCCTCATGGGCTCTGTAAACCCAGATATGTCACCTCAGCTCCCTAAGCCTCAGTTTTCCTATTTGTAAGCAAGGAGATTATACTAGATCAGCCCTCAAGCCTAAAATCACTTCACTTAACTATAAAAAAGGATGGTTCTCTTGTCAAAGCTTCCATAATTTTGGTGATGTTTGAAATAATGCTGCACAACTACAGTGGTAAGGTCTTCAGTAGAGCCCTTGAAACTTTCATTTTTGAAATTGGTTTGTCTTCCCCACCACAGAATTGGTGTTTCTCCTTCTGTATGCTTTTCTTTTTTCTGGCGTACACACAGGAATCACCACAGGACCATCCATTGTGGTGAGTGTTGAGTCCGCATCCCCTAAGAGAAAAAGAAATGGCCTAGTGAGAAATCTTAAAGAAGATAAGCTGCTGGGCGTTTGTTCTTTGCAGTTTTAGGTGGTGGGGTTACACTTTGGGAGGCGGGAAGGGGCCAGCTCCCCTTTCAAAAGGCAGTCCCTAGGGATTTGCGCACGAGAGTTCTATCGCTAGAGGAAAACTTGACCGTGCATTGCAGGAAGATGGGTGCTGTCTTGCCTCAGTCTCCCTGAGCATGAGGTGGCTGCTTTTTAAGATGTCTGTTGGATGGTATTTTTGAGGGCTAGGAAGTTATTTACTATATAATTTAATGCTCACAGCAAACTTGTGAGGTAATTATTACCATCTCTACTCCACTAGGTGAGGTGAGGAGGTGGAGGCCCGAGGTGGTTTACCCTCATACCCCCATTTCCCTGTTCCATTGTGTGCTGTACTGAGCTGCAGGAGAGCGTTGAGCTCTGTGATGTGTGGAAAGGATATTGTTTGTTCTGTTCTTCAGATTCTAGACTGATTTGTCAAATAAAAACTAACTTTATCCTGCTTCGAACCCCGTGTCCCAGCTCAGTCTAGTGAGGCCCCCAAATTCATTTACCCTTCTCATCGAAGCTTGGTCTCAGATCCTTCCCTCCTACAAGATGGTGTAAATGTAGAGAATTGACTGTAGTTTAAAATGTGATCACTACTGGGGTCATCTGCCTCTAGATAGCAATAAAAAGTTTTAGTTAAAAGGGAAAACTTGATGGTATAATCTTATGTCACCCACTCGCTAGGAAACACTTGGAGGGTTTTAGGCCTTGCTGTTCTCTGAAGCAATAACCCATAATAAGCAGTGTGTTACCCTTCAGTGACTGATTGGTACCTAGTAGTTCACTGAGCTCTCCTGATTTCTGCACATGTGGAGGTGAACACTTCCCTCAGCTTGCCTATCACGTCCAGCACCCCCTGTGAGAGCCCTGGGAAGAGATGTGCAGAAGCATTTATTTCAGAGTTGTAAACAACTCTACAGCATTCCCAAACCTACTCATTTTTAACAACAGGTCAGGCACTGAGGAGGGTCAGTAGATGGTAAGTGTGCCTACCTACCTACCAAGTGTGAATTATTGCATTCCTTGGACGTGTGGGAAGGCGGTCCTGTGTAAGTCTGGTTTTGTGTGAAGGCTCTGGCAAGCTGACGTTTGCCCAGATTCCATCAGTGTCTCTGCTCTAGTGCCTAATGAACGCATAATAAATATCTTCAGGCAGGGCTTCCAGCCTCTGATATCCAGAAGGGTTACTGAATCTGGTTTGAGGCGCTATCGTAAATTTGTCCAAGTCCGTTGTCATCTTTCAAAAAAGCTCTCATCTCTCCTTCCCACTGTCCTCCAGGAGGTAGAATGAATTCCAATCCTATGAATTTTTCATCCTTAGCTGGTTTTCCAAAGGTGTTCCTCTCCCAGATGTATTTGCAGTGAAAATGCTTTGTCTCAGTGCTGTGTGGGTTTGGGTTGTTACAGAGAAACTTGAAAACTGGTCAGACCCCCAGGAGTCATCAAGGGAGACACTGCAAAGTGATGAAGCCCTGATTTGATGAGCGTCCTGAGAAGGTCAGGGCTTGGGTTCGAGTCTGATGCTGCCTGAGTCAGGAAACGTGGTTGTTACCCTTTCTGACTCCTCCTCTGCCTACTGACCAGGCTAGTGGGGCACTATCACCAAGATGCCTTTAAGCTCCTAAAGCATTTGGGTGGTTGGAGAAATAAGTCCGGCTGCACGGTGGGCAGCGAGGATAATATTTCAGATGTGGGTCTACCAGGCCCCCAGGAACCGCTCCGCCCTCCTGACCCTCACGTTGTAAAGCTGTCTTGGAATCGCTCA
Organism: Diceros bicornis minor; assembly: GCF_020826845.1. NCBI lineage: Eukaryota > Metazoa > Chordata > Mammalia > Perissodactyla > Rhinocerotidae > Diceros > Diceros bicornis. The sequence continues at coordinate 70,673,645 of NC_080751.1, read as the reverse complement.
GGGAGCCCAGAAGAGTAACAGACTGACCGCTGGCTTCACTTATTTCCCTGCAAGATCCTCCTTTACCATTCTTTCCCCCAGACAGGGATTCCCCACGCTGATCAAGCTGTAAATGGGCTGGGCTCTCAAGGAGGACATTTCTGTGGCAAAGCCAGCCTTTCAGAGAGTTTGTCCAACTATCTTGCCCTTAGATTGACCCCACCCTTTATGAATTCAAGTCCAGAGCCGTCATCCTCAAGTCACACAGTTTCACTCTAGGTGGGACAGAGGATGCAGAAGAATTTAGGGATGATCTAGGTCAGTCCTCTGAGTAGGATGGACCACAAGGAGTCAGTGACTTTCCAAGACCACACAACAGGTTTGTGGCCAATTGGAGCCAGAGCCTCGGGCGGAGAAGTGGCCTTTCCCAGACCACCATCACGTCAGTGCTCTGATGGTCACTGACATCTCCTATTGCTTTTCTTCTCCCTTTGTGCCTCTAAACTGTTCTTGGTTTATAGGCATCTTGAGAGCACGTCTGTAGGAGGGAATTCTTACTGGAAGTTTCACAGAGGATTTCCCACTTCTCCAATGTTCACGTGTTAGAATTCGGAATGAGCCAAAGGACGTTGTCTCCTTGATTTTTCCTCCTGAGCTGTGCCTGGTCTGGCCATGAAGTGGCTCAGTGGTAGACACACCTCTGGCACTACCTGCCGTTGGCACAGCTTGCCGAGAACTCTGAGATCCACTTAGTGTGGGATGTGGACCTGCTCCTCCTGCTCCCTGCTCCAGATGAGGCCGTGCACATCAGGGAGAAGGGGGAGCAGGGAAAGAGGCTTTTTTGCTCCTCTCTTTCCAGCACCTGGAATGTGCTGGAAATGTCAGCAACTCCTGACATTTCAGCCCGGCTCCACCACTAACATTTGGATCACAAAATTAAGTTCATTTTTCTGAACTTGAAACAGTTCTCTTAAACTCTGTTCCTCTCCTCAGTAATAGGGTGGGGATAAGAGAGGGTGTATTTCTGTTCCCTTGGGTGTTGGGGAGAAAAGGTGGGATGGTGTGGTAGGAAGAGTATCGGACCAGGAGTCAGAAAACCTGACTCCTCTGCTGCTAGCTAGGCTTGTTTTTGCCACTTAATCTCTCTGGGCCTCAGCATCCTCCCAGCCAACTCACCAAGAATTGTTCTAAGAACCAAAGTGCTTCCAGGAATATAAAAACCGCTATTGGAAGATCACGTGTTAGCTCATCTTGAGGGGCACAGATGTTTATTGTGTGTCCCCAAGAAAAGTCCCTGCCTGTCACTGCTCTGCCATCTAGAGAAATTAGATCTCCTCCCTTTTTTCTTTTTAAATTTAATTTTCTTTTTTGCTTTGTTTTGGGCTGATTGTAGAATTGAGAACCTCTGTATATCCCTCATTCAGCTCCCCCTAATGTCAACATCTTAGTACAGTTGTCCACTAGTACATGTTATCTTTTGTGTCTATCATTGATGTACAACTATCAAAACCAGGAAATTAACATTGGTATGATGATATTAACTAGGGATCTTATTTAGATTTTACCAATTTTCTGCTAATATCCTTTTCCTGTTCCAGGATTCTCTCCAGGATCCCCCGCCCCCTATGCTGTTATTTTATCTTAGTCTCCTACAGTCTATGGCAGTTCTATAGTCTCTCCGTGTCTTTTATGACCTTGATACTTTTTTTTGAAGAGTGTTGATCCATTTTTTGGTTAAATGTCCCTCAATTTGGGTCTCTCTGATGCTTTCCCACGATTGGACTGAGGTTATATATTTTTGGCAAGAATAACATGTCATGTGCCCCCTCCTCTCTCCTGTGCATACAGGGGGTCAGCAGTGGGGCAAAACCCTTGTAAACGGTGCTGACGCCAGCTTTGTGTGAGCGTGAGAGTTTGTGTTCCATCGTTATTTACCAGTTCCTCTTGCTTTCGCTGTATTTGTAATTCAGTGCTCCTGTAGCATGTTGTTGTCAGAATTTTCCTAATAATCTTTTTCTAAGAAAACCAGAAATCTTCTAAGATACTCGCTTTTGAAAAAGCTTTTCCTATTCAAAGGGCCTTAACAATTACTTTTTGGGGGCCAACTCTGTAGTAAGTTAAGAAAATAAAGCTTTAGAAAAGATAGTGAGGGTTTTCATTGAATAGCTTCAGTTTTTGGAAGCTGTGCCTTTTTAGGAAAGAGGAACAGGGCGGCAGTTTCACTAATTTGTGTTACAAAGCCACAGTCACCAAGCGAGAGGGCAGACATGTGAAGGAGGTGAGGGAGTGCTTGATTTTATACAAATCATTAATTTCCTAGCAGAGAGTTAAGATTATTCCTGAGGTTGGTTATAAACCACTTTCTTTTGGAATTGTATACGGATTACCGTCTGGGCTCACAACTGATGCAACCCTTCTTGCCGCGCAGATGACAGGACGTACCACTTTCAAGCGGAAGACGAACAGGAATGTCAGATGTGAGTTCTTTGCTGATGGGACTTGGGCTGGGACTTAGCGATTGTTCTTGGGATTTGACACAGTGTCGCTATTACTTTGTAGATGGATGTCTGTGCTGCAAAACAGCAAAGAAGAAGCTTTAAACAATGCATTTAAAGGAGATGACGATACTGGAGAAAATAACATAGTCCAAGAGCTGACCAAGGAGATCATCTCTGAAGTCCAGAGGATGGTGGGCAATGGCGTGTGTTGCGACTGCGGGGCACCAGGTGACCCCATCCCCCTCCCCACGCTCTCCGACGTTTAAATCCCATGCTGATTTACAGAATCCAGTTATTGGTTTCCCTTTCATTCCAAACACAGCGTTCAGTGCAGCTCAGCCTGAGCTCATCCCGTCACACAAGTGCTTACTGAGCTGTGTGCAGACTGTGTGGGGGAAGGGTGGGAAGATGTTCCCTCCGGCCCTCAGAACAGGACGGGAAGATGGCTTGATAGAGCTGAAGAGATTTAAATGCTTTTTGAGAAATGAGAACTGAAGCACAGGCTGAGGGTGAAATCAAGGTCATCTGGTCATTGTATTGGCTCCAGAGGCTGCGTATGGGCAGCTTTTCCTGGACTTACTCCATCCTCCCTTTGTACCACTTTGTGGAACTTCTGCAGTAACTTGCAGCCGCTGTCTGGTGTGACCCTAGAAGAGCCACATACTTTGTCAGATACCACTTTTCCTGTATGGACAATGAAAGAAGCGGTCAAGATTGTTTTGGGGCCCTTCTAGCTATCACATTCTATAAAATGAGATGTTTATTTCTGCATTTGAATAAAGCCTATTAGGGGCTTCATCTTTAATGGACAGAGTATCATTACAGATTTTAACAACTAGTATTAATAAGTTTAGGGAGTTGACATTCTTCTAATTAAGATGGAAAGGTGTTGGAGTGGGGGAGCTATGGAGGAGCGTTTTCTGAATATTTGTAACATGAGAGAGATTGTGGCTTGGCTAGAATGGTCAGTTACCTTTTCACTCCTGTAATTCTCTGACAATTTTTATAAAAAACAGACAGAACAAAAATAGAGTGGACAGTTGAGAAGTGCCATGAGGTTCGTATAATCCTAAAGGCTATATTTGGGGATAATTGGAGGAACTATCTCATGGGGTCTTGGACCCATTAAAAAGAAGATCTTTTTGGCGGCATCTGTTAAGATCTTTTTGGATCTTACCTTTTAAGGGGTGATAAGTAGTGAATCGTGCTTTTTCTTAAGAAAAGATAAGGATAGTGTAGTACTTAGACTTTTAAAACACTTTCATAAAGAAGTCAAAGCTATGTACATTTTTTAAAAATGGTAAGACGATATGGGTATCGTACCTGCAAAACGCATGGGACAGTCGATACTGTAGAATAGGTCTTGTGAAGAGAAAACACAGATGCCCAGAAGTATTTCTTAACGTGAATAAAATTTTTTAACATAAACATTTTAAAAATAACTTCACAATTATCTGGTGACCAAGGTTGCGATATTTACCTGCTGTGAGTTTCTAAGGGCAACAAGCAATTCTAAAGAGAATTGTACTTATGGGCTGTGATAATGGCTGTTTTATTTTGAATGCCCCATTTTCAGTAAATTCAGCATTCATCTGTCAAGCATTTCTTGAGTACCTACTGTGTGCCAAGCACATAGAAAGATATAGGCCAAGCGCATAGTAGGATGCTTCAGTGAATAAGTAAACATGCTCTGAGGAGAAACACTGGCTGGTGGAAGCATGGGTTTGAGCCCAGATAAAGGCAGGACTGCGGTCTGGCTCTGTATCCTCTTGCAGCCTCGAGCAAGGCCCTTCTTTCTGAGCATTGTGAAGACACCTGCCCTGTTCACCTCCTGGGGCTCTTGTGTGCAGTAAATTAGGTATTATATGAAAGGATCTGTAGTTTCTGAAGCTCTCACAATGTGAGCCATCGTTGCTACTCCCAAAGTACTGAACACGGAGCATGGAATCAGCACATAGTATGTGTTCTCTGTCGTTACTGTTAGCATCTTTGTGAACCTGTAGACGTGTATGTTTTAAGTCTGTTCCCCTACAGAACCAGACTTTGGTGGGCCTTGTGTTTCCTCTCCTTCCCCTTTGGTGGTAAGACCAGGTTGGTAATGGGTGTGTGTGTGTTCAGGATGGCCCTCCAGGGACCTGTGACCACTAGAGGGCACTGTGCCCTATTTGTTCTTGTGCAGACAGCACCTGTCACTTAATAAATAAATGGAAGGCTGGGGAGGTGAAGGGATAGGAAGAGAGAAAACAGACATGTGTGTATATGTGTATTGTGTGTAAACTAGTGGTAATTATGGATGAATGAGGGTTCTGACTGCACCAAGGATCAAAAAAAGTGCTCGTGCTCAAAACTCCCTGTTCAGTAACTACGCAGGAACAAAGTTCTGACGCTGGCCCTCTACTTGCTGCAAGCTCCAATTTTCCCTGTTCTCTTTGACAGATCCTACATGGCTGTCCACCAATCTTGGCATTCTGACCTGCATTGAGTGTTCTGGAATCCACCGAGAGCTGGGTGTTCACTACTCCAGGATGCAGTCCCTGACGTTAGATGTATTGGGAACATCTGAGCTGCTGGTAATTTTCAAATCCTTGATTTTGGAATGGAAATAAATGAGATGAAAGTTAATTTTTTTATTTTGGCCATCAAATTCATTTTGGTTTCTTGAAATTCCACTGGGCTGGTGGTGGTTGATATTTGCCAGATGGATTTGGGCAATTAGAAGCTCATTGGTAATTCCCACTTCTCAGCTACCAGTAGTTGAGGGCACTTCTTGTTGCAAAACTTTATTCTTAAATGAATAAAGTGAAGTGAAACTCAAAAAGGAGCATTGAGACTAGTGTAAGATCCTGCAGTAGGATGGCTCGTGGCCTCGTTCACCCCACAGTGAACAGATGCAGAACGCAAAGCCCAGGGACGGTAAAGGCCTCCTTCTCCCTGAGTCCTCAGCCGGTTTCTGCCGCGTCTGGTCACTGCTTGGCTTAAGTCTCTGGTGGACTTTTGCTCTGCCCCTTATTGTCACTCTTTAGGAGAGATATTGGTCTTTGTTTCTAAAAAAAGTCTTCCATTCTTGGTCCAGTGATAGCACGTAAGCCGTGCAATATAGATCGTTACTAGGACGCTGAAGCGTTTTCTGTGAAGTAACTGACTCGCAGAGTACTGCGTCTGTGGCCCCACTGAGGAGCAGGGCACGTCACACTGAGGCAGTGCTTTGGGGACACCTAAAACCTGGGCTTTTGTGGGCTGTTTTGAGTCCATGACTGCTGGTTAGAAAGCAGTGTTTGTAATTCTTTCTTCTGGTAGCTGGGTGGACAGTAAATATTAAGTGGATATTGATTGCCATTGATTTTAATGTCAAGAGCAGTAGTCTTGACAGAAAATCAATTATTGGGGTCAATATACCTCTCAAGGGGCCGTAAATCTTATTGATGACTACTCTGGATCCAACGTGTCTAAACTTGTAATGCATTTTGAACTGTCTTGTCAAATCCTTCCAGTCTTTTCAAGGAATTCCTTTATGGTCCTGAAAGACAAAGTTGGGAGAAACTGGAGTGGATTCTGGTACCCCCATTTAGTAACATCCTCAGTGACTTCAAGTTTAAGAGTAAGCTAGCCTCAGCAAGAGCCGAGCAGTGTATTCTTGGTTACACACTGTTGTTATTGTTAAGGTAATAATGTGTACAGCCTACATTGTAGAGCTGTGTGTGTGCAAGTGGCGTCCTGTGTAACTGCTGAGGGTGTAGATTTGAGATTCTCACAGTCTGTTTTCAAAGAAACACAATTACTTCCCAGCAAGCACTGATAAACTGCGGCAGTTGCTATAGTGTCACACTGATGTTCTTAAAACAGTGGGAAGTATTAAGTAATTTATGGTAAAATATTAATTGCTTATTTTGTACGAAGCACTTTGTAGAGCACTTTATTTGCATTAGCTCATTCGCCCTCACTACAACACTATGACCTTGGTATATTGTCCCCATTTTACAAAGGAGGAACTGAGGCTTAGAATGTTTAAATATGCCCAAGGTTGTATAGTTATTAAAAGGCCAGATCTGGGGTGGGGACCCCTTTAATCTGATTCCAGAGCTCACACTCTTAACCTTTGAGGAAGCTGGGACGTAAACTGGCCTTTGCAGTGGTTGTCTTGCCCTGTGGTAAGCATTTAAACATCACTGCTGTCCCTCCTCATCCCCCATCCCCATTCCTTAACAAACATTTGACAGCCAACTCTCAGGGGGGAAATAGCCTTTGTAGTCTGCCTGTTCCCATGATGTAAATACTCCCACCGTGGTCAGTTTCAGGCTATCCATGTGAATTACTGAGTGTGCAGTGGGAAAGAGATGTTCAGTAGCACACCATTTATAGTAAGTTCACTATTCAAATACAAGAGTCATAAGTAACTTCAAAAACATAGAGGATAGTAAAATGTAGTAAAATAGGAAGTGATGAGTTTTGAGTATTTATTACTTTGTTTTTAATATAATTTAATTATGAGTTTATATGATGTAATTTTAATAATGGCCAAGTGAGCATTTAATAATGGCTCTTGTGAGCTGGTAGGAGCCTGACCCCAAAACATCTATTATACCTGCTTGAATGTGTCTCAAAAATTTAACTGATGGTCTTCATGAGATTCTCTTACCTACCAAAGAGGAAAACACAAAAGAAGGCTGAAAGGAAAATGTTTCCATTTTGGTGAAAAGATGAGGTGACTCTGATCCCTGGTTCAGATCTTGGTTTCTGTTTCCCAGAGCCTCTGTCCAAATATTCTCATAGGAGTTTAGAGTTTGGCCAACTCTGAACCATTATGGAGAAATCAGGCAGAGCCTGCCCAGTCAATGTCTGCAGATCTTTCCACATCTAGTCCCTGCCGTAGTTTTAAACTCTCCCTATCCAAGTCTCTTTTCCTTGGTGGTTATCAGAAAAACTAAGGGCAGAAGGCCCTGAATCGTGTAGGATTTATTTCTACCCTCTGCTTGCCCCCAAACTCTGCCTGTCTGGTCGTCTGGTTGCTCACAGGAGGTGGACATCCATCTCCCACTTCTCACTTCAACCCCGTTACTGTGTGCCAGGACTGTGGGCTTGGCATTATGTCCAGAACCCTTATTCCTCAGCCACTAAGTTAAGCAGTAGATGGAGAGTGTGTGTCAGGTGTTAGTATTCATTTGTAAATCATAGGAATTTCAAGCCTTTTTAAAGCACCCAGTTATTTTATTTTGCTTAGACAGATGCCTAAACAAAGAATTTTCTAAAGGCTTGACACACACACCTCCCTCTCTCGCCCTCTCTCTTTCTCTCTCTCTGTGCATGTGTGCTTAGAATTATGTTTGGCACGTAATAAAAGCTAAAATATTAGCTATCATTATTATCTCCTCCTCCAAGATGACTTTAACAAAATCCTTTCAGAAAAACGATCCCCATGTCCTAATGTGTGCATCCACTGGAAAGTTCACTCTGGTTGTCTTCTCTGTTTAAGAACCTTTCAGATTCATAGAGCAGTGATGTCAGGGTCTTTGGCTGATTTGTTCATAGTAGTATGTTTTCTTGTGCAGCAAATGTTAGTTACACCTCTTCACACCCTGTTAAGGAAATAAGAGGGTGAACCAGAAAGTAACTCTCCAGTATCTCCATGGGTGCAGCCTGGACAAGGGTGTTTTACAGGAATAGTGTTTCTCTGTCTTCCAGGTAAATCAGTAATAGAGTCCCCATCTTAGGGTGATGTGCTGTGACAGGAAAGGGACTTTGAAATGGCCTGACAGAGACAGCAAATACATGAGCAGGAATTCTCATTTTCTGGCTGGCATTGTGTTCCTAAATAAACGGATGCTCACCCCATAAAATGTCACTCCTGTCCTCCCATATGGTCTCACTATATTCCTCATGATAAAAGTCTTTGGCTTAATTCTCAAAATCGTTTTCTGGCCTCGAGTTTGCACACGGTTTCCCTGGATGCTGTGCTGTAGTGGTTTGACCATTTCCTTCTTAATTTGTTGTTCTTTCAAAGCATGCTTGATTTCCATGTTAATTGACGGATTTCAGCAGCATTCATGAAGGTGGCTGGTTAGTAGTAATCTTTCTTCTCTTTACCTGCTTTTAGACTCACTTGTCATGCAGTGGAAAGAAACTGGGGTAATTGAAGTATTAATTAGACTAGTCCCAGGAAGTCGTGCCACTTGAACTACATTAGCATGCACCAGCTTAATATCCTTCAGTTGTAAAGCAACCTGCTTTCAGAAAACCTCCTGGTAAGCATAGATTTTAAAAAGATAAATTTCCTCCTTGACATAAAAGATCATGACTTCAGCATTGATTTTCTGGTCATGCTAAAACAGTATCATTGGTACTAGGGGGCTGGTATCATATGGTCAATTTCACATCCTGAGTGAAATTAATAAAGGAAATTTTGATATTATGAGATTGAGACTGAGTCAGTAATTTAAAAATCTTCTTCCATCAAATTGGGGAACAGGGTCAGGAACCTTAGGAGCACATGTTACTGACTCAGGCCTTTGTTTCGTGCCTTTCTCCTTCCTTCTCATGAGGTTGCTTAACAGGCTGTCAGGTATAAAGCAGGTCAGCTGACAGCCAGATCTGGGAGAGCGCGTGTGGAAAGGAAAGCCCTCTGAGACCGAGAACTTCCTTACAGGTTATGGCTGCTGGTTCACCTGGGGCTGAGGTAAAGCCACTCGCAGAATATTAAGGGCAACAGGAAACTTAGTCCCAGCTATCATTTATTGAGCAACTGCTATGCTTCAGGCGTCGTCTGGGTTCCTTACGCACGTCCCATCTAACCTAAACGAGAACTCCATTTTAAAAATGAGGCCAGAGAGGTGAAGTCATTTGCCTGTGTGACTGAGCCAGGGTTTACACTTTAGACCGTCACACACCAGAGCCTGTGTCCTAATCTTTTTTTTTAAATCACAGCTCTGAACTTTTTTAACCACAAACCCTATCAGAGAAAATTGAGCACCAAAACATATACATATATATATATAACAACTTATATCTTTACTACTTACTAAGAAGTGTATTATATACTTGGTAAAATATATCAAAAGTAGAATTTTTAAAGACTCAGGTGAATACATGGTATATAAACTTCTCCCGCACACTGCAGAGTATTTTTCTGTGCTCCCTTCTTTGGAGGCAACAATTTGGAGCTCACTGCGTTTCTTAACTCTGCCTACTGGGGTCAAGTTCCTTCACTTCCCTGGGCCTCTTTTATCTGTTTGTATGTTAAAGATGTGCCGTGATCGAGAAGGCTTCCACCCTTCTGGGATCTGAGGGGGCCCAATAAATAACAAACCATTTCCCTACACGAATTTGGAACCGGTTGAGAGATCAAGTCCGATTTGTTATTGAAAGAAGCCAAATTGGTTGACACGTGTGGTGGTTCACACGTGTGGTAACAGGGTGCTGGCCTGCTGAGCCTCAGACTCAGTCTCACCCGCCCAGGCACGGGCTGGAGGAGCAGAGCGACCCTAGTGCCACATCCTGTGGGCGCCCGTTCTTCTCTTGGGCTCCACGGTCGGGGAATCGTTTCTCTCACTTACCCATTCCTCTCCTTGGGGTGTGTAAAATCAGAGAAGAATGTCACAGTAGTTGATGTCCCTCCACCTGGAAATGTGAAAACAGGGGACAGGTTTCCCCCATCCTCACCCCAAAGTCTAAAAACAATTTTTAGAGAAAAATCCAAGGCCTCTTTTTGGCTCAGAGGACCCTTCATAGGGAGGTGCTAGGGGTCTCAGAAACGAGCAGTTCCTGGCCCCTGTTCTCAGGGTGCTGAGGGGTTTCATGCTCTGCTGATGTACACTTGCCATCTCCATTCTCGCAGTGCTCAGTACATGCTTCTTTTCCAGCCATCATCACATCTTTTCCTTTTTAATTCATCTCTGTCTCATTAGACTGAGCTCCCTTCGAGCCGGGTCATGTCTCATGCCCAGGGCCCAGCACACCTGAGGGCTCAGTGTGCATGTGTGGACTGACCTGCAGCTGGGGTTCCCTTCTCTGAGTGATGCAGTACCTAAACACCCTGCTTTCCTAGATCTCATCTGGCCTCATGTCTGCCTCGGCACAGCCCTCAGAGTCCTGGGCGATGGTGCTCTGTGTTGGGGCTGCTTAACACCAGCCTTCCTGCTTCCTTGGCTCCTGCTCTCTTGGCCTGCTAGGCCCCACATTTTCTTGACATGACCCTGCAGTGTCCATCTGCAAATGCTTTTGTTTTGTTGATGATTCCAAAGGGTTCTCTGCAGGCTGAAAGATTCACTGGAACTTGGCAAAACTGTGAGGTGGCGCGTTTCTCTGCGTTGGACGAGTGTGACGCACGGATGTGGTGGCTCCCTGGACCAGCTGTCCCCTAGTAAACGAGCCAAGTCCAAGCAGAAGGGAAGCAGCTTTCTGATTCCCAGGGAATTCTCCTCCTCGCGCCTCTCTCCCATCTGCTTACCACAGACCAGGAGGCATCGGGGCCCCTCGCTCACAGAGAGGGAGCTGTGGCTTGTTCTGTCGCTCACCTTCTGAAAACAACTGCGCTTGGCTAGGGCACGGTGTCCACACTATATTGAAAGGTGGGGCCATTAGAGCCTGGCTCTAAACAGGGGCTCAGATACTAAGGTTCAGCTTTGGATCTGACACCCAAGAAATCCTTCACCACCATTGGCTCCACTGTACAACAGCACCTGCCTCCTGACGTGGTGTGCTGCCCTGGCCATCAGCCTCGTCTCTGGGGAAACTGCAGTAAGGCATCTGGGGTTTTGCTACCTGACATTGGCTTGAGGCCACTGGGCCAAGACTGAGGACCTAGGAGGGTAGGTTAGTGCTTGTTGCTTTTGGCCATCTAGGAAGCTTTGTCCGCTTATCAAGGACAAGGTAAAATCAGGAAGGCTCATCACCAGATTATTAAGCCGTCCCCCACGTTTCTTTCGTCCTTCAGCATCCTCACACTCTCCTTCACTAGTTCATGTTACTTGCCCCCAAGAAGTTCGACCTTCTCTAACCCAGATCCCTGTAGCAGTTCCTTCAGCCACTTTTCCCTGGAGAGAGAAGAGGCCATTCAGGCAGCAGCCTTGACTCCCGGGACATCCCCCTTAACCCTTCATCCACATAATTCATCGAGAGGAGCAATATCAGAAGTATCACTGCTCCCCATTGCGTCATTTCCAACATGAAAATGAAATATCTGTTCTCTCAAAGCACGGTGCAAGGTGCTGCCCTTCAGTTTTCTTTGTTTCATTAAACATGGAAGAATCTGGTCTGGAAACCGGTTTCTGTCGGGTGCGGAGCTGAGGGCTGGGAATGAGACGAGTGAATCCCTGCTCCTGAGGAACTCCCAGCCCCCTCGTGTTCGTGCCTCCATTTGGAAGAATGCCGGCTGCCATACAGTAGGGTAGCCTGGCTGAGACAAACCGTGACATTTATCTTGGTATCTGCCGCCTGGTATTCAGTAAGCATTGATTAAAATGTGTTAATTTTTAACAAGTCAGAAGGTTGATTGGCAAGTGAGGACCTCACATTGGAACGAATACATTACGTTTTTAGTGCTTCAGTTTATTGAATGCTTTCGCCTCAGTTGTCCCATTTTATCATTATTACAACCCAGCGAGGTAGGTTATCATCCCCATTTTACTGATGAAAAATCGAAGTTCAGGTAAACTGACTTGCCTGGTCACAAAGCCAGTAAATAGAACCCTGCTTTGAACCCGAATCTTGGCTTCCTGGAATCGGAGCCGCCTCCTCTCTGGCGTAAATAAAGGTTGTTAGGTCCGTTTCAGGTGGGGCAGGTTTTTTTGCGGGTGGGTAAGGAAAGAAACTCAAGTTGAACCAAGTTACTGCTTCTCCCTGTCCGTCTAGGCGTTCTGTCCAGGGGACGCTTTATGAGGACTCTCCACTGTAATAGGCCTGCAGCTGCCTCACTCTCGTTTTATGGGTACCTTTGGGGTTTGGGTTTTGTCTGTCTTTATTAAAGGCAAACCACTTTATTGCTCTATTTCTTAGTGGCCATTAAATAAATCATCAGATGTCTGAGTACTGTGAAGCAGTGGAATGTGTTAATAATTGAGTACCCTGAAATAGACTTTTGTTTTTGCAGCTTGCCAAGAATATTGGGAATGCAGGCTTTAATGAGATCATGGAGTGTTGCCTTCCAGCTGAGGACGCGGTCAAACCCAGCCCGGGTAGCGACATGTAAGTATGGCACTGGCTGTTCCTGCTTCCAGGGTTGGCCTTGTTACCGGAGCCTTGAGAGGCAGCAGGATGACAAGTTTTGGGGAAGTCAGTTGTTGCTTGTTTAGGGAATAAGTCAGCCTAAGTTGTTTTCTTCTTAAGTCACTTTAAGTCGCTTAAGTCACACTTTTTGGGTGTCCAAATGGAAATTTGGTGTGGCTGTTTTTCTTAGGAAGAGGCCACAGGAAAGCCTGTGCACTGACGCTCTGTGATGTGAGGGAGGTATGGTGAGTGTCGCCCTCTGCTGGTGGTGTGTGGGTGCACCCTCACCTTTCTGCCTCTGCCATTGACCCTCTGTCACTCCCATCTTAGTTCTCTCCGCATAAATTCTGAGCCACTGGGAGGGTTAGTTGTCATAGATACGTGATTATGTATCATTCTCTTTCGCAGTGTCCTTGCCAATATGGAGTATGTTGTTTCCTTCAAAAAACAATTTTTTTGTTTTCATTTTGCTATTGATACAAAACCTGATTGAGAAGCTTTTGTGCCTCATCATGCATCCAGCTAGCCCATTGAGGCAGAGCTTACAACAGGGGATTTTCCTGCTAGTCTTATCAAACAAAGCATAAATCCCTAGATCGCGCTGGTCCTGGAGAGAGGTGGATGGGAGACCAACTGGTCAGGGCAGTGCCTGGCTGCCCCCTTCGACTTCAGCACTGATGAATGGCCTGTCTGCCTGCAAGAGGGCTGGGGGTGGTTTACCCTAGAGTGTGATGCAAAGTGTGGCAGGCAGGAGGAAGAGAAGCGAGAGAGGGCCCCAGGCCAGTTAAAAGAAACAGCACCTGCATTTGAGTGGTGAGTTGGGATCAAAGTGTTCTCACAGGTGAAGGGAAATGAGAAATATGTGATAAGAGAGAGTAGAAAAACTTATTTACAGAGACAACATTTTTCTTTTGGAATAAGCCTGAGAGAGAATTGATGGCACCGGTCCTCCTAAAGGATGTAGGGAACAGTGAACAGTGGCTTTATGAGAGGTTTTACTCTTAAATAGGTGGTAGTTTATGGGCCCTTTGCAAAAGCAGAGAATTTAGATTTTTGAAACCATTTTGTGGGGGCATGTCTTTGGGAAGCTGAGGGTGCAGATCTGTGTTCTTTTTCTCGGGTTAGGTAACTTAATATAGGAAGGGCGTGTAGACAGCCAAAAGAATGAACAGGCACCGTGTCGAGTCTGCACCCTTTCGGGTATCAGGTATCTGAGGTGAGCGTTGGGTTGGTGTTGATTAGAGTCAGTCCATGTTTGAGTCCTGTAGCAGATGTTTGTGATGTAGCATTTCCTTGAGATGGGATGATGTGTGGTTCTTGACATCAGGCATGAGGCTTACAGAGTTAGTGTCCTCTCTTGATGAAGATCTGAGTTCCAAATCTGTATTCTTGCCCAGACCCAGAGAGACAGTATGGGACATAGAAATTCCAGTCCTTACCCTATCATGGGACCTGGGCAGGCTTGTTAACTTCTCAGAGCCCTTTTCCTCTAATATAACCAGGGAGACAGCACCCTACACCTCCCAGTCATTGTACACTGGTGGGGTGATGAGGTAAAACTTATCAGGCTTAGTTGATGTTGCAGCTCTGCTTGACCACCATGGGTGTGGGCAGCAGATGCAACGTAAGTGCCACACACCGATTCCACATACCCTGAAAAATTCAGGTCCTCTCAAGTTAGGTTTCAGCTGTAGAGTTACAGAGGTAAACTGACTCTCCCTGGGTTAGCTAGAAGATCTGTTTAGTAAAGGAAGTTTCGTGGTCCAGTATGGCACCTTGATTTCCTGTTTGATGCCTGCTCTCGCAGTGAAGGTACCAGGCTCCTGAAGTGCTGTAATACTGATCAATTTTGAATAAAGCATGTGATAAATAATTTCTTCCAAGTACCAGGGGTACTTTATAAGAGCAGAAAATTTGTTTGTTCTGGGGCTAGATGATTCTAAAAAAATGAATACTCTCTGCTTGGAATCCTTCAGTATAAATGTTCTCTGCATTGAGACCCCTCCCCACCAACCTTGGCACAAATGAAAAGGAAGTTTACGCCTCCCTTTTTTTTTTTTTTTCCAAAATGAGGGTAGATGATCAACGTGATGGCAAAATGCCACCTACTTTCATACCTCCTCAGCTGAAATTAATTGCTGGGCACTCTGTGCTTCTGCAGCATTTGGCTCTATTTTCAAGCTTGTCATCCCACTTTGTATTATACCAAAGTATTTACCTATATTTTTCAGATAAATTGCATCTTACTCATTGTTGTATTTCCCACCACTGTATTTTGCTTGTGGTGGGAAATACATATTTAATGAGTCCACAAGCCCAGGATAAAATCCCAGCTCTGTGCCTACTTAAATAAGCTAATATTTGACTTCCTGATGAAAAGGAATGTAGTATTTCTGGCTTTATCTCAGAAAAACACGCCATCTGCAGATAAATCTGTTGAAGGGGAAGCCAAAGACCCTCTTGTAGCCTGTGAGTCCCCAGATGGATTTTGGGGTTATTGGGAGATATAAGTGTTGGGGGAAGCAGCCAGATTTGTGTCTGCTTACAGAGCCCAGAGCTGTTTCTCTTCTGTGATTCAGGACCCTTAGACGTGCCTTGTCCTTCAGAAGTGTAAGAAGCCCCTCCTTCTGAACACATGCCAAACGTATAGTTATATTCAGTTCATTGCTTTTCTCCAAAAGCCTACGCCTTTCAAAACAAAGGGATGGGGTCATAGTGGCAGTGAATTTCCTTCATGAAGCCGTGGAGCACGGTGTTGCGTAAGACAGATCTGTGCTCTGTGCCCAAGCTTGTGTAGGGACGGCCTTCCAGTGACCCAAAGCCCTGGACAGATGAATAATACATTGAAAAAATAAGTAAGGGATCCACTTTATCTCTAGCTCCTTCCTTGGGGCGTCACAGTGATGATTGTCCCACAGTGATTATTGAAACTGCCTAAAACTGGACAACTATCTGGTCCAGCTGCCCATCATGAGACCCGTACAGCTGAAATCATTAGACAGGTTGTCAGATAGGCCGCGTCATCAAGCCTAAATAGTCCCCGAGCAGTTCTTGCACATCGCGCTGTGCCAAGAGGCCCTGTGAGGAGAACCCAGACCAGTAACGTGGGGTCTGCCCTCGGGGAGCTTGCCAGCTGCTTGAGGGAACAGAATTTAATGTCGCCTCGATGGACTTCAGTTTACTTCTCTGCAAGGTAGAGGTGAAAAAAAGTTGATAACATTGTTGTGAGGATCAAATGAGACGGCATATCTCAACTCGACTTGTAAGCCCACGGGAACTGTACATGTGGAGGGATACATGGACAAGTCGATCAGCACAATTCACTCAGAATCTGCATTTTATAAACACCCGGGTGGTGGATTTATTCGGTAAGGTAGTCAGCAGTGGTGTTTCTTTCTGGGGACTGAAGCCCCCCCACCTCCTGGGAGCTTGGAGTTGACCTGCCCATTCCTGAACCCTGTGCCCTTCAGCCAGGACCCCCGTGGTGCTGCCGTAAAGGACTCAGTAACTGACCGGCAGTCAAAGCAGATGCCGTGGGCACGGCCCTGGTGGCAGGGCGGGAGTGAGCAGTGCCTGAGCTGGAAGGAGCTGACCAGGTTCCACTTGCCCCGTTCCAGTCGGCCCCGCCTCGTTCCGTGCTGTCACAGTAGTTATAGCTGGTGTTTCCAAAACACTGTGCCACATGCTTGCGTGTGCTGTCTCGTTTAATCCTGCCACAGCCCTGTGAGCAGGTGTCGTCGTGACCAGGAGGCCAGTGCTTACAGAGGTTGAGTAGCTGGCCCGAAGTCACCCGGATGGGAAGTGTGGAGCCGGTGTGAGATCTGGCGTCTGACCAAGGGCCCAGGCTCTGAATGACCTGAATGGCCAGCTCTGTGTGCCCTCTCAGAGCTGGCCACCAGCCCGTGGGGGATTCGGGACCTTCTTGTCATTCAGCTTCCCCTCCCCCACCCATCCTGTAGAAATTTCAGTGCACTTCACCCTTTCCAGAAAGCGTGGGCAAGAGAAACCAAGGGGATCCATCCCGTCATGTCTTTCTCCCTATATTTCTGGCAGATCTGTTGGGTAAAATAAGTTCACTATCACCCACTCTGTCCCCCCTGACCCCCTAGCCCTGGGCAACTGCTGATCTGCTTTCTGTCTTTACAGATATGCTTGTTGCAGGCATTTCCTGTAAATGGAATCAAACAATCTGTGACCTTTTGTGTCTGGCTTCTTTCACTGAGCATAATGGTTTCAGGATTCACCCACGATGTAGCATAAATCTGTACTTCATTCCTTTTTATGGCTGAATAGTATTTCATTGTGTGGATAGACCACATTTTGCTTATCCAGTCATCAACTGATGGGTATTTGGGTTGTTCCTTGACGTTTCTGACTTGATGGTCACAGGGAATTTAGCGTTTACTGTGTCTCTCAAAAATCTTGTTTTTTATTGCTGCTGCTGTTGTGTGTTAAGGACCTTGGAGTAAATGCTGAGAGTCCTCTTGACCAGGAGCTGCTGTTTTTCTTGCTCTCCATCTTCTAAGTTCATCAGCACTTTTTAAGGTCCTAAGGACCTACCGTGTGCTCAGCAAATGTGTCAACTCATGTACTTCTCACAGTTCCGCAAGGATATGTCATGCACACTTGCACAAATAAGACCACTTGAGGCCTAAAGAGATGAAATACTTGTCTGAAGTCACACTGTCGGGCTGTGTTGGGGGCGGGATTTGAACCAGGCTTGTTTGGCTCCCCCGGAGTTGCTGCCACTCCACGCTCCCTGGAGAGGTGGAGTCTGTAAACACAATGCGATGTAAAGGCTGGAAAATAGGCTATGGAGAAGGTCGATGGTTCGTATTGGTTCATCGGATGTGTTGTGAGTACCTTTTCTCCCAGGCATGGTGCCCTTGAAAGAGAAGTTGTGGTCTTCTCCCAGCCCCAGTGGGCGGGCAGGCAGGCAAGCCAACAGAGAGAGTGCGTTCTAAAAGAGGTCAGGCCAGGCGGCCTGGAGGTGACCCATGAACGAATGTTGAAGGCATGTGGATTACCCACAAGAGAAGGCATAAAAGGATGCCAAGTACAGGGACCTGGGTAAGCAAAGGCATGAGATATGCATGCGGTGGCGAGGGAGACAGCTTGGTGAGGCTGGAGCACAGAACTTCAGGAGATGGAGTGGAGAGATGAGGCTGCAGCGGCAGGTGTGCTGAGTAAGTCATGCGTCTGGCCCTTGGAACCCGGGTGAGGCCCCAGGACCCCTGCTCTGGGCCTTGCTGCCTCTTGTGTTGGAAACTAGGGGAGTTCAGTGCTTCCTGAAAGTGCTTGAGATGTCGCAGTGAACACAGGGGTTGCGGTAGAGCCACGTGGCAGCTGCTTCCCTGCCTTGTTTTCCTGCTGGTGCTTTCTACAAGGAAGGTGGGGGCAGGATTTTTTAAAAGTTGTTATAGATGAATGGATGTTGGATATATTTGAAGAGAGGCCCTTAATCATCTACAAGGCAATTATGTGTAATTTCAGGAATGCAAGAAAGGACTACATCACTGCCAAGTACATTGAGAGGAAATACGCAAGGAAAAAACATGGGGATAATGCAGCAAAACTCCACAGCCTTTGTGAGGCCGTCAAAACAAGAGATATTTTTGGATTACTCCAAGCGTACGCTGATGGTGTGGATCTTACAGAGAAAATCCCACTGGCCAATGGACATGTAAGAGTGTGGCTTGCTACTTCTAAGAAAAGAAAAGAAAGAGGGGGAAAAAGTGGCAAAGCAATGTAATCAGAAATGCTAAGTCGTGTAACTCTCTGGAAAGGTACAGCTCTGAGTTCTGGGAACTGAAATTGGTGGTTTATTCTTAAACCAAAAATGTAATGCTGGCTCTGGAAAGGAAGCCCATCTACTGGGGTGAGGGAGCATCTTCCCAGAGGCCCCAGCACCCTGAGAGAAGCCCTGTCTTCCATGAGCAGCGTTAGCGCCTCCTGGGCACACGAGGAGCTGGCAGCCGGGCCTCAGCAGCAGCCCCCAAGGCCTCGCTGGGAGGAAAGCTCTGATAACCTGGGCACCGCTCCCCACCTGCTCCCCCTCTAAGGGAACGGGAGGGGGGAGACATCCCCTACTTTCCTCAGGGAACTTTGTCTAGAGGGTGGGGTCTCAAGGAGGTGGGGCCTTACTGTCAGAATGAGGTCCACAAGAAACCAGCAGTGTCACGGGGCAGTGTGTCCTAATTTTCTTCTACAGGTGCCCTTGTGGCTGCACCCTCAGACCTCCTTACCCTCAGCATAAAGACGCATGGGGCTGGGGATCACCTCTTAGCAGCTAAGCACGTTATATGGAGCCTTACTCTTCAGTGTTTGAGGCTGAGCGAGAACTCAAGCCAGCAGGGTCCAGGGCCGTGCTCAGCTCTGAGCTGTGTGGCCGCCAGAGGAGGAGGGAGTGGCCCTGGCTGACCAAGCGGGCGGGGCAGTCAGAATGGGGAGTGCCTCCCTCTGCCCCAGGTTCCCCATTCCGTGGATATTTCCTTCACCTCCAGCTCTCACCCACCCACCTACCCAAAACAACCCTCATTTGGTCTCTCCCTCACCTGCCAAAACTTACTTTCAGAAAAGGCAGTGGTAGTCATGTACCCCCTAGTATGAATTAACGACCTTCTGGGTATTAGCATTGGTGGCCTTAACCCTAAGTATAGAATCAAGAACTTTTAACTGTGTTTTAAAAATATACATTTTATTTATTCAGGGAGCAGGTATAAGAGACTGGGTTACAGGAGGCCTGGGAAACCTTTCTAGAGTCTTTGAACTGAGACCCCTGCTTATAGGCAACACCTCATGTTGTTGATACAGGGACAGAAAGATTGAGAGGGCTTTAAAGTGAAACCTCTGAATTTCTCCTTATTGCCCATAGAGTAAGGAGGACTATGACCAGGCTCTACACTGTGGGTTCCTGTGGGCAGAGAGTTTGCCGTGGAGATTAAAGGGACACTATATATCTTAGCAATAAGTTTTTTTTTGTTTTTTGTTTTGTTTTTTTGTGAGGAAGATCAGCCCTGAGCTAACATGTGCCAATCCTCCTCATTTTGCTGAGGAAGACTGACCCCGGGCTAACATCCATGCCCATCTTCCTTTACTTTATATGGGACGCTGCCACAGCATGGCTCGCCAAGTGGTGTGTCGGTGTGCGTCCGGGATCCGAACCGGCAAACCCTGGGCCGCCACAGTGGAGCTCGCGCACTTAACCGCTTGAGCCACCAGGCCAGCCCAGCAATACGTGTTTTTTTTTTTTTTTTTGGTGAGGGAGATCAGCCCTGAGCTAACATCCATGCTAATCCTCCTCTTTTTGCTGAGGAAGACTGGCTCTGAGCTAACATCAGCAATAAGTTTTTTGAAGGAAAGGATAAAAGGCTTTTGGAAGAGAGATTCACGATTTCACTCATGTTGGACACAAAATTGAATGCTCCCCTTGGAATCTGGAATGTTTCTGTTTGGTCTGCAGGAGCCAGATGAAACTGCCCTCCATCTTGCAGTCAGATCCGTGGACCGGACTTCTCTCCACATTGTAGACTTTTTAGTTCAGAACAGGTAGGTGTTCTAAAATTGGAGTAATGTTGGATTTTGTTCCTCGGTGTTTCTGAGGAAGGAGTCAGGCGCTGCCTCATTGCTTCAGTTGTGTGGCCACAATGCTGGAATTTTCCCAGGTCTAAACATGAACTGTGGGACAGGAAAAGTGCTGCCAGGCGTGGCATGTGCCAGTGCAATCCCAAAAGGCCCTGGAGTGTGAGGAGTGACACCCTTGGTGGCATCTTCAAGACCCAGCTTCTAGTCTCCGGGGCTCAGGGAGACACAGGTCGATACGTCTGCTGAATTCCAAGCCCCTGGAAACAGACTGGCTGTGACCCCCATGACCACCCTCTGTGCCCAAGGGCTATCCTGTGAGGTGGGTGTCCCACAAGACCCAGTCAGGGTGTCCTGAGCAGTGGGAGAGGTTCTTACCCTTCTTAACAAAGATACACTTGAGCCACTGGTGTAAGCCAAGATTGTAAACCACAACACTGGGTTGTGGACGTTGTGTTTGGCTTGAAAAGTTGTTTTTATTTTTGTAGTTAGAAGTTGCCTGTAGAGAGCATGTGCGTGTGCAGCATACCCCGGCCCAGTAGCCCCGTTGTTGGGTGCAGTCTCCCTCACTCAGGGGCGTTACCTGCCTGGCAGCAGAAGGCCACGCATAAAGACCTGTCAAGACGTATCCTGACTCCCTGATCATAGTTTGGGGTGTATGTACTGGAGGGGGAGGTGCTGGTTAAAAGTCACTGAAACTGCTCCAAATGGAGTGGAACATTCCGCAGCGCAAAAGCAAGGGGATATTTTGCATTTCTGCCTTTCCCTGCCTTTCCTGGTGGGGGCGGAGGGGAGGGAGAAATGGCCAGAGGTGGAGGAGCTTGGGGCAGGTCAACTCCTTCCCCAGGAGCTAAGGGTTTGCTGGACTCAACAGTGGAAGCTGTGCAGACGGCCCTGCCCTCTGATGGAGCCTGAATGCCCACCCAGCGCCTAGAGCCTAGCGGGGGCTCAGTGAACATTTTTTTGTGTGTGTGTGAGGAAGATCAGCCCTGAGCTAACATCCATGCTAATCCTCCTCTTTTTGCTGAGGAAGACCGGCCCTGAGCTAACATCTATTGCCAATCCTCCTCCTTTTTTTTCCCCCAAAGCTCCAGTAGATAGTTGTATGTCATAGTTGCACATCCTTCTAGTTGCTGTATGTGGGATGCGGCCTCAGCATGGCCGGAGAAGCAGTGCGTCGGTGTGCGCACAGGATCCGAACCTGGGCCGCCAGTAGCGGAGCGCGTGCACTTAACCGCTAAGCCACGGGGCCAGCCCTCAGTGAACATTTGATTAAGTGGCTGAATGGCGCCACCTCCCTCAGTGTAAATTCTCAAGGGGCAGAAGAAGGGAAGTCCTGGTTTCTTTTCTTCCAGCATGGAGGGAGGATGGCAGGAAGAGAGGAGAGATCAGAAAATGAGGCTCCTTTTTACATGGAAGGCATAGCTGGTTCTGTCCTGTTGGGAGCAGTGGGTATCCCCTTGTGGTCACTCTCCTGTCCCCACTTGTCTGTCCAGGTGGCACCAAGTCCCACTGTCCCTCCTCCTCAGAATGACGGTAGTCTCAGTTTCAGGGCTGCCTCCACTGGTAGATTGACTGGCTTGTCCCACATCTGAGGAGCGTGCGTGCCTTTGTGGGGTAACCTGGTCTTGTCTTACATTGGAAGGACTTGGAATCTCCTGATTCCCCCTCGGGCTGTCTTCAGGGCCATCAGGAGCGAGCAGATTCAGAGGAGCTCTGGGACCCTGGACTTGGGAAAAGTGGCTTTTCCCCTTCCATTGGCAAGAATGTCAATAATACGATGAAAAAAGCTCACCCCCGTCCTTCTGTGGGACAGGAAGGGCAAGTTGCACAGGCTTCCTGATGCCCAGACGGGCACTGTGGCCTCTGGACACTGACAGGGAAGCGGGAGGGATGCCAGTGGTTCAGGGCTTGCCCAGGGGGCAGGATGAATCCCCTCAGCCCCTGCTCAGCAGCAACATGGGTGCCTCTCCCCTTTTGACCTTCTCTGCCATCGTTGTCGGTTCCCTGATGGCCCTAAGGCCGCTTCATCCACACAAATGGGGTGGCGCTGTGTCCCACCCACCTCGTAGGAGGATTGAGAGAAACCTCCAGTGAGTAATGGCTTGCCGTCTCTCCTGCTCACGTGCCCTAGTCCCCTGCCCCGGCAGTCCCTGGGCCTCTGGCCTGTGACTCACTGTTCTTTCTCTTTCTTGGTGCTGTTCTCGGCCAGCGGGAACCTGGATAAGCAGACAGGGAGAGGCAGCACAGCCCTGCACTACTGCTGCCTGACGGACAACGCCGAGTGCCTGAAGCTCCTGCTGCGGGGGAAGGCCTCCATCGAGATCGGTGAGGGGCGGTCCGGGGGGGCCTGCCGGCCTGTCTCCTGTCTGCAGTCCCTGCGCTGCCGCTGGAAACAGTCCAGACAGGGGGCTCTTCAGAGCTGTGAAGTAAATCCTGCTCTTTAAAGAGAAGGGCCTCTCCCTGCCTGTTCTGTAAGGCTGCTGTGCTCTCATAGTTATCAGCAGTTTGCCTCCACCTGTCACATAGACTCTGCATCATTCGCAGGCATTTTGTGGGTTATAAGAGGCAGAGGATGGGCCCTGCAGCTGTCACTGATGCTGAGGTGAATTTGGACAGTTTGGGGCATCTTGCCCTCCTGTACATAACCCCCACCAAGGATCAGACTCAACCCCTTCCTGGCTCTGGGTTCGAAGGTTTACCGGTGGGAGACATGTTCACTGCCCCTCCTTTCATTGGCACCAAGTCTCCACCACAAGGGACCCTTGGTCTGCTTGGCCTTCAGCCCTCCCTCCCCGTGGGACCATGACGTACTGACAGCCTGTCAGGCAAAGTCTATCCTAGGGCACCTGGCTGTGACCGTGTCATGAGGGAGTGTTTTTTGTTTTTGTTTTTATTTTTACAAAAGTCTTTTTTTTTTCTTTTCTTTTCTTTCTTCCTTTTTTTTTTTTTTTTTGTGAGGAAGGTCAGCCCTGAGCTAACATCCATGCTAATCCTTCTCTTTTTGCTGAGAAAGACCGGCCCTGAGCTAACATCTATTGCCAATCCTTCTCCTTTTCTTCCCTAAAGCCCCAGTAGATAGTGGTATGTCATAGTTGCACATCCTTCTAGTTGCTGTATGTGGGACGCGGCCTCAGCATGGCCGGAGAAGCAGTGCGTCAGTGCGCGTCCAGGATCCAAACCCGGGCCGCCAGTAGTGGAGCATGCACACTTAATCGCTAAGCCACGGGGCTGGCCCCGAGAGTGTTTCTGAAGAACTGTTGAACAGAGAGCAAAGAGGGTAGAAAGAAAGCACACCTGCTGGAGAGCCAAGTTTCATTTTTAAAAATTAATAATCAGGGCCAGCCCACTGACGTAGTGGTCAAGTTCGCATGCTCTGCTTCGGCAGCCCAGGGTTCACAGGTTCGGATCCCGGGCGCAGACCTCTGCACTACTTATGAAGCCATGCTGTGGCAGGAGTCCCACATATAAAAGGGAAGATGGGCACAGATGTTAGCTCAGGGCTAATCTTCCTCACCAAAAAATAAAAAATAAAAAGTAAATAAAAATTAATAGTCAAACCTCATTGACTGAGGCTTATTTAGAAGAAAATACAACTTCAAATTTACGGACTGTTTCAAAGCAGGTGTAAAGTTTATTACAGTCGGATGCCTGGAACTAGACTAGCAGTGCTCTTGGTTAGAGAGTTATGGTGAACTTATGGTTTGGATATTCAACAACTTATGGTTTGGATATTGATTTTCATTAGTTGGCTACTTCAGTGGTTTTATTTTCATGATTAGCTCAAACCTTATCTTTTAAAATCTTGCTGACTGTAAACTGCTGCAATTCTGTATGATTATAAGACAGATTCGCCCTGATCGGGTCAAACCAACTGTGGCTTTCATTAGTTTTGTTCAGTTTCATTTAGTGCTGCTTCACTGTATCTTTTTTTAATTGTCTCTCGATATCAGACCTTTGCTTGTTTTTGCTGAAATGCCTCCTTTCCTCACCCTGCCTTTTAGCTAATGAGTCGGGAGAGACGCCACTGGACATCGCCAAGCGCCTCCGGCATGAGCACTGCGAGGAGCTGGTGAGTCTCCACCCAGCGTCCTTCCTGCCCCGCCCTCCTTGAGGAGGGTTTCCTCTAAGCGAGCCCCCCCAGTATGGGTCCTGGGCAGATCCTAGTGTCCAAATGGGGTGACTTGGAGAAGGCATGTTGGGGAGTCTTTAGACAGGAGGTGACCATCCCCATCGAAGTGGCACTTGGAACACAAGTTGGCATTTGCTGGTTGGTCTTGTTGACAGAGGCCCTGGCATTGTCTAGGATGAGTGCAGCAGAGGCCAGAGGCCACCCCAACTCTGGCTGTCCTCTGGAATCTGTGAGCTGTTAGCTCATCCCTTCACACCAGCACACCAGAGCTGGCTTTCTTATTTTGTTCCCCAACCCCAAATCACTTGAGTTGTTCTGCACCATCTCTTCCTGTCCTGTTCTGTAAGAAAAGGCAGTGTGGCCAGTGGGCAGAGCCCACCGGGGTCAGGCAGACCTGGGTTCACCGTGGTGCTCCACCACTGTGACTTGGGAAAGTCATGCCAACTTTCTCTGCTGTTTCCTTATTTGTAAAGTGGAGTCAGCTGTACCAGTTTGCAAGGTTGTTGTGAGAATTATTGTTGAGTGTAAAGCACTGGGCACTTATTCAGTGCTCAATAAATAGAGCTGTTAACAATAAATGCTGTAGAAGTGTAGGATAAGTAACAGGACTAGTCTAAGCACTTTATGTCCGTTAACTCATTTAGTCTTGATAACTACCTTATGACGTGGTTTCTGCTGTTATCCCCATTTTAGAGATGAGGAGACAGGCACAGAAGGGTTAAGTTAGCCCAAGGTCGCATGGCTACTATCTGGCGGTGGAGAAAATTAAGCCCTAATGTGCCAAGACACCCATCGTGTCTAATGAATTAACTTCTGTGCATCTAGAATGGGACTGGCTATCAGCTTTCCTTGAGAGAATTAAGAAAATAGTCATTCACATCATTTTTTTCAGGGCTTTTCTCTTGTGCTAGTCGAGAAAGGTCGGCATAACAGTTGTGGACACATTAGTTCTCCTCAGGTTGAGTTTGCCCCCAGGTGCAGTCGTCAGCACCTGCAGACTGACCATCATCCTTTATATCTCAGATATCCCTTGCCTGCATATAGCACTTTACAGTTTACAGATCACTTAATGGGAGTCACCAGGTTTGAGTTTCAAGGTCTTCTGTGAATTGGGGGTTGGGGGTGGGGGGTGCTTAACCTGAGACCCAGATATTTAAGTAGCTGGCCTCATGCTGGAGTGTGGGTGCTCTGCCTCCCCAGCCAGCATGCTCCCCTCCTCTCCGCGCCGCCCGCCTGCTGTCTCCCGGACATCTCGGTGGCTGCCCACTTCACAGGGCTGAGCACCTGAGCAGCAGCACCCCCAATCCTTTGTTCTTCTCAGCTGACCCAGGCCTTATCTGGAAGGTTTAATTCTCACGTGCATGTCGAGTATGAATGGCGATTGCTCCATGAAGACCTGGATGAAAGTGATGACGACATGGATGAGAAATTGCAGGTCTGTGCCAGGTGGTAAAACATTAAGAGTTATGATAAGCTTCATTCAGAACAGCGTGGGTCCTAGCCTGTAATTAGGGCAGAAAGCTTTTTTGTAGAGTAGGAAATATAGTTTACCTTTTGCTTCCATTGATTTCCGTAGGTGTAGGTTTTTGGTTTTACCCTTCCCGCTACTGCCTCCTGTCTCCCAGCACCTACACACGTGAATTTAAAGGATGTTGATTATGTAATCGTAGGTAGCTGCTCCCCTTTTGCTATGAAGGAAAGAGATGGGGGAGGGCCTTTGATTCTAGTGGGTTTTAGAGGAAGCTCCCCCACTATGGGTAATGTGATAAAGAGCCAGGTTCCCCCAGTTATCAGTGATCATGTTCACCTAGATGACCTTTCAGACCTTCACTGAAATCATTAAATGACCCTTAGAGTTCACTGGGTCCAGCTCTTCCCTTTATCAGATGGGGTCATTGAAGCCTTGAGAGAGAGGGGCACTTGGCCCACAGTGAAGCCAGGATTCAGAGACCAACCTAGGGCTAGAATGAGGGCTCTTGCCTTCTAGTCAAGCTCCCTTCTCATGACTCACTGTCTTGCACACTTGGGGGGACCCTGGGAGGTTGCCCTCTTCACTTGTCAGACTTACACTGTAGCTGCTGTGGGAATTAGTGGGGAATGCCATGTCAAGCTTTTTATTTTTACTATAGGAATTTAATGTCTTGATGTGTATTGAGGATGTCTAGTTAGATATTTATGCATTTATGACACCTACTAGACTGTCGTTTATGGAGCAGTTAACATCTGTATTTACTGTTTCTTAGAATAAGAAATTTCTTGGGGCCAGCCCCGTGGCGTAGTGGTTCAGTTTGGCACACTCTGCTCTGGCAGCCTGGGTTTGCGGGTTTGCCTCCTGGGCGCTGACCTACACCACTCGTCAGCCATGTTGTGGAGGCGTCCCACATGCAAAATAAAGGAAGATGGGCACGGATGTTAGCTCAGAGTGACTCTTCCTCAGCAAAAAAAAAAGAAAGAAATTTCTTTTCCGAGTTAGCTGTAAAACGGCATCAAAGTGAGAAGAGCAGACTAGTTTTATACTACCTACCTTAAAAAAGGAGAGATTTGAAGCACCCGCCCCCAGAGCAAGTGCCTCTTCATCCAGCGCACATCGCATGCCCGGCATGTGGGCATGTGGCACGGCTGGTGGCGTCTGGCACAGTCCCAGTGAAAGGCCAGCAGCGAGTGCTGTTTCCAGCAGAGAGTGGATGGCCCAGTTGGTTCATAACCGCCGTGGGCTCTGCTGGGACTTTAAATGTGTGTGAAGAGCCACCAGCCCTTGAGTTCGGCACCCCTGAGCTGGGTTTGAACCTTGTTTTAGCCAGAGCCTCAACTGGGCGGGTGGTGCTGTGAGGGGAGGAGGGGTGCGACAGCTGACAACGACACCTGCGAAGCACCTGAGTTGTGCCAGAGAAGCAAAGTTATAACAGATTTAACATTTAACAGGTGAGAAGTAGGGTCAGTGAGGTTAATTGCTCCGGATCATAGCTGTTAGAATGAAGGCTGACATTTGAAATATGAGTTAGCTCTGATTTACCCGAATCGTGATTCCAGGCATGACTTTCAGGCAGAGCAGGGGTCGGCAAACTCTTAAAGAGCCAGATGGTAAATATTTTAGGCTTGTGGGCCTAAAACATCACAGTCTTTGTAGCAACTACTCAGCTCTGCCAGGGCAACTTGACAATATGTAAATGCTTGGGCATGGCTGTGTTCCAATAAAACTTTATTTACAGAAACAGATAGTGGCCCATGGGCCGTGGTTTGCCCCTGAGTTAGTGGAATCTCAAGAGTTCCAGTTCACATGGGAAGAAAACATTGATCTCCCCTGAATTAGCCATATAGCTGTTGGGGATTGATTGCAGCTGGGTGCCCAGAGCAGCTATACTGTTCTGTAATCTAAGAGAGCGTGTTTATGAAGAGGAAATGCAGAGCTAGGTTGAGATAACTCTTGCTGCTAAAGATGAAATAGCTTATATTTTAAATCCTTCACAGAATGGAGATTGTAAATTGTAAATCATGCTTCCATTAAGAGACATGATAAGAGTGAGTTTTAAATCTTGCAGCTCTCATGTAACAGCTGAGAGCCAAAATGCACCATGCCCAAGTAGAAGTGGTATACATGAGGTTGTCACCAGTAGGTTGAACGCTGTGACTAAGCGGTCAGTGTATCTGCATTTCACACACCTCTGCCCACCACCCCTCTGCAGCCCAGTCCCAGTCGGCGAGAAGACCGGCCCGTCAGCTTCTACCAGCTGGGATCCAACCAGCTGCAGTCTAACGCAGCGTCTTTGGCCAGAGACGCCGCCAGCCTGGCCAAGGACAAGCAGAGGAGCTTCGTGCCCAGCATCTTGCAGAACGAGACGTACGGAGCCATCCTGGGCAGCAGCCCGCCCCCCGCCCAGCCTGCAGCCCCCGGCACTGCCAGCGCCCCCCCTCTCCCCCCGCGGAACATTGCCAAAGGTACTGAGCTGTTGGTAGCCCCCCCACCCCCACCCTGATGCATGAGCAGTGTGGTTTGGGGTTTTGCTTTGGGAAGTTCGTCATTGCTTTGCCCCTGACTAGAAGACATTTGGGCCAGCGTCAGGATGGTTTTTTTGTTTGGGTCTTTTGTAGTTATGTCGTTTGCTTCCTAAAGGAGCTCCATCATCCTTAAGATGCCCTGTGGTGGTAGGGTATCTTGACTTCATTCCTGTTCTGGGCAGACATGTGGTGTCTGCGTGGTTCAGGTGATGCAGGAACTCCACCAGGGTGGGCCCAAGATGGGTGGGTCAGCTCCCGATGCTGGCCCCTGAGGTGTTGTCCTGCAGACCTTCTTTCTGGTCCTTTTCTCTTGGCTTTTCTCCACTCATGACCCCTCCCTGTGCCTTCAGCCTTTCCTTTTTTCTTTCTCCCCTGCCTACACTTGCCAGCTTACGGCACCTGTGATTATTTCTTATGTTTGTGATCCCCATGAAATGAAGGATGAAAAGACGCTAATTTACGGAGCATTGCTCAGCCTAATTGTAAAAATACAAAATAGTCCCTCTGGGTCCTACCAGTGCCTTACCTGCCAAAGCTTACGACACTTAGCTCAGTCACTGTCACAACATAGCAACTTTGACTCAACGGGTGATAATTTTGTTTTTATATACATGGAAACCAAATCCCCCAAAAGTTAAGTAATTTGCCCAGCACTGAAGGCCAGCTGGTCATTACCCTCCGTGAAGGCAGGTCCAGCAAGTGGCCGGCCCAGCCCTGGGCTGGTGCTGCCAGCCATGGCCAGCCGCCTCCAGAGGGCTTCCCGTAGTGGGGAGGGACAGGAGCCTCCGCAGACGTCCAGATGCTGCGGCTGCTGTGGGCTGCTGGTGGTCACAAAAATAAGTCCCAGCTGCTCCCTGCGAGGGGAGTGTCGGTGAGGGGTGGTGGCAAGAGCCACGAGGCCTGGGCGGAGGAGGGGGTATGGCAGCAGACCACCACGCTGGGTCTGTGCTGGCAGTGTGGCTGGGTCCCCCCTCCCTGCGCTG
Source organism: Diceros bicornis minor (assembly GCF_020826845.1). Classification (NCBI taxonomy): domain Eukaryota; kingdom Metazoa; phylum Chordata; class Mammalia; order Perissodactyla; family Rhinocerotidae; genus Diceros; species Diceros bicornis. Next base: position 70,644,279 of record NC_080751.1, on the reverse strand, counting down.
TTCTGAGTACTCGCAGACCCCCACACACAGCGCTGCCCCGTCACTCAGGGAGCCCAGAGAAGGGCGATGGGTCACTGAATCATACCCCCCTCAGGAGCAAACCTGCCCTAGAAACCAACCTGCTCACCTCTCCCGCAGAACCCCTCACAGATGTGTGCCTGCATCCCAGACAGTGTCCGCAGCCAGGCTTGAGTGGGAGGTCCCGGCTCAAGGAAGGAAGCTGCAAGATCAGTCCCACAGCTGCCGCCTCCTCCCTCACCCTCACTGGGCTGGCCGGGTGGGTCAAGGCCGGTGAGGGCAGCGGTGGTGGTTGGGTCATTGTGGGGCCGTCTCATTGCTTTCTCCCATCCTCCTCCCATGTCCTGTGAATGGGTATTAATTTTGTAAGTCCAGATTTAGAATGATTTGGTCATCTCCACCCCATTAGTGGCTTTTACTGTGTGTCATGTGAGCAAAGAGTTGACTTTGCTCTGTTGGGTCATATGAAAGGAATGGAAAGTTCTTTATCTCTATTTCTTGCTTTCCTAAAGTCCTGGAATGAGAGGGTTTGGGGTTTTTTCTTCCCATTTCTTTTTGCGATTCCTGTGGTTGCCTCATTTCTTCCTTTGATGATGTAGATTGCACTTCATCCCTGCTGCACCCCTCCTCCCCGACAGCCTCCCTTGTTCTCCGTCTAGTCCACACTTGGTCCAGCGTGAAGTCTCCACACACAAATAAAAATGGGAGTTGTCGTCGTCATGCCCTGCACCAGGGCAGAACTCATCCCCGGCAGAAGTGCGAAGGCTCCCTCTGGGCCCTCGGGCCTGCCCTGTGCAGTGTGGCCCATTTTCATCTCCAGCCCAGCCCGCTGTGTGGGCCATGCGCAGCCTCAGGCACGAGTCACCTCTGTGCACCTAGCTGACACCCCTCAATGAAGAAGAGCTTTGTGGGGCAGAGGAAGGACTGTGGTCAAGGCAATGCCGTCTCCCTGGTGTGTCACCTGAGCCTGCTTGGTGTCATCTGTGCTGACTTCTAGACAGAAATATGTCTGCGGGAGGTGGGAGAGCCTTTCACCTGATGTCTTTGATTTGCACCCTTCTCTCCACCTGCTCTGTCTGAGGACAGGTGCCCCCCTGTGCAAGGCGGTGACCTCATGGGCCCAGGGGGAGGAGTTAATGGGTGGGAGAGAAAAGCAGACGTTCCATAGCCCGAGTGCAATGCTCAGGATGTGTCATTGTGGTTACTCCTTTCCCTCTTCAAATAGTATTTATATTTGAGAAATAAAATCAGTAAGATTGAGAAAACCAGCTGGGAATTTTCCCAGAAGCATCATTGGTTTAGTGTGTATCAGTATCTATCTTCCACAAATCAGAGACAAGAATTTTTAAAAATTGGTGTTCTATTTGTGATCTTTTAATGCTACTCTAGAAGGGTCATATTTACCAATTTAAAAGGGAGAGGATCAATAATGCAGTGTTCTGTTTCTGTTTTTGTTCTGTGCTTGTGCGTGCGTGTGTGTGTGTGCATGCCTGTGTGTGCATGTGCATGTGCGTGTGCGTGCAGTTCAGACAGCCTCCTCAGCTAACGCCCTGTGGAAGACAAACTCTGTAAGTGTGGACGGTGTAAGCAGGCAGCGATCTTCGTCAGATCCGCCAGCTGTCCACCCACCGCTGCCCCCTCTTCGCGTGACATCTACCAGTACGTTTTTTCCTTTTTCCTTTCTTGCCAGTGGGCTTGATAGATCTGGATGGCTGGGGGGTGCGTTCGGCAGGCCCGTGGGGAGAGAGCTGCGGAGCCAGCGCCCGCTGGCAGGCACTGCCGGGTGCCGGTGCTGCATGGAGAGCTGTGGCTCTTCCACAGCCCCAACCCTCCAGCCACCTCCCCAGCTGCAAACTCCTATCTGTCCCGCACCCAGCCCCCGGGGGCTCACTCACTGTCTTCCTCTGTCTTCCCAAGCATTTCAGCAACATTTCTTCCTTTCACACGTTAGCGCAGGGCTTCATTTCCTTTGGCTGTTTGGTGGTTCTCAATATTTGGACACAGTCATTTGGATTATGATCTCATGTGTGTTTTTCTTCAATGTCAACATGTGGGTGAAAGACCCAGAACCTGGGGGAGGGGGCTGGCGAAGAGGATTTTCTCCAGCGTGCAGAGCAGGAGTGTCTTTACTGGATCTGTGAGGCAAGCCCTGGACGCTGCCATCTCCCTCCTGCTTAGCGTCACCGTGGGAGGGGGGTGCTACAGCATCTCTGGGGGTGCTTGAGAGCCTTGAGAGTTTTCCCTAGGTTTTTCCCTGCCTCCCTTAACCTCGGTTAAGATCAAAGAAAACCCAGCCCCAGCTGCAGTAAGTGCCATATGTGTGTGTGCGGGTGGCAGAGCAGGAAGCTGTGTCTGGGTGGGTCTTCCTGGGGTCAGTGGTGGTGTGTGGGGGTGTCCAACTCAGACACATTCAAGTCAAACAACAAGGATCAACTGGCAGGTCCCTAGGGTCATGCAGCAGGTCCCAGACACCCACTTTTCTGCCTCTCAGTCTGGTGTCCCTGGAGCTGCAGATTTGCACGCTCAAGTTTGCCTTTTGACTTTTCCTTTAAAGCAGAAAAAGGAAACAAAGACAAAAAAGAAAAAAAAGGCAGACTCTAAACTGGATCCCTCCATGGTCAGCCAGCCCCTCACCCCCCTACCCCCAGCTGTCCTGAGGAGAGGAGCTGCTAACTCCTTAGGTGTCAGCGTCCCATCCTGAGCCAGGTTGCTGCCTCAACAAGGACAACAGGATGAGAATGCTGGACATTTAGGGAGAGCGCTGATGTCTCTCATAGAAGGGGATGGGGGTGGGAGGAGGGAGGCACGAGCTCAAGGCCCAGCTCCTGTCTTACCAGCTCCATGACCCTGTCCACAGAGGTGGAAGCCCATCACCTCTGCGAGCCTTACCCTCCTGTCTGTAAAATCTAGAGAATAACCTCTTTACCCTGCCCCCTCACAGATGTGGAGCCTTTACAGAGTTAGTTCTTCACAGGCTTTCCTCAGACTGACCTGCTCACAGCCTGATGAAATGGGTTGGGCCCGTGGGTCAGCTGAGGTAAGAGAGAATTGGCCCAAGGTCCAGCTGCCCAGGGCAGCACTAGCACCAGACCCCGGCCCCAGCCCTCAGACTCCTGCTGCCGATCGTCCCGGTCTTGGGGTGGAGAGCTCCACCAGAAAACCGTGTGGGCTTCCCCACAAGGAATTCTAGCTGAGAAAATACTTACAGGATCATAGACACATTTTAATCCTCAATTGAGGCTTGGAAGGACTGCCCGCCAATACTGTTTTCTGAAAATCTGCATGAAAGTGGGTTTTTTCCTTAGGAACTAGCGATAGAAAAAAGGAAGCCCTTATGGGAAGAGCCTCCAGTGAGAAGGTGGGAATGTGACTCCTGAAATCTGAGCCTCTGTATTTCTCTCTCCACAGATCCCCTGGCTCCCACGCCGCCCCCTCCAGTAGCAAAGACGCCCAGTGTGATAGAAGCCTTGAGCCAGCAGAGCAAGCCACCACAGCCTGGGGGCCCACTGAGCAAAGCGCAGCCTCCACCCCTGCCGCCCCAGCCGCCCAGCCGCCTCCCTCAGAAGAGGCCTGCTCCGGGGTAACTGCCTCCTCAGCTCCCCCTCAGGGCCAGGCCACATCGGCCGTTTTTGCTTCTTGCATTCAAGGTGCTTCCAAGCAGACTTGGGCCCATTACGTCAGCTGCTGAGATTTCCATGCGAGCATTTGAAATCTCCACGATGTTTCTACTACTGTAATGTTTGAGGTCAAGTGTTACATGACTGATTCATCAGATTTTGAATGTCTTAATAGTTTATCAAGAATTTTCGTAAAAATTTCATGCAAATGTATGCCTTATATCCACATAGCGAAGTTAGATTTCTGTTTAGTACGAACATTGGGATTCTGGGAGTTAAATTCCTCAAGGCACAAGGCCTCTGGGTTCTGTTTGTTGCTCACTCACAAGGTTATCTTGAATACATGGACCCTCTGCAGTGTGGGTCATGTATTTCCTACAAACCGGGACATTCTCCTACAAAAACACAGTACAACCAGCAAAATCAAGAAATTAACATGGGTACATTACGACCTTGCAATCCTCAGACGTCATTCAAGTTTCATCATTTGTCCACATGACATCCTTTAGTGCAAAGGGATCCAGTTCATGGCTCTCAGTCTGGATCCTTATAGTAGAAATGGTTCCTTTTAGTAGAAATGATATTTAGATATTTAGAAGCCAAGATCTGGGTGTTTTGTGTGCTCATTGCTATTGGAGTGTCACTGCTCTCAGGCCCTCTGAGTGGTCAGAACTAGGGATACACACACCCGTGGATACTTACATATACATCCATGCATACATACACATATAAACACATGTATCTCTATATTTCTGTCTCTGTCTATATCGAAATCCGTGAGTTCACACTATCTCCAGTTTTGATTGTTCTAGTAATAAACCATACCAAAACTTACTAACATAAGACACTACCATCTTATTATGCTCATGGACTCTGTTGGGAATTTGGATCAGCACAGTGGGGATAGCTTGTCTTTGCTGCACATTATGTGGGGCCTTAGCCAAAGAGACTCAAAGGCTGAGGATGATCTGACACAGAAAGTGACTCATCAGCTAGAGGCTAGTATCATCGGTGGCCTCTCCTTTCCACACACCTGGTGGTTGATGCTGGCTGTCAGCTGGAACCCTAGCTGGGGCTGCTGGCTAGAATACTTACACATATGCAGCCTCTCCATGTGGTGAGGGCTTCCTCACATCATAGTGGCTGGGCCCAAGAGCAAGTCCCAAGAGATAAGTGTGGCCCTGGAAACTGGCATCACTTCTGCCTTATGCTACTGGGCAAGCGGTGGCAGAGCCCAGACTCATTCGGGGGTGGCGTGGGGGCGGTGCAGTGGCATGAAGTGGTCGTCGTCTTCAGCTCTCAGTAAAGACTTTGGGGGCAACGTTTTAAAAGCACCTCAGGGTTCATTCTAATTCTTTCCCCTTCTGTACCTGTTACTCCCTTGACAGATGGTTAGAAATCTGGCTCCCACATTTACTTCCTTGATCAATTCCCTTGTGAAACAAATCTCCCGTCTCTGCCTCTACCTCCTCCTCTGTGCAGAGTCCTCCTCTCGCTACTGAGCTCTGAGACCCCACGTGGAGGTCTTCTTCACCTTGCTGGGGCTCTCACTCCCCCGCCAGGCGACCCCCAGTCCCCGGGCAGGCAGATGCTCACTCAGGCCTCCCCTCCACGGACGCCTCCTGTTGCTGCTCAGGCTCTGACTCCGCAGGATGGGTCTGTTTTCATCCGAGCCACCAGGTAATAATATGGCCTTTTGGGATATAAACTACATCCTTCAGTTCTGAGAAATTTCATTAATTTTTTTAAGGCCTTCTATTTTTTCCTGTTGTCATTTTTAATATAATTTTTACTATTCAGATGTCGGATCCCTGGGCCTTTCCTCTACATGTATGAACTTTTCTCTTTTTTATTAGGGTGAGCTACCTGCTTTGACGGCCTACTCTGAGTCTCAGTGGTTTAACATATAGAGGTTGACTTCTTGCCCACACAAAACTGCGTGTTCATGTTCTTGCTTGTACAGCAGTCCCAGGGGTGAGTCGGAGACCCAGACCCCTTCTGCTTCTGACTGCACTATCTTTACCCCCTGGGCCCAGGGTTAATTCCGAAGGGAAAGACTGGGAAGGCGGCATGCTTCTGCTCCTTTGACCAGGGCCGGTCCGGTGGTCCCACCTAGAGGCCAGGGCTGGAAGTACAGCCCCCCCTGGGCAGCTGCTCCCGTGGCAGCAGCTCTGCGCTGTGAAGGGGCCAGCTCTCTGCCGCCTCCTCATTTCCTTTTCTGTGTTGTTTGCCTGCTTGCTTGGTTTTTATTTATTTATTTTTGTGAGGAAGATCAGCCCTGAGCTAACATCCACGCCACTCCTCCTCCTTTTTCCCCCCAAAGCCCCAGTGGATAGTTGTATGTCATAGCTGCACATCCTTCTAGTTGCTGTATGTGGGACGCCGCCTCAGCATGGCCGGAGAAGCGGTGTGTCAGGGCGCACCCAGGATCCCAACCCGGGCCGCCAGTAGCGGAGTGCGCGCACTTAACCGCAAAGCCCCGCGGCCAGCCCCATCTTGCTTGCTTTTTAAATCTACTTTCTGGGAGATTTTCTCAATTTTATTTTCCAATTCTCTCATTGAGTTTTATGCTATTGTATAATTTTCAAGTTAATGTTATCCTATTTGTTTCATGGAATCATTTTCTCTCATCTCAGATTATTAGTGATGGGTTGTGGGGGGGGTGTTTTGGTTTATTTTACCCTTCACTTTTCTGCATTTGTTTCTTCCATGTTCTTTTCTCTTTGTTTTGACTTCTGTTATACTAGAGGCTTTTCGCTATAAATCTGGTGTTCCCTGCCTGTAAGTTGCTATTTCAGGTGAGGCGTTAACACTGATTGACAGGCTGTACCCTGTTGCGCAGACCTGCCACTGTGGGTGATCTCACTGGGCTGTTTTGCAGTGAATTTGGGCCTTTTTCTTGGACAACTCAGGTTCCTTAGAGAACAGTCTTCTAGTCTCTTGCCTGAAGGGAGCAGGTTTTCTGGGATTTGAATATAGAAATAGGTTAAGCTTTTACTTAGTTCCTCTGTTTTTTAAGATACTCCCAACAACCATACCTGACATCCCTGAGTCTGGATGCCCTCTATTCTACCCTCTCCAAGGATAGAAGCTTCTGGTCTTCAGTGGGGTTGGGGGAGGGCACTTGCTAGGCTATTCAGCTTTGGGGTGGGAATCCAGGATCCAGTAGCTTCTTAAGCAGACTTTGGCCAGTCTTTGTGTTTATTACCCTGCCTCATCTCCAACTCCCAGAGTTGGAGTGGGGGGCTCGAAAGCACAAATGGGGTACCTCCAGGGCTTTCCTTGCTGCCCTTAGGTTCTTCTTCAGATGAACTAGGATGGTTATGATTCATCCTTCCATTCTCAGCTTCTAAAATTTTGTTTCCTCTTCAGTTCTCTTTGGTTTAATTTTTTTTTTTAATCTTTTTCCTTGGGAGAAAATGGAAGTAAGTGTATTTCAGTCTGCTGTTTTTAGCCAGAAGACTCTAAGAACTTTTTTTTTTTTTTTTTGGTAAGGAAGATTAGCCCTGAGCTAACATCTGTTGCCACTCCTCCTCTTTTTGCTGAGGAAGACTGGCCCTAGGCTAACTTCCGTGCCCATCTTCCTCTACTTTATATGGGACGCCGCCACAGCATGGCTTGACAAGCAATGTGCGTCCGGGATCCGAACCTGTGAACCCCGGGCCACTGAAGCAGAGTGTGTGAACTTAACCACTACACCACTGGGCTGGCCCTTCTCAGAACATTTTTAATGCTGCTTTGCAAGATCTCTTTCTAAAATATAACATGTATACCCTTGCCTTCCATTCTTAAACAGCGTGTGGGAAATCTCATCAGTTCCTGAGTTATACTATAAAGGAATACGCTCTCAAGTCTCAAGTTCAGGGCTGGCCCCGTGGCTTAGCGGTTAAGTGCACGCGCTCTGCTGCTGGCGGCCCGGGTTTGGATCCCAGACGCGCACCAATGCGCTGCTTCTCTGGCCACGCTGAGGCCACGTCCCACATACAGCAGCTAGAAGGATGTGCAGCTATGACATACAACTATCTACTGGGGCTTTTGGGGGGGGCGGGATAAAATAAATAAATAAAATTAAAAAAAAAAAGTCTCAAGTTCAGACTGAATGGCCACAGGCTGCACTTATCTTAGTTCTTGTATTGGGGTCTGTGCCTTGCACCAGCTTCTTTCTTCCTTGTAAGAGATTTGCTCTTTCTGAGCTGCTGTTCTTTAAGAGACCAAATCATGGGCTCAAGTTCTAGGTGAGAACCAGTTGGCTGCCAGCCATCATCAGGGAGCTCTGAGAACATTGGGTGTTGGCTCCTATGGTGTTGGGCACATTTTTCTAGTTGTTCTGAGGCTTTGCTGCTGCCCTGGTTCTCAGAGTTCTCACCTCTAGCACAGTCTCACCTGGTTGTACCTGTTTCATGGAATCACTTTCTCTCATCTCATCTGACCGAAAGGACGTGTGGGGTGAGGACAAAGCAGGTGATGCTAGAGTAACTCCAAAACAACTTCGGATGGATGGCGTCATGTCATCACTGCCCAGTGGGTTCTGTTGTTGTTTTTTGGGTTTTTTGTGTGTGTGTGTGTGAGGAAGATCAGCCCTGAGCTAACATCCATGCCAATCTTCCTCTTTTTTTTTTGCTGAGGAAGACCGGCCCTGAGCTAACATCTATTGCCAATCCTCCTCCTTTTTTTTTTCCCTTTTTCTCTCCAAAGCCCCAGTAGATAGTTGTATGTTATAGTTGCACATCCTGCTAATTGCTGTATGTGGGACGCTGCCACAGCATGGGCTGACAAGCAGTGCATCGGTGCACGCCCAGGATCCAAACCCCGGGCCGCCAGTAGCAGATCGCGCGCACTCAACCACCAAGCCACAGGGCTGGCCTGGTTCTGTTTTTAAAGGAATTCACTGGTGTGTCCTCTTGGTAAAGGAAGCACCCAACTCCCTTACTTTTATCCTGAGTATAAATTTGGATTTTCACATTTGTTCTCCTAGAGCAGGAGTTAGCAAACTCTGCCCTGTTTTTGTGTGAGCCATGAGCTAAGAACGGTTTTTATATTTTTAAGTGGTTGCAAAAACCAAAAGAAGACTATTTCATGACACAGGAAAACTATATGGAATTCAGTGCCCATAAATAAAGTGTTCCTGGAGCACAGGCAGCCTGCTTGGTTTGCACATTATATGTGGCTGCTGTCATGCTGCGATGGCAGTGGTGAAGAGTCACGACAGAGGCCGTATCACCCAAACCCTAAAAAATTTACCATCTGGTCCTTTAAAGAAAGAGTTTGCTGAGCGGTGTCTTAAAGGATCAGGCCTTCCCTAGGAGCGTTTTGTTGTGGGGGGTAACTGAAGGCAAAGGGATCAGCAGGTCGTCGTGATGATTTCTCTCCTGACATTGATGGAAATCAGATGATGAGACTGGTCAGACTGGTGGGGCCTTCGCTTGTTACACCTTTTTAGTTCCTTGAAAATATGAGCAAAATCAGTTATGTTTTCTTCACCTTCCTTCTGAGACTGTGGCACCAAGGCCCCAGACGGGCTTCATCCAGGGCAGCAAAGGAAGCGTTCCAATGGGAGTGAGCCTGCAGTGGGAAGGATTTCGGCCCTTGCTTCTCCCTCAGTCCTCCTCTGCCCTCCAGCCCCTTCCTGGCATGTGTCAAGCCCCGGGTGTGTGCCTGGCTCCATTCCACAGGGAACTTGAGATAGAACTCCTCTGTCACATTCTGTCACTTGTCCTTATTTTGATAGTTGCCAGAACTGGTGTCCCACCTTTTACTGGTGAAAATGCTGGCTCAGAAACCCGTATCCAGGCCTGCCAGATGGCAAGTCTGAGTTTGTAGACCCGTCTGCTGGCCCTGAAAACTGCCTCTCTTACCTGTGTGCTTCTACCTGTGGCCTTGGGATGTGCTGGGCCTGGAGGCTCACGGATGGGTCCTGAGCCATAGTCAGCCACGTGGGTTACAGGCAGCAGGGACCACAGAGGCGTGGATGACGCTGACCGATGGTGCCTGGACAGGTCCTGGCACAGCCGCCATGGCCCTTCAGGGACTGATTCAGCGCCACCCTTACACATGAAGAGACCAAGGCCTACACAGGGAAGGGCCTGAACAAACTGCAGGTAGAGCCGGCTCGTGCCACTTCCAGCCGCAGACCTGGGTGGTTGCCTGCAGGCCCACGCACACAGGAGTGCTTTGGGAACAGCCCTGGTTTTAGGATCAGGAGCCTTGGATCTAGCACTGTCTTCTGGGCCTCTCATTCTTCCTTTTTCCAAAAAAAGTAGTAGTTGAACGACAGCTGATACAATCAGCTCAGCTGTTTTTAACTTGAACACAGGTGGTTCCCTTACCAAGGGCGGTGATGTGGGGGCAGGTGACGTGCCTTTCGGGCCTCAGGTGTCCATAAATCGGTTTTCTCTTTTTTTGTAGGGCTGACAAGTCGACCCCACTGATCAACAAAGGCCAGCCGAGAGGACCTGGTAATTATTTCATTTGGAACTGGGATTTGTTTCTGCTTGGTCTGTGAGGGCAAAGTGGAGGACGTTTCCAGCCGTGGTCAACTCTGTATCAGGGCCCAGCTGTCCCCTACTTGGCAGCCCCCCTACCCTCCACAGAGTCTCTGATGCTCCTGCTCCTGGGGATGCTCTGTACTGTGCTCTGAATTCCTGTCTCCTTCTGCTGATGGGGGCAAGGCGGGGAGGCCCCTGGTGGGGGCCCAGAAGTCTGTGGAGGAGGTGGTGACATCTGTCTCACTTGGTGACACTTGCACTCCTTGTACAGTCTAAAAGGTTGCATGGAAGTCACAAGGTTCTTTGGCGTTTAGGGTACTTTTCCCTCAACAGATCAGAAAATATCAGGAAACTTGCCTTTCAGACATGACACTGTGGCTTTTATATTGTTTATATTTCATGGTTATGACTGAGGGGGCATTTTGTGAGTTGATTGATTTTGGCCCTAAAGCAGTGGATGTTTCTGGAACAGAAGCTCTGGGTCCTCTGTCCAACGCCATGGCCTTGCAGCCCCCAGCGCCCATGCCCAGGAAGTCACAAACAGTAAGTGGACGAGCCCCTCATTTTCTGCCTCTTCACTCTGGCCAGGAGTGTGCGGGTTACTCTCCAAGGGCTCAGAGGAAACACCCCCTTCCCCTGGTTGGTGGGTGGAGGAGTCTTCCTGGATACCTCGTTGTTTGGATCTGGGCAGGATGCAACCCCAGAGATCACTAGCGGTGGGCTCGGCCTCTCACCACGTGTGTGACAGACCCCCACATGCATACCGGGCACTGGGCTGCCTTCTTCCCAGCTCTCTTCACTCGGCTGGGATCGCTCCTTTTTTCTCTTCTGGCCTCCTCCTGGAAGCACCCCCCTTCTGGCCCCTAAGCTCCACTAACCTGCCTCATCTTGACACCGGTGGGCTCCCGGGCCTGCGGTCAGGACCCTTGGGACCAGCTGGAAGCATAGTGGCCCAGTTTTCTGCCCCAAGATCTGATGGCTTCCTGCCAAATCTTTGACGCCTCCTCTCCTCGATGCAGACCAAGTTAAAGCCCAAGCGGGTCAAAGCCCTCTATAACTGCGTGGCTGACAACCCAGATGAGCTGACCTTCTCTGAGGGGGATGTGATCATCGTGGACGGGGAGGAGGACCAAGAGTGGTGGGTGAGTCAGGGCCTGGTCCTGGGATGGGCCCAGGAGGGGTGGAGCTGAATCCCTGCCCGCCTGGCCTGAGAGGTCTGTTCCCAGGTGAGGCCCTGAGGCCTGCTGGCTGCTCTGCCCCTCACTAGCCTCAGATGTCACTTCCATGTACATCCACTTCTGAGTAGGCTTGATTTATCCCCCAGGTGAGGTTCCCCCTCATTAGGGTGGGCGGGCCAGTTGGGCTGCAGTTTCCAGAGCACACTTGAGAGTCTGAAATGAGGCCCCTGTGTTTGAGGCCTTGAGTTTCTAGGTGGTTCCCTCCTCCCTCCACCACTTTGCCGGTTTGGTGAAGTGAGGCACATAGAAAGAGCTGACCTGGGGGCGGAGTCCCTGGGCGTCAGTCTTGGTCCTGAAATGAGCTGTGGCGTCCCCGTGGGAGCTGGGATGGGAGAAGCATGGGGCTTCCCCTGGTGACCCTAAGAATCCAGACTCAGCCCTTACAGGCTGGGGGCCCTTGGGCAAGTGGCTTATGCTGCTAAGCCACCCCGTCTGTGAAAGGGAGGTCGCCACAGCACTGGTGTAGAGATTGTACCTGAAGGCCGCCAACGAGAGGCGGCTGTTGTAAAGCAAGGATAGTAGGATTAAATAACTTGCAGGAAGTGTGTGCATAGAGCATCTGGCAGTGTCTGCCACAGAGTAGCCACTAATGGCCCAGCTCTGTAGACTGAGCTCAGATATCAGTAGTTCATGTTGTGATGATGCAAACAGGACTTGTGGAAGTCGCTCTGCTTTGCCAAGTGCAAGGAGTGCTAGTTGGCATCCTAGCAGAGCTCCCACCTGCGTGAACTGTAAGTTCTCTGTCTCCGGGGCTTTGTGAACTCTCGGTGCCTGGCAACACGGCTGGAGTCGGGTATCTTCTTGTAGCCTCTTTCCCCGTGAGCGATTCAAGTGTCTGTCGGTCCAGAGCTCCCTTCTCTGTCAGCCTTGCTACGTATAGCACAGGCAGTAAAGGGGCCGCTGCTCCTGGTTCCCTGGTTCACGCAAGCTTCTTGGGCCTCTGCTTACCCAGCTCCTGCTGCGTGGCCAGCCCGGGTGAGGCAGAGAGTGCATGGACGGTGTGAGGACCTGAACTTCCTCCCTCCCGACTGCCCGCACGCCCTGAGACCTGAAGCAGGTCTGGCTTTCACACTTGTGTACAACCCACTATAAGGATGGGCTCCAGCCTGACAACAGGCTTAGCCATCTGGAAAATATCTGTTCATTTCAAAAACTGTAGAAAATACAGAAAGGTATAAAGAAAGTAAATGCTGTCCATAATCGCAGGGCCCCCTTCCAAAAAAACCAACCAATTATTTTGGCAATTTTCTTTTAGACTTTCATTTACCTATATAATTTACATTGTTGAAATCATACTTGATATATAACTTAAAATTTACCCAGAGCCAAAATAAATGGATTTATTGAAGTCTTCCATAAATGCTCAACTGCATTTAAATAGGGCCAAGTCACCTTTGCCACTGCCTGTGACTCTGCAGCTCACAAACTTCTGACGCTAAATTTCTTCATCCATTAAGAAAAGACAAGTGTGGGGTGGTTGGTGGCCAGACAGCTGTCCAGCCTGCCCCCCAAGATGGCCAGGACTCGGTGCGGGGCATGTTTCTGTGCAGACACGTGACGCACCTCTGCCAGGAGCTCCTCACAGATAGCAGGCACACATGATTTGAAACGTGAGTGCAAGAGAAAAGGAAAGACAGTTTAGATGTTTTACCCAAGTAATTCCTTCTCAGACTTCTTCTGAACAGATCTTTTTCTCTCCGAATGCTATCATGCCCTTCAAAGTTTCCAACGTTTGGAATTTTTATAACAACCTGAACTATTATTCATTTCAGATTGGCCACATTGATGGAGATCCCAGTCGTAAAGGAGCATTTCCCGTATCATTTGTGCACTTTATTGCTGACTAAATTGCTACTGAACACAAACACTTCTTTTAACAGTTGTTATGTTCCAGTTTCACTGTTGGTACCAAAACTCTTTCCAGATAACCAGTTTCATGAATTGTATTGTACGGTAGCCCACTTTCTCTAACGCCACTGTTCTGTTTTAAAAACTCAAAGGCATTTTATATCTATAAATGAATTGTTTTTCTAATTTGTGGTTTTCATGAAACATTGCTATACTTTTATTAGGAAAACTGAATTTCCTAAAAGGTGAACTGAAAAGTTATTTTAACTACAGAATTAAGATCCTGAATCTACAGACTTAGCTGAACCTAAAAATGCTGGAGAGAGAAAGAAATTCTTCCTGCTTTCCTTGGCTCATTTCTGAAGTCAGTGACCTTTAGTGCAATTATTGTTTTAGGAAGCCAGTAAACTGTCGCTTTAGAAGTCCATAGCCAGCCAGGACTTTCTAGATAAAATGCAATCAGTTCACCTTTAAAGACATTTAAAAAAAATACTTTTAAAGATTTCTTTTGAAATCCACCCAATGTTTATTTAAAGCAATTTGGAAATTTACACCTTAGTGCTGTACTTTCCAGCCCTAATTTGTGAGGTTGCAACTATCGTTGTATCCTGCATGTGCGTGTAATCTGTCGTGAGCAATCCTACCTAACAAAACTTCTGATGGTTTATTACGGCATACAGTAATAGCAGTTAATTCAGTTCTCGGTTATATAAAACTGCATTTCCTGAATTTGGTTAAAAACTAAGGATGATGGATTGCAAAACAGTTCTGTAAACTAGTTTATATGCTTTAGGTGTTTTGGAATTTGCCTTCTTGAACTTCCTTCATCACACAGGTAGATACTGTGGCACAGACCCCACTATGTTACCACATACCTGCTGTTTCCTATTGAGTGTACCACTGCCTTCCCTTTCTAGCTCATGAGAATGTTTACTCAGTTTAGTGTCTTGTATTTATATAATATACCAACAGGAATGGTAGTTACACTGTCTTGAAATTTAATCAGTCCATTTGTTTGTAATCAAGAGCATATTGGAAATCTGTAGGTCCCAGGTAATAAATACTCCCCAACATGCCAGTTTTACTATTGAAGTCTATCATATCATTCTTAAACTTAAGCTGCTGGGGGCGGGGGGATTAGGTTGTATCTGATAAGATGAAAATTCATTAGTTTAATGAACTTGACTGTCATACCTCTATTTAGTAATTGTGAGCATAAGATTCATAGTAGGAATATTGGAAATTTTGGCATTCTTTGAGAATAAATAGGCATATAATGCCCACTTGGATTTTTACCAAAAGTAAAGGAATAAATTTAAATATAGGCTTGGAAAGCAAGGCGGTGATGCTTTTATTGCATTTGTTATGATGGTACATTTGATTGAAGCAGCCTGTCTTTATTATGCAAGACACTTGTTAAGTGCAGAGCTTTTTTTTTTTGTTTTTTTAATTGCATTGTATTTTTTGTTGCTATTATAAAGGAAGACAGAACAAACTGGAATGTTTTATGATATTATATGGCAGTTGCTTTTTGCCTTTCAAAGTTCTGGGTAAAAATGTGTTAGATCTGTAATTAAAGTCTTTTTTTAAAGCACTACATCTATTTTCACTAATTGTTAATTTCTGTTGTTTGAACCCTTCATTTAGTTAATTCTCTCATAGATTTAAGGAAGTAAACAGATATATTTTGCACAGTGCACTTCTTATGTATATTTTAACACAATCCTCCCACATCTGTATCTTATAATCGGCCTTTTGACTACTTGGTGCCAGCCTCATAGGATTTCAAGTTGATTCATATCAACATTTGAACGCCAGTCCCAAACTAATCTATCAGGTTCACTGGTACATAAATATCTAGGAAATATTTTTCCAGTCTACAATTTGGTGGTGCTATTGTGCAGTAATTAATATTACTCTTGCCAGAGGAGAAATTATATTAAAGACCCTGCTAATATCCTTTCTTAGTTATTTGCTCTTTGCAAATTTTAAACAAGCAACTGAGAGAAAGGAAAACATTGTAGATATCTATTTATATTTAAAGTTTATGTTTCATGAACTTAGCTGCAGGATTCTGGCATTTTGCATGCCATTTTCCATCAGATCTGACTTCTAGGGATGATGACTCAGAAATATGTGCACAGACTAATAGTTACTGTGTGATCTGTTAAGGGATGGATAACATGATATGCAGCGTGGAATGCTATTTGAGATGTATGATATTCAATTCATTCACTTGATTACTTGGGTCTAGTTGCAGCGCAACTGTATATATTGTATAACCTAAATCAATTCTTATTTTCATTGTCCTTAATGCAGTGATTTATAATTAGAGCATGTTTAAGTTTACTCTTCTTGTTAACTAGTCATTTGACTAGAAAAAATAAAATACTTTTAAATGGACATGGTGTTATTTTTAATGTTTTTAATCCTTACAGCATTGCACATTAAAATGGTCCTTTAAAAAAATAACAATAGTGTGTACTGTACATGGGATTCTTTAAATACTATTACTTTCAATATGAGCAGTAATCTTTTTTTTTTTTTTTTGGTGAGGGAGATCAGCCCTGAGCTAACATCTGTGCTAATCCTCCTCTTTTTGCTAAGACTGGCTCTGAGCTAACATCTATTGCCAATCCTCCTCCTTTTTTTTCTTCCCCAAAGCCCCAGTAGATAGTTGTATGTCATAGTTGCACATCCTTCCAGTTGCTGTATGTGGGACGCGGCCTCAGCATGGCCGGAGAAGCAGTGTGTCGGTGTGCGCCTGGGACCGAACCCTGGCCGCCCGTAGCGGAGCGCGCGCACCCAACCGCCAAGCCACGGGGTCGGCCCTGAGCAGTAATCTTTTAAAGTTCTCTTAACTCTGAGATAAATAAATATTGTGGTTTACTAGCATGTTCTCCTGACAATATACTTTTCAAGTTTTACTTCTTGTGTCTTGAGTTGGCAGTGTCACTGTTTCAAACCAGCATGACCCAGGTCCCCAAGCCAGACCTCTGCCTGACCAGAGCTCCAAGCCAGTGAGACCACATCACGGGGAAGTGCTGCAGATCAGACTGCATTAGTCTTCCTCAGAAAGTCTCAACGTTGATTGATTATTCACTGCGTGCACTTCCGTGACACTTAGGTGTTAAGCTTGTGTTTAAAAGTGACAAGCAAGGTTTCTTTTTTAGTCCCAGGAAGTAAATAACTTCATTGAGAGTTAATAAGACATTTTAATAGAAAAGCAAATGATCGATATTTTATACATTACATTTTCTTCAGGAAAAATCTAGAGCAAGGGATCATTTCATATGTCTGTAACAGTTCAGCATTGCAGATTGAAAACAGAACTATTTAGAAAACACCTGAACTTGCACATGAAGTCTACTTCCACTGGATTGCAGAATTCAGGATTTCTCAGATGTTAACACAGAGTCAAAAGCGGTGGATAAAACTTTGCAGATTGCTTGTGCTTGTTCCTACATTAAATGAAAAGATTCAGTAAGACAGTGTTCATAAATCTCTTCCTGAACTTAATTTGACCAGCAAAAGCTGTAAATTTGACCCTCTTAACAGCTCTCCTGAACCTGCACATCAACAGTTTCAGAAAGCCCAGGACACAGCCTGCCTGGATCAGCACAACACATCATGTGCTCTCTTCCTGTGCTCCTTCGGAGAACTGCACGGGAGGTAACACATAGGACCTGCGGCCTTTAGAAAGGACCATCACGAGTCAGTCAGAACAACAATATACAGGAAAGGAGGGGGCCTCTGCCCGTGGAGGACACACCACTGCCCTCACCTGATTTGTGTTTACCCTGAACCTTCCTGTCCTGGCACATGTGAGTGCTGCTCCTGGCCTGCAGCAGGTCTGGACAGCTGGCTGACCTAGGGCCTGACAGTCATTCATTATATTACACCAGGTATTAGATACCTAGTGGATAGCACCTCTGCAGCCTTTGGAAAGACTGTAAATAGTCTCTGGTTTTACCACTTCGTTTGATGAATAAGAGACTAACCAAGGTAACTTAAAACCTCACCAGGCTGTTGCACTGATAAACCCATAGGCTGTATTCTTCATTGCTTGCATCTGTGGTTTTCAGAGCCAGTAAGCTTTTTCCTGCCCCCAGACCATCATCATAACACACCATCCGGATGATTAAATATAGAGCATGCCTATGCAAAACATCCTGCAGAAGTCAGGAAAAAGAAAGATTGTGATTATTTTACATGTTTCTCCGCTCTCATTACACACATTTTCCCATGCAGAATTTATTGTGAGGCTTTAAACGGACCATATCTATCCATGGATCTGGCAGAAAGTAGTTTTATAGGTTTTTTACCCAAAGGCATGTTCCAGTATGCTCAGTTACAGGGCAGTTTGCCTTCAGGATTATACCTTCCTGCTTAAATTCCAGAAAGAGAGGAGTAAGATGATCTAAGTTCATGATCCTGCTCTCTATGCCCAGCTTCCAAGCTGACAGCTGCTCTGAACTGGTGTGGAGTCCTAAGCTGAAAATGCATTAGGATTTTCAGCAGTGGGGGTGTTGGCTTGTGCTCGACCACACAGGAAAAGCAAAAGGAAGCCCCTATTCACTGACCCTACAGAATGGGTCACTTCTGAGACCAGCTGCCAGGAAGGTTTACAAACCAAGCACTCTGCAAGCAGGAGCAGACCTGACTACCCGTGGCCTCTAATACCTAAAACACAGTTTTTCCTTAATAAATTATGTTACTTACATACTGATCTGATGTTGAT